>NC_092759.1:79805659-80115155 GCF_047496795.1 Chiloscyllium punctatum | reverse complement strand
AAAGGGACTGCAGGAGCAGAGAGGACTGGGTGTATATGAGCACAGATTGTTGGAGATGTCAGGACAAGTGGGGAGAGCAGTAACTATCACAGATTAGTTTGAGTATCTGAGCTGTTTACAGGAGGAGGTGTAGGAGGGAGTCTCCGTGCTCCCTTCCTGGGAGGTGGTGGTGACGATGCGTTGTGAGCCCACCCTCCTGCCCACCGAGACCATGGGGATCCCATTTGTACCAGCTCGACACAAAAGGGAGATGGCATCAGGGCCAAGGCTTCAAAGTTGTGCCGGGGGGAAACTGAGCTGAGAGTGGGTTTAAAGTGAGAATTGTCCTTTACTGAACATTGCTCCTTACTCGGTTGGTGGGACGTGGATGTTTCAGAATCTCCACACGAGGTGTCGCGGTCCTCTCCGACTCCTACCAGGGTCCGCCCGACATGGCAGGAGGAGGGGATGGGGGAACGGATAGCAGGCACTCCACCCAGCATGGCCTTTTCTTTCCTATTCCAGGCTGTTTCTCCTGGAAAGGGAGAAAGGGAGGGACGTAGTGTGGGAGGCTGGGAGTGGGTGGCCTTGTTGTTAGTGCTGGTGCAGGAGGGGATAATGGCAAATGGTGAGGTTTTCAGAGGGAGTCTGTCGATAGCGTTGTATCCATGTAGTGTCATTAATGTGGGGGGTAAAGTGGACGGAGTGATAGAGAGAGAGAGAGAGAGAGAGAGAGAGAGAGAGAGAGAGAGAGAGAGAGAGAGAGAGAGAGAGAGAGAGAGGGAGAGAGAGAGAGAGAAGGTGCTGCATGGTTTACATATCAATGCACTGGGTTGGTGTAAACAGTCCTACATGCTGAGAGGGGAACTGCTCCTGGTTTACAGATCAATACACTGGGGTGGGGTACACAGTCCTACATGCTGGGGGGAGGGTAACTGCTCCTGGTG
Source organism: Chiloscyllium punctatum (assembly GCF_047496795.1). Lineage (NCBI taxonomy): Eukaryota > Metazoa > Chordata > Chondrichthyes > Orectolobiformes > Hemiscylliidae > Chiloscyllium > Chiloscyllium punctatum. Next base: position 80,114,229 of record NC_092759.1, on the reverse strand, counting down.
TACAGATTAATTCACGGGTGAGCAGTACACATGCTGCTGTGCTGGTCAGACGAACTAGTTGATGTTTATAGATAATGCCCTCCTGTTGTCTGCACAGCTCCTGGTGCTGGACAGATATCTAATCCGGGGTTATAGATCAATGCACTGCTGTGATCTGCACAGTGTTCCACTCTGGACAGATTGCTGGGTTGTGTTGACCAGTGCAGTGGATGAATCTGGACAGATTGCTGGGTTGTACTGAGCAGTACACTGGCCTGGTCTACACCGTGTTCCACAGTGAACAGATATCTCCTCTGGGTGTATGGTGTCTGGGCTGGTTCTGTGAGGTGGATTGAGAATGTGGTTTTTCTAACCATTAAGCTGATCAGGCAATGCCTTTAGTTCCCATTCCTGTGATTGGACCCTCCGTCTCTCACCCCATTAATGTTACAGTGTGTCCAGGCACAGTCCATCATGTTGGTGGGGTGGGTAGGGGCGGGAAAGGTGATGGACAGATCAAGGGGTTCCCCAGAACGTTCTGTCCCCAACATTCTATAACTGCCATTTCCTGGAACGTTCTGTCCCCGACATTCTATAACTGCCATTCCCCAGAACGTTCTGTCCCCAACATTCTATAACTGACATTCCCCGGAACATTCTGTCCCCGACATTCTATAACTGACATTTCCCGGAACGTTCTGTCCCCGACATTCTATAACTGACATTCCCTGGAAAGTTCTGTCCCTGACATTGTTTGTGAACGGCCAGACGTCAGTGAATTCAACAAATGATAAGATCCCGAGGGAAGAGATCCCGTTCCAGGGAAAAGGAGACACTGTTCCGAAGGACCCTCGGGCAGTTAAATGGGGAAATACGTTTTCCCTGCGTTTACATTTCTCCAAGACACAGGGTCGACCACAATTTAGACCAAAATACAGAAATACCCAAGATCCGTTTGTCTTCAGGAAACTGGGAGAGAATCCTTCAGGACAGCAACATCCTTACCCTCCGTATTAGGAACTGGGAAGGAGTGACCTGTGTCTGCTCTCGAGTGATCGAGTATGTGGGAATGTTCTAGAAACCATCTGTCCTTATGGATGTGTCTCTGTGTGTTTGGGGAGGGAGGATTTCTTGTGGTTTATCTCACATTTTTGTCAGTAATTCAGACCTTCCCATTTGTTATTCCAGCTCCAATTATTTTAATATATCCCTGAATACAGGGACACATTTGAAAATCTCACTGGGTCCCCGATCAAACGGGTCCCTTTACCTCCAGGCTGATGGATAATGGGTTTGTTTTCCTTCCTCACAGTTAACGTAGTGACCATCTACGTCCTGCTTTATAAAGATTGTGGATTGTCTCCATGTGTCAGACGTTACCTGGGGGCCATGGCAGCGGCGGATCTCCTGGTCATTATCCTCGACCTGATCCTGAGACACATTCCCATTCTTTATTGGGAACACTTTTATTTCCTGTACTCCATCCCCGTGTGTAATATCCACGGCGTCCTGCTTTATGCAGCCACTGACTGCTCTGTCTGGTTCACCGTCACTTTCACCTTTGATCGGTTTGTGGCCATTTGTTGCCAGAAGCTGAAAAGTAAATATTGCAGTGAGAAAACGGCAGCTGTGGTTCTGGGAGCAGTGACTGTGCTGAGCTGTTTAAAGAACATTTTCTGGTATTTTATGCTCACGACTCGGTATTCGCTGTGGAACCCTCAGAACACCCCCTGGTTTTGTGATGTAACATTCGCTGTTCATTACTCCAGTGTCTGGGTCATAATCGAGTTCCTCCACCACATTCTAACCCCGTGTGTCCCATTTCTCCTGATTCTGCTGCTCAATGTTCTCACCGTCAGACACATTTTAGTGACCAGCAGAGCCCGCAGGAGAACCAATAGGGACGCTCAGTCTGACACTGAAATGAGAAACCGAAAAAATCCATCATTTTACTGTTTTGTGATCTCGGCCAATTTCATCCTGTTATGGTCAACTTTAATGCTGTATCTATATGTTACCGGATGTATAATATTGGGTATGAGTCTGTGTATCTCCATCGCTTTGTGCGGGATTTGGGCTTCATTCTGCAGCTCCTCAGTTGCTGCACAAACACCGCGATTTATGCCGTGACCCAGACTAAGTTCAGGCAGCAGCTGAAGAATGTGCTGAAATATCCCTTCACCCAAATCCATCCATCCATCAAATTCCCTCATTAATCAATCCATCCGGGATTTTCTCATTTCAGTTCAGTGTTTCAGCGATGGAGCAGCCTGTCGCTATGGTAACAGACTGAGGGTAGGGCTGGTTTGTCCATCCTTATCCCACAGGGGGGTTACAGGGAAACATTTCAATGTTTCTCACAACTCATGGGCCAGTGAGAAAAGGCACGATCCCACTGACTGTATCCATCACTTCCATTTGTAAACAATAAAAATGTTGATTGAAGCGTGCCGAGTAGCAGAGTGACCGATGTTGTTGTGTGTCTTTGTGTTGGAGAAGCTGAGCTGGAGAGAGACAGACTCAGCCCAAGTCCTGGTCCTCAGGGAAGGGGAGGGCACCGCGCCCTGAGCTCAGGAGCTGGGTTAACTCCCTCTGTCCCCCCACTGCAGCCTGGCCTCCCCATTACCTCTCCCCTACTTTTTCTCCTCAATTATCTCTGTCGCTCTCTCTTTCAGCACACACACTCTTTTTCAACCCTCTCCCTCATCCCTCTCTCTCTCACACAGTTACACCCCCCAATCCTGCTTTCTCCACCTGCCTCCACTCTTCCCACTCCCCCCTCTCTCTCCCTCCCCTCAACTCCATCTCTATTTTCCCCACCTCCCACATCTCACCCCCACCCCTCACACGCAGCCTCACCCCCAAACACCCCCAGTCTCTGGGTCAGAGGGAGAGGGAAGGACCAGGGGGACAGAGTATGTCAGAGAGAGAGAGAGGGAGGTAGAGAGATTCAGTCAGAGGGGAAAGAGGGAGCTGGAGTAGAGAGACACCTAGGGAGGTGGAGAGCGAGAAGGGGGAGAGAGAGTGTTCGGGTGAGGGAGAGAGAGAGAGAGAGACACGGGAGGAGATAATGAGAGAGAGGGGCGAGAGAGAGTGAGACTGAGAGAGGGGCGAGGGAGGGGGCAAGAGAGAAAAAGAGACAGAGAGAGAGGGGCGGCGAGAGAGAGAAAGGGGCCAACAGTGATCGGGGAGACAAGATAGAGAGAGAAAGAAAGACAGGACAGAGAGAGAGAATGAGGGGCGAGAGAGAGACAGGGGTTGGGAGATGGGGGCAAGAGAAAGCAGGATGGCTAGATACAGAAACAGGAGGGAAGAGAGAGAGAGATACAGGTGTGAAGAGAGATAGAGTGTCGAGAGATGGAGGTGAGAGAGAGAGGGACAGAGAGACTGGATGAGAGAGAGCAAGGGCGACAGAGAGAGAGATGGTGAGAGAGAGGAAGGGCACAAAGGAGAGAGGGGTGTATGAGAGGGCGAGAGAGGGAGTGGGTGGTGAGAGAGAGAGAGGGAGGAGAGAGAGGGGGATGGCGGGCGAGAGAGAGAGGGAGGGGGGTGAGAGAGAGAGGGAGGGGGGGTGAGAGAGAGGGAGGGAGGAGAGAGAGGGGGATGGCGGGCGAGAGAGAGAGGGAGGGGGTGAGAGAGAGAGGGAGGGGGGGTGAGAGAGAGGGAGCTAGAAAGAGAGGGAGGGGGAGAGAGAGAGAGGGAGGGGGTCGAGAGAGAGGGGGCGAGAGAGAGAGGGGGCAAGAGTGAGAGGGAGGGTTTGAGAGAGGAGGGAGCAAGAGAGAGAGAGGGGTTGAGATAGAGAGAGAGAGAGGGAGGGGGGGTAGGAGAGAGAGGGAGTGGGGCAGGAGAGAGAGGGAGGGGGCGAGAGAGAAAGAGGGAGGGGCAAGAGAGAGAGAAGTGGGAGCGAGAGGGTGACAGAGAGAAGGTGGGGGCGTGAGAGAGAGAGATAATGAGGGGGCGAGGGAGAGATAGAGGGAGGGAGGGGACGAAAGAGAGGGAGAGGGCAAGAGAGAGAGGGTAGGGGCGAGAGAGGGAAAGGGGGCGAGAGAGAGAGGGAGGTGTGAGAGAGAGAGGGAGGGGGTGAGAGAGAGAGACAGAGAGAGGGAGGTGGCGAGAGAGAAAGGGATGGGGTGAGAGAGAAAGGGATGGGGTGAGAGAGAGATAGGGAGGGGTGAGAGAGAGAGGGAGGGACGAGAGAGAGAGGGGGAGAGAGAGAGGGAGGGGGCGAGAGAGAGAAGGAGGGAGGGGGCTTTGAGAGCGAGGGAGTCGGGCGAGAGAGAGGGAGGAGGGCGAGATAGAGGGAGGGGGGCGAGAGAGAGGGAGGGAGGCGAGAGAGAGGGAGGGGGTGAGAGAGAGAGGGATGGGAGAGAGAGAGAGAGGTTTGGGCGAGAGAGAGAGGGAGGGGGTGAGAGAAAGAGAAAGGGGACGAGAGAGAGAGCGGGGGCGAGACTGAGAGAGGGAGGGGGCGAGAGTGAGAGGGAGTGGGCGAGAGAGAGAGGGAGGGGGCTAGAGAGAGAGGGAGGGTGCGAGATAGAAAGAGAGGGAGGGGGCGAGTGAGAGATAGAGGGAGGGGGTGAGAGAGAGAGGGAGGGGGCGAGAGAGAGGGAGAGGGCAAGAGAGAGAGGGTAGGGGCGAGAGAGAGAGAGAGGAAGGGGCGAGAGAGAGAGGGGAGAGAGGGAGAGGGCAAGAGAGAGAGGGTAGGGGCGAGAGAGAGAGAGAGGAAGGGGCGAGAGAGAGAGGGGGCAGGTGAGAGAGAGGGAGGGGGTGAAAGAGAGAGGGAGGGGCGAAAGAGAGACAGAGAGACAGAGGGGGCGAGAAAGAGAGAGAGAGAGCGAGAGAGAGAGGGGTGAGAGAGAGGGAGGGGGCGAGAGAGAGAGGGAGGGGGCGAGAGAGACAGGGAGGGGGTGAGAGAGAGAGAGGGAGGGGGAGAGAGAGAGAGGGAGGGCTGGGAGGGAGGGGGCAGGTGAGAGAGAGAGGAAGGGGGCGAGAGAGAGAAGGAGGGAGGGGGCTGAGAGAGAGAGAGAGAGGGAGGGCGGACGAGAGAGAGGGAGGGGGACGAGATGGGGGGGTGAGATAGAGAGGGAGGGGGATGAGAGGGAGGGGGCGGGCGAGAGAGAGAGGGAGGGAGGCTGCTGAGAGAAAGGGAGGAAGGCGAGATAGAGACGGGGGTGAGAGAGAGAGGGAGGGGGGTCGAGAGAGAGGGAGGGGGCGAGAGAAAGAGGGTGGGGGTGAGAGAGAGAGAGGGAGGGGGCGAGAGAGAGAGAGAGGGAGGGGGCGAGAGAAAGAGAGGGGGCAGGTGTGAGAGAAGAAGGAGGTGAGAGAGAGAGAGAGGGAGGGGTGAGAGAGAGAGAGAGGGGGCGAAAGAGAGACAGAGAGAGGGAGAGGGCGAGAGAGAGAGGGAGGGGGCGAAAGAGAGACAGAGAGAGGGAGAGGGCGAGAGAGAGAGGGAGGGGTAGAGAGAGAAGGAGGGGGCGAGAGAGAAATGGATGGGGCGAGAGAGAAATGGATGGGGCGAGAGAGAGAGAGGGAGGGGGCGAAAGAGGGAGGGAGGGGGAGAGAGAGAGAGAGGGAGGGGACGAGAGAGAGGGAGGGGGCGAGAGAGAGAGAGGGAAGGGGCGAGAGAGAGGGGGAGGGGGCGAGAGAGGGGGAGGGGGCGAGAGAGAGGGAGGGGGCGAGAGAGAAAGGGATGCGGCGCGAGAGAGAGAGGGAGCAAGAGAGAGAGAGAGGGAGGGGGCAAGGCAAAGATCGAGGGAGGGGGTGAGAGAGAGAGGGGGGGCGAGAGAGTGAGCGAGGGGGCGAGAGAGAGGGGAATGGGGCGAGAGAGAGGGAGGGGGCAAGAGAGAGAGAGGGAGCGTGGGTGAGAGAGGGAAGGCGTGAGAGAGAGAGTGGGAGGGGGAGAGAGAGAGGGGGAGGGCTGAGAGAGGGAGGGAGGGGGCGAGAGAGAGAGGGATGGGCGAGAGAAAGAGGGATGAGCGAGAGAAAGAGGGATGGGCGAGAGAGACGGGGTGGTGAGAGAAAGAGATAGGGGACGAGAGAGAGCGAGAGGGCGAGACTGAGAGAGGGAGTGGGCGAGAGAGAGAGGGAGGGGGCGAGAGAGAGACGGAGGGGGCGAGAGACAGAGGGGGCGAGAGAGAGGGAGCAGGCGAGAGAGAAAGGGATGGGGCGAGAGAGAGAGGGAGGGTGTGAGGGAGAGAGAGAGGGAGGGGGGTGAGAGAGAGAAAGGGTTGAGAGAGAGAGGGAGGGGGCGAGAGAGATGGAAGGGCAAGAGAGAGAGGGTGGGGGCGGGAGATAGAGAGGGATGGGGCGAGTAGAGAGAGAGGGGGTGAGAGTGTGAGGGACGGGCTGAGAGAGATAGGGAGGGGGCGAAACAGAGACAGAGAGAGTGAGGGGGCGAGAGAGTGGGAGGGGGTGAGAGGGAAGGAGGGGGCGAGAGAGAAAGGGATGGGGCAAGAGAGAGGGAGGGGGTGAGAGGGAGAGGAGGGGGCGAGAGAGAGAGAGGGAGGGAGGGATCAATAGAGGGAGGGGGCATTGAAGAGAGAAGGAGGGGGCGAGAGAGAGAAGGAGGGAGAGGGCTGAGAGAGGGGGAGGGTGGGCGAGCGAGAGAGACAGGGAGGGGGCGAGAGTGAGAGTAGGGTGAGAGAAAGGGAGGGGGTGAGAGAGAGGAAGGGGTCGAGAGAGAGTGAGAGGGTTAAATTAGAGGAGGGGGGACGAGAGAGAGGGACGTGGTGAGAGAGAGGGGAATGGGCGAGAGAGAGAGGGAGGGGGGCAAGAGAGAGAGGGAGGGGGCGAGAGAGAGGGAGAGGGTGAGAGAGAGAGAGAGGGAGGGGGCGAGAGAGAGAGGGAGGGCCGAGAGATGGAGGGGGAAGGTGTGAGAGAGAGGAGGGGGCGAGAGAGAGAGAGAGAGAGGTAGACGGCGAGAGAGAGAGGGGGGCAGGTGAGAGAGAGGGGGGCGAGAGAGAGAGGGGGTGAGAGAGAAGGAGGGGGCGAGAGAGAGAGAGGGGGCGAGAGAGGGAGGGAGGGGGCGAGAGACAGAGGGATGGGCGAGAGAAAGAGGGATTGGCGAGAGAGAGGGGGTGGTGAGAGAAAGAGATAGGGGGACGAGAGAGAGCGAGAGGGCGAGACAGAGAGGGAGTGGGCGAGAGAGAGAGGGAGGGGGCGAGAGAGAGACGGAGGGGGCGAGAGAGAGAGAGAGGGAGGGGGCCAGAGAGAGGGATGAGGCGAGAGAGAAAGGGATGGGGTGAGAGAGAGAGGGAGGGCGTGAGGGAGAGAGGGGGGTGAGAGAGACGGGGGCAGGTGAGAGAGAGGGAGGGGGCGAGTAGAGAGACAGAGAGAGGGAGGGGACGAGAGAGTGGGAGGGGGTGAGAGAGAAGGAGGGGGCGAGAGAGAAAGGGATGGGGCAAGAGAGAGAGGGAGGGGGGCGAGAGGGAGAGGAGGGGGCGAGAGAGAGAGGGAGGGGGCGAGAGAGAGAGAGAAGGGAGAGGGTGAGAGAGAGAGCGAGGGGTCAATAGAGGGAGGGGGCAAGTGAAGAGAGAAGGAGGGGGCGAGAGATAGAAGGAGGGAGAGGGCTGAGAGAGGGGGAGGGTGGGCGAGCGAGAGAGACAGGGAGGGGGCGAGAGTGAGAGAAGGGTGAGAGAGAGGAAGGGGTCGAGAGAGAGTGAGGGGGACGAGATATAGGGAGGTGGGACGAGAGAGAGGGACGTGGCGAGAGAGAGGGGAATGGGTGAGAGAGAGAGGGAGGGGGGCGAGAGAGAGAGAGGGAGGGGGCGAGAGAGAGAGAGAGAGAGGGAGGGGGGCGAGAGAGAGAGAGAGGTAGGGGCCGAGAGTGAGTGAAGGGGCGAGAGAGAGGGGGGGGTGAGAGAGAGAGAGGGAGGGGCGAGAGTGAGTGAAGGGGCGAGAGAGAGAGGGAGGGGCGAGAGTGAGTGAAGGGGCGAGATTGAGTGAAGGGGCGAGAGAGATGGAGGTGGGACGAGAGAGAGGGACGTGGCGAGAGAGAGGGGAATGGGTGAGAGAGGGAGGGAGGGGGCAAGAGAGAGAGAGGGAGGGGGAGAGAGAGAGGGGGAAGGTGAGAGAGAGGGAGGGGGAGAGAGAGAGAGAGGGAGGGCCGAGAGACGGAGAGGGAAGGTTTGAGTGAGAGGGAGGGGGCGAGAGAGAGAGAGGGAGGGGGCGAGAGAGAGAGATAGAGAGGGAGGGGGCGAGAGTGAGTGAAGGGGCGAGAGAGAGGGAGGGGGTGAGAGAGAGGAAGTGGGACGAGAGAGAGGGAGGGGGTCAAGATAGTGGGAGGGGGGGCGAGAGAGAGAGAGATCGAGAGAGAGGGGCGAGAGAGAGGGGGGGTTGAGAGAGAGGGAGGGGGAAATAGGGCGAGAGAGATAGGGATGGGGCAAGAGAGAGAGAGGGAGAGGGCGTGAGAGAGGGATGGGGTGAGAGAGAGAGGGATGGGGTGAGAGAGAGAAAGGGAGGGCCACGAGAGGGAGGGGGCAGGTGTGAGAGAGAGGGTGGGGGCGAGAGAGAGAAGGAGGGAGGGGGCTGAGAGAGAGAGGGAGGGCGGGCGAGAGAGAGGGAGGGGACGAGATAGAGGGAGTGGGGCCGAGAGAGAGAGAGGGAGGGAGTGAGAGAGAGAGGGTGGGGTCGAGATGGACAGGGGGAGGGAACGAGTGAGAGAGGGAGGGGGCGAGAGCGAGAGCGAGAGAGGGAGGGGGTGAGGGAGAGTGGGAGGGGGCGAGAGAGAGAGAGACGGGCAAGAGAGAGAGGGTGGGGGCGGGAGAGGGACAGGGAGACAGCGAGAGATGGGGGCAGGTGAGAGAGAGGGAGGGAGGGGTCGTGAGAGAGGGGAAGGGGGCGAGAGAGAGGCGAATGGGGCGAGAGAGAGAGGGAGAGGGCAAGAGAGAGAGAGGGAGTGTGCGTGAGAGAGGGAGGGGGAGAGAGAGGGGTGAGAGAGAGGGAGGGGTGAGAGAGAAAGAGGGGGCGAGAGAGAGAGGGAGGGGGGGCGAAAGTGGGAGGGAGGGGGCGAAAGAGAGAGAGGGAGGGGGTGAGAGAGAGGGAGGGTCGAGAGAGAGAGAGAGAGGGAGGGGGCGAGAGAGGGGGACGGGCAAGAGAGAGAGGGTGGGGGCGGGAGAGGGACAGGGAGACAGCGAGAGATGGGGGACAGGTGAGAGAGAGGGAGGGGGCGAGAGAGAGAGTGGGGGGTGAGAGAGAGAGGGACGGGGAGAGAGAGAGGGAGGGGGCGAAAGGGAGACAGAGAGAGGGAGGGGTCGAGAGAGAGGGAGGGTGCGAAAGAGAGAGGGAGGGGGCGAGAGAGAGAGAGGGAGGGGGCGAGAGAGAGAGGGAGGGGGCGAGAGAGGGAGGGGGCAAATGAGAGAGAAGGAGGGAGGGGGCTGAGAGAGAGGGGGAGGGTGGGCGAGCGAGAGAGAGAGGGAGCGAGAGAGACAGGGGTGAGAGAGAGGGAGGGGGTGAGAGAGAGGGAGGGGGGCGAGCGAGAGAGGGGGAGCAGACGAGTGAGAGAGGGAGGGAGGTGATATAGAGAGGGAGGTGGGGCGAGAGAGAGGGAAGGCGCAAGAGAGAGGTAGGGGGTGAGAGAGAGAGGGTGGGGGCGAAAGAGAGAGGGGGAGGTGACGAGAGGGAGAGGGAGGGGAGCGAGACAGGGGGAGGTGAGAGAAAGAGGGAGGGGGTGAGAGAGAGAGAGGGAGGGGTCGAGAGAGGGAGGGAGGGGGCGAGAGAGAGGGAGGGAGGCGAGAGAGAGGGAGGGGTGAGAGAGAAAGGTAGGGGGGGCGAGAGAGAGAGGGAGGGGGTGAGAGAGAGTGTGTGGGGGCGAGAGAGAGAGAGGGAGGGGGTGAGAGAGAGGGAGTGGGGCGAGAGAGCAAGAGGGAGGGGGTGAGAGAGAGGGATGGGGCAAGAGAGAAAGAGGGAGGGCGGCGAGAGAGAGAGTGCGGAGAGAGAGAGGGAGGGGGTGAGAGAGAGGGAGTGGGGCGAGAGAGCAAGAGGGAGGGGGCGAGAGAGAGGGATGGGGCAAGAGAGAAAGAGGGAGGGCGGCGAGAGAGAGAGTGCGGAGAGAGAGAGGGAGGGGGTGAGAGAGAGGGATGGGGAGAGAGATAGTAAGAGAGGCAGTGGGTCGAGAGAGGAAGGGATGTGAGAGAGAGAGGGGGAACTGGGAGGGAGAGAGGGAGGGGGGTGCGAGAGAGAGGATGGGGGTGAAAGAGAGAGGGAGGGGGCGAGATAGCGAGGGCGGTGGGGGAGAGAGAGAGAGAGAGAGGGAGGGAGAGGGGCGAGAGGGAGAGAGATGGAGGGGCCCAGTGCGGGAGAGGGAGGGGGCTCGAGAGAGAGAGGGAGTGGGCTAGAGAGAGAGGGGGGGAGGGGGCGAGAGAGAGGGGATCGAGAGAGAGTGGAGGTGAGAGAGAGATAGAGGGGTGCAAGAGAGAGAGAAAGAGAGAGGGGGCGAGAGAGAGGGAGGGGCGAGAAAGAGAGTGAGGGGACAAGAGAGAGAGGGAGGGGGGCAAGAGAGAGAGGGGAGCAAGAGAGAGAGAGGGAGGGGGGCAAGAGAGAGAGGGGGGCTAGAGGGACAGAGACGGACCGAGAGAGAGAGAGGGGTTGAGAGAGAGAGGGAGGGGTCAAGAGAGAGAGAGAAGGAGGGGGGCGAGAGAGAGAGGGAGGGAGTGAGATAGAGATAGAGAGGGAGGGGTGTGAGAGGGAGAGAGGGGGTGAGAGAGGGGGGCGAGACAGAGAGGGAGGGGCCAAGAGAGAGAGGGAGGGGGCAAGAGAGAGAGGGAGGGGTCGAGAGAGACAGTGAGGGAGGGGGGCGAGATAGAGAGGGAGGAGGGAGAGAGAGAAAGAGAGAGGGGGGTGCGAGAGGGAGAGATGGGATGAGAGAGAGAGGGAGGGGGGCAAGAAAGGTAGAGGGAGGTGGCGAGAGAGAGTCCCGCGAGGAGGTTGAGCAATTCATCAACTTCACCAACACATTCCACCCTGACCTTAAATTTTCCTGGACCATCTCTGACACCTCACTCCCCTTCCTGGACCTCTCCATCTCCATTAATGACGACCAATTTGACACTGACATTTGTTGCAAACCCACCGACTCCCACAGCTACCTGGATTACACCTCTCCCCACCCTATCTCTTGCAAAAATGCCATCCCGTATTCCCAATTTCTCTGCCTCCTCCGTATCTGCTCCCAGGAGGACCAGTTCCACCATAGAACACACCAGATGGCCTCCTTCTTTCGAGACCGCAATTTCCGGTCCCACGTGGTTAAAGATGCCCTCCAGCGCATCGCGTCCACATCCCGCACCTCTGCCCTCAGACCCCACCCCTCCAACCGTAACAAGGACAGAACGCCCCTGGTGCTCACCTTCCACCCTACAAATCTTCGCATAAGGGGGTGAGAGTGAGAGAAGGGGCGAGAGACAGAGGAAATAATGTGAGAGAGAGAGGGAGGGAGAGAGAGAGAGAGAGAGAGGGAGCGGGAGAGAGAGAGAGGTAGCGAGTGAGAGAGAGAAGGAGGGAGATGGGGGGGAGAGAGAGAGAGAGAGAGTGCGACGGGGGCGAGCGGGGGAGAGAGAGACGGGCTGAGAGAGAGAGATGGTGGGGTTTAGAGAGAGAGGAATGGGGTGAGAGAGAGAGGGAGGAGGCGAGATAGGGAGAGGGAGGTGGCGAGAGAGAGAGGGAGCGGGGGGCGAGAGAGAGAGAGGGAGGGCGGCGAGAGAGAGAGGGGGTCGAGAGAGTGAGTGGACGTGAGAGAGAGTGAGGGGTGGGAGAGAGAGAGATGGTGGCGTGTGAGAGAGAGGGCGCCGCGAGAGAGAGGGAGGTGGGCGGGAGAGAGAGGACGAGGGGCGAGAGAGAGGGGGAGGTGTCGAGAGAGAGAGGAGGGTTGAGGGGGAGGGGCGATGGAGAGAGGGAGGGGGCGAGAGAGAGAGAGAGAGGGGTCGAGATAGAGAGTGGAGGTGAGAGAGAGAGAGAGGGAGGGGTGTGAGAGAGAGAGGGAGGATGGGGGTGAGAGAGAGAGGGAGGGGGAGAGAGAGAGAGAGAGAGAGAGGGAGGGTGTCGAGACAGAGAGAGACCGGCTGACAGAGAGAGGGAGGGTTACAGAGAGAGAGAGAGAGAGAGAGAGAGAGAGAGAGAGAGAGAGAGAGGGATTGGGGGGCGAGAAAGAGATGGAGGGGCGAGAGAGAGTGGGAGGGGGCGAGAGGGAGAGAGACGGGGCGAGCGAGAGAGGGACGAGTTGAGAGAGAGAGCGAGAGGGAGGGGGCGAGAGAGACAGGGAGGGGTGAGAGAGAGAGAGAGAGAGAGGGAGGGGGTGAGAGAGACAATGGGATGGGGAGAGACGGGGAGTGGGGCGAGAGAGAGATGGAGGGGTCGAGAGAGAGGGAGGGAGGGGTGAGAGAGAGTGGGAGGGGGCAAGACAGAGAAGGGAGGGGGTCGAAAGAGAGAGGGACGGGGGCTAGAGAGATGTAGGGAGGGGGCGAGAGAGAGAGAGGGAGGGGGCGAGAGAGAGAGAGGGAGAGGGCGAGAGAGAGGGGGTGAGAGGGGGGTGCAAGAGAGAGAGAGAGAGGGAGGGGGCGACAGAGAGGGGGAGCGAGGCAAGAGAGAGGGAGGAAGCGAGAGAGAGAGGGATGGGGCAGAGAGTGAAAGGGAGGGTGGGGGAGAGAGAGAGGGAGGGGGTCAGAGAGAGAGGAAGGGGGCAAGAGAGAGAGGGAGGGTGGCGAGAGAGTGGGGGAGCAAGAGAGAGAGAGGGAGAGGTGAGAGAAAGAGAAAGGGGGTGAGAGAGAGTGGGAAGGGGGCGAGAGAGAGGAAGGGGGCATGAGAGAGGGGGAGGGAGGCGAGAGACAGAGGGAGGGGGGCGAGACAGAAAGAGAGGGAGGGGGCGAGAGAGGGGGAGGGGGCAAGAGAGAGGAGGCGAGAGAGAGAGGTAGGGGCGCGAGAGAGAGAGGGAGGGGGCGAGTGAGAGAGAGGGAAGGGGCGAGAGAGAGGGGGGTCGAGATTAAGGGGGTTGAGAGAGAGATGGACGGGGCGAGAGAGAGTGAGGGGTCGAGAGAGAGAGGGAGGGGCAAGGGAGAGAGCGAGGGAGGTGAGAGAGAGAGAGAGGGAAGGAGTGGGGAGAGAGAGAGAGACAGAGAGGGCGGCAAGAGAGAGAGGGGATCAAGAGAGAGTGTAGAGGTGAGAGAGAGAGGGAGGGGTGAGAGAGAGAGGGAGGGGGCGAGAGGGAGAGAGACGGGCTGAGAGAGAGTGGGATGGGGTGAGAGAGAGAGGGATGGGGTGAGAGAGAGAGAGAAGTAGGAGGTGAGAGAGGAAGAGGGAGGGGACGAGTGAGAGAGAAGGAGTGGGCGAGAGAAAAAGGGAGAGAGGGAGAGAGCGAGAGAGAGAGAGGGAGGGTGCGAGAGAGAGAGAGAGAGTGAGGGGACGAGAGAGAGAGTGGATCGAGAGAGAGTGGAGGTGAGAGAGGGCGGGGTGCGAGAGAGAGAGTGGGAGGGGTGTGAGAGAGAGGGGGCGAGAGAGAGGGAGGGGTGTGAGAGAGAGGGGTGAGGGGTGTGAGAGAGAGGGGTGAGGGGGACGTGAGAGAGGGGGGAGGGGGCGAGAGAGTGAGAGGGAGGGGGTGAGAGAGTGAGAGGGAGGGGGTGAGTGAGTGAGTGAGAGAGAGAGAGAGAGAGAGAGAGAGAGAGAGAGAGAGAGAGAGAGAGAGAGAGAGGGCGTGAGAGGTGGAGGGGGAGGGGGCGAGAGAGATAGCGAGGGGTTGAGAGAGAGAGAGAGAGGAATGGTGAGAGAGAGAGGGAGTGGGGCGAGAGAGAAATGGAGGGGGCAAGAGAGAGAGGGGGAGGGGGCGAGAGAGAGAGTGAGGGTGTGAGAGAGAGAGAGAGGGTGGTGGCGAGAGAGTGAGGGAGGGACGGTGGGGTGAGAGAGAGAGGGAGGGGGGGGCGAGAGAGAGAGGGAGGGTGGCGTGGGGGGGAGAGAGACAGGCTGAGAGATAGAGAGAGGGAAGAGGTGAGAGAGAGAGAGAGAGGGAGGGGGCGAGAGACAGGGATGGGAGAGAGAGGGAGTGCGAGAGAGAGAGAGGGAGAGTGCGAGAGAGAGCGAGAGGGAGGTGGCGAGAGAGAGAGGGAGGGGGCGAGAGAGAGAGGGAGGGTGCGAGACAGAGTGAGGGGGTGAAAGAGAAAGGGATGGGGCGAGAGAGAGAGGGTGGGGGCGAGAGAAAGAGAAGGAGGGTGCGAGAGAGAGAGGGAGGGAGGGGCGAGAGAGAGGGAGGGAGGGGCGAGAGAGAGAGGGAGGCAGGGGCGAGAGAGAGAGTGACGGGCTGAGAGAGAGAGGGAAGAGGTGAGAGAGAGAGAGGGGGAGGGGACGAGAGAGAGGGAGGTGGTGAGAGAGAGAGAGAGTGATGGGAGAGAGAGGGAGTTGGGCGAGAGAGAGAGATGGAGGGTGCAAGAGAGATGTAGGCAGGGGGGCGAGAGAGAGAGGGAGGGCGTGAGCGAGTGAGAGAGGGGGTTGAGAGAGAGAGAGATGGGGCGAGAGACGGAGACGGAGGGGGCGAGAGTGAAAAGAGGGAGGGGGCGAGAGAGAGAGTGGAGATGAAAGAGAGGTAGGGGTGGAGAGAGAGAGGGAGGTGTGTGAGAAAGAGAGGGAGGGGTGTGAGAGAGAGAGGGGGGGCGAAAGAGGGGAGTGGGACAAGTGAGAGAGGGCAGGTGGCGAAAGAGAGAAAGGCAGGGGGCGAGAGAGAGAGAGCGAGAGCGAGGGGGCGAGAGACGGAGGGGGAGCGGGCGATAGAGAGAGAGAGGGAGGGGCCGTGAGAGAGAGGGAGGGGTTGAGAGAGAGAGGGACAGGGCGAGAGAGAGAGAGGGCGCGGAAAAGGGAGGGGGCGAGAGAGAGAGAGAGGGAAGGGGATAGAGAGAGACGGAGGGAGCTAGAGAGAGAGGGAGGGGGCGCTGGAGAGAGAAGGAGGGGGCGAGAGAGAAAGACAGGGAGGGGGCTAGAGAGTGAGGGAGGGAGGGGCGAGAGAGAGGGAAGGGGATAGAGAGAGACGGAGGGAGCTAGAGAGAGATGGAGGGGGCGCTAGAGACAGAGGGAGGGGGCGAAAGAGAGAGAGGGAGGGTGGGCGAGAGAGAGAGAGAGGGTCGAGATAGAGAGTGGAGGTGAGAGACAGAGAGAGGGAGAGTTGTGAGAGAGAGCGAGAGGGAGGGGATTGAGAGAGAGGGGGCGAGAGATAGAGAGGAAGGGGGTCGGGAGTGAGAGAGGGGGTCGAGAGAGATAGAGTGGAGGGGAGAGAGAGAGGGAGGAGTGGGAGAAAGAGAGGGTGGGGGCAAGAGAGAGAGAGGGAGAGGGCGAGAGAGAGGGAGGGGCGAGAGGGGGGGGCGAGAGAGATGGAGGGAGGGGTGAGAGGGAAAAGAGGGAGGGGGCGAGAGAGAGAGTGGAGGTGAAAGAGAGGGAGGGGTGGAGAGAGGGAGGGAGGGGAGTGAGAGAGAGAGATGGGGGCGAGAGAGAGAGATGGGGGCGAGAGAGAGGGAGGGGGACGAGTGAGAGATGGCAGGTGGCCACAGAGAGAAAGGCGGGGGAGGGAGGGTGCGAGAGAAAGAGAGGGAGGTGGCGAGAAAGAGAGGGAGGTGGCGAGAGAGAGAGGGAGGGGGCGAGAGAGAGAGGGAGGGAGGGGCGAGAGAGAGAGGGAGGGAGGGGCGAGAGAGAGAGGGAGGGAGGGGCGAGAGAGAGAGAGAGGGAGGGGCGAGAGAGAGAGGGAGGGAGGGGCGAGAGAGAGAGAGAGGGAGGGGCGAGAGAGAGGGATTCAGAGGCGAGAGAGAGAGGGAGGCAGGGGCGAGAGAGAGAGACAGACGGGCTGAGAGAGAGGGAAGAAAAGAGAGAGAGGGGAGGGGGTGAGAGAAAGGGAGGTGGTGAGAGAGAGAGAGAGGGATGGGAGAGAGAGGGAGTGGGGTGAGAGTGAGAGATGGAGGGGGCAAGAGAGATGTAGGGAGTGGGCGAGAGAGAGAGGGAGGGCGTGGGCGAGTGAGAGAGAGGGGTTGAGAGAGAGAGAGAGAGATGGGGCGAGAGACGGAGGGGAGGGGGCGAGAGTGAAAAGAGGGAGGGGGCGAGGGAGAGAGTGGAGGTGAGAGAGAGGTAGGGGTGGAGAGAGAGAGGGTGGGGTGTGTGAGAGAGAGGGGGCGAAAGAGAGGGAGTGGGACGAGTGAGAGAGGGCGGGTGGCGAAAGAGAGAAAGGCAGGGGGCAAGAGAGAGAGAGACCGAGAGCAAGGGGGCGAAAGACGGAGGGGGAGGGGGCGAGAGAGAGAGAGAGGGAGGGGCCCTGAGATAGTGGGAGGGGTTGAGAGAGAGGGGGATGGGCCGAGAGAGAGAGGGAGAGGGCGAGAGAGGGAGCGGGAGAGGGAGGGAGCGAGAGCGAGAGCGAGAGCGAGAGCGAGAGCGAGAGAGAGAGAGAGAGAGAGGGGGGGGGGAAGGGGATAGACAGAGACGGGGGAGCGAGAGAGAGAGGGAGGTGGCGCTAGAGAGAGAGGGAGGGGGCGAAAGAGAGAGATAGGGAGGAGGCTAGAGAGTGAGGGAGGGAGGGGCGAGAGAGAGGGAAGGGGATAGAGAGAGACGGAGGGAGCTAGAGAGAGATGGAGGGGGCGAAAGAGAGAGAGGAAGGGTGGGCGAGAGAGAGAGAGAGAGGGTCGAGATAGAGAGTGGAGTTGAGAGAGAGAGAGAGGGAGAGTTGTAAGAGAGAGCGAGAGGGAGTGAAATGAGAGAGAGGGGGCGAGGGAGAGAGAGGGAGGGTGTCGAGTGAGAGAGGGGGTCGAGAGAGAGAGAGTGGAGGGGAGAGAGAGAGGGAGGAGTGGGAGAAAGAAAGGGTAGGGAGCAAGAGAGAGAGAGGGAGGGGGCGAGAGAGAGGGAGGGCGAGAGAGAGGGAGGGGGGCGAGAGAGAGAGGGACGGGCCGAGATAGAGGGAGGGGGCGAGAGAGAGGGAGGGAGGGACGAGAGGGAAAAGAGGGAGGGGGCGAGAGAGAGACAGTGAAGGGGAGAGAGAGAGGGAGGAGTGGGAGAAAGAGTGGGTGGGAGCAAGAGAGAGAGAGGGAGGAGGCGAGTGAGAGGGAGGGGCGAGAGAGAGGGAGGGGGGCGAGAGAGAGAGGGACGGGCCGAGAGAGAGGGAGGGGGTGAGAGAGAGGGAGGGAGGGGCGAGAGGGAAAAGAGGGAGGGGGCGAGAGAGAGAGACAGTGAAGGGGAGAGAGAGAGGGAGGAGTGGGAGAAAGAGTGGGTGGGAGCAAGAGAGAGAGAGGGAGGAGGCGAGTGAGAGGGAGGGGGGCGAGAGAGAGAGGGACGGGCCGAGAGAGAGGGAGGGGGCGAGAGAGAGGGAGGGAGGGGCGAGAGGGAAAAGAGGGAGAGGGCGAGAGAGAGAGAGTGGAGGTGAGAGAGAGGGAGCGGTGGAGAGAGAGAGGGAGGGGAGTGAAAGAGAGAGATGAGGGCGAGAGAGAGGGAGGGGACAAGTGAGAGAGGGCGGGTGGCGACAGAGAGAAAGGCAGGGGGCGAGAGAGGGAGGGGGAGGGGGTGAGAGAGTGAGGGAGGGAGGGGCGAGAGAGAGAGGGAGGGAGGGGCGAGAGAGAGAGAGAGACGGGCCAAGAGAGAGAGGAAGGGGGCGAGAGAGAGAGAGGGTGTTGGCGAGACAGTGAGGGAGGGAGGGGCGAGAGAGAGAGGGAGGGAGGGGCGAGAGAGAGGGAGGGGGTGAGAGAGAGAGAGAGGGAGTGGGGTGAGAGAGAGAGAGAGGGAGTGGGGTGAGAGAGAGAGGGAGGGTGCGAGAGAGAGAGGGGGAGGTGGCGAGAGAGAGAGGGAGGGAGGCGAGAGAGAGAGAGAGGGATCGGGAGAGAGAGAGAGGGATCGGGCGAGAGAGAGAGGGAGGGTGCGAGAGAGAGAGAGGGAGGTGGCGAGAGAGAGAGGGATGGGGCGATAGAGAGAGGGAGCGGGCGAGAGAGAGAGGGAGAGAGAGAGAGAGGGAGGGACGAGAGAGAGGGAGGGGGTGAAAGAGAAAGGGATGGGGCGAGAGAGAGGGTGGGGGCGAGAGAAAGAGAGGGAGGTTGCGAGAGAGAGAGACAGGGGGCGAGAGAGAGAGGGACGGAGGGGCGACAGAGAGAGAGAGAGACGGGCTGAGAGAGAGGGAAGAGGTGAGAGAGAGAGAGAGAGAGGGTTGGGGCGAGAGAGAGGGAGGGGGTGAGAGAGAGAGAGAGGGATGGGAGAGAGAGAGGGAGTGGGGCGAGAGAGAGATGGAGGGGGCAAGAGAAATGTAGGGAGGGGGCGAGAGAGAGAGGGAGGGCGTGGGCGAGTGAGAGAGAGGGGGTGAGAGAGAGAGAGAGAGATGGGGGCGAGAGACGGAGGGGGAGAGGGCGAGAGGGAAAAGAGGGAGGGGGCGAGAGAGAGAGTGGAGGTGAGAGAGGGAGGGGTGGAGAGAGAGAGAGGGAGTGGTGTGAGAGAGAGATGGAGCGAGCGAGAGGGAGAGGGATGAGTGAGAGAGCGGGTGGCGAAAGAGAGAAAGGCCGGGGGGCGAGAGAGAGGGGGAGGGAGCGAGAGAGAGAGGGGGCGAGAGAGAGAGAGGGAGGGGTCAGGAGGGAGAGAGACGGGCCGAGAGGGAGAGGGAGGTGTTGAGTGAGAGAGGGAGGAGGTGAGAGAGACAGAGGGAGGAGGTGAGAGAGAGAGCAAGGGGTTGAGAGAGGGGGACGAGAGAGACAGGGAGGGTGGCGAGATAGAGAGGTGGTCGAGAGAGAGGGAGGGAGCTAGAGAGAGAGAGAGGGAGGAGGCTAGAGAGAGAAGGCGGGGTGTGAGAGAGAGAGAGGGTTGGGGAGAGAGACAGAGGGAGGGGTGCAAGTGAGAGAGGGAGGGGTGAGAGAGAGGGAGGGAGGTTAGAGAGAGAGAGGGAGTGCAGGGAGAGAGAGGGGATCGAGAGAGAGAGTGACGGTTAGAGAGAGAGAGGGAGGGAGGAGTGCGAGAGAGAGAGAGGGCGAGACTGAGAGGGAGGGGGGCGAGAGAGTGGGAGAGGTCGAGAGAGAGAGGGAGGGGTGAGGAAGTTTAGATCACATGGGATCAGGGAGAGCTAGCAAACTGGATACAAAATTGGCTTGACAGTTGGAGACAGAGGGTGGTGGAAGGGGATTGTTGTTCAGACTGGAGGCCTGTGACCAGCGGAGTGCTATAAGGATCGGGGCTGGGTTCACTAAAATGTATCATCTACATAAACGATTTGATTGAGAATATAGGAGTCATTGTTAGTAAGTTTGCAGATGATCAAATTAATAGCGTCGTGTGCAGTGAATATGGTTATCAAAGGGGCTCTTGAACAACGGGGCCAGTGGACCAAGGAATGAAAGATGCAGTTGACATATGGTGTTGGGTTTTGTTTTGACAAACCAGGGAGGACTAACACAGTTAATGGTTTGGCCCTGGACAGTGTTGTCGAACAGAGCGAGACCAAGGGGTGCAATTACAGTGTTCCTTGGAAGTGACATTGCAGTTCGACAGGGCGGTGAAAGCAGTATTTGACACACTTTTCTTCATTGTCCAGAGCTTTGATATGATTTGGAGACATTTGTAACATTGTCCTAAATATTTGCCTTGGGCAGAGGAGGCTACGGATTGACCTTATAAAAAGGTTTATAAAACCATGCGGGGCCTCTGTATGGTGAAAAGCCAAGGGTAGGTGACTCGAAAACTAGAGGGTATAAACAGGAGGTGAGAGAGCAAGGATTTAAAGAAGGAGTTGAGTAGCAACATTATCCACAGAGGATGGTGCATAGACAGAACGGGCCACCAGAGGAAACGGGAGAAACGTGTACAATTACAACATGGAAAAGACATTTGGGTTGATACATGGAGAGGAGAAGGTTTGAAGAGATAAGGGCTAAACACAGGCAAATGCGACACGTTTAGTATAAGAATCATCGTCAGCATTGATAAGTTCGTGTGAAGGTTCTGTTTCCGTGCTACATGACTCTGTATACAGTTAAAGAGGAGGAGACTACTGAGATAAGACATGTTGTAGACACTGAAGCAAGTTACAGCGATAGGGATGGAAGGCTGGAATGCAATACGCATCAAATTAGTGAAGTGACTATAAGGAAGGGAGGAGGTTACAAAGATAGCAACTATTATAGGATTTAAAAAAACATTGAAGACATTGGTCACCAAGATATAACATAGATTCAGTGTTGCAGTGTGGTTATTCTTAGTACAACAGACCTTACATTATGGGCAGGGATTGAGCCTGGGGTATGTCTGTATTGTGCTCCCCCTCCAGCACTGTATCTGTGTCATGTCCTGTTAGCTGATGTTTGGAGCCCTCTCATTGCTCTCTGCTCTTTGCACTGTGAGTGATCTTACCTTCCTGCAGGATTTATTGAAGGCTCCAGATCTCCATGCCCTTTGTCTCTCTGGCTGACCAACCATCTTCAATGTGATGATTGACGAGACACCCAGCAGTTGGGAAGTCTATTGAGTCAGGACCTTCCTGAGTATGTGTAGGAGACAAAGAGATAGACAGAATGGGAAATTAGACTGATGCTGTGAGGGTTACACATGGAAAATAGCACTGTGTCCCACAGAGATCTGAAAAGTCTCAGCTTCGATCTCTGCCCTGTACTGCTGCATCTCTCTGGAGTGGAGAATTCTGTTGGCTCAGGATCGAGAGATCCTGAGTGAGAGACACTGCCAGAGGCAGCAGTTAGACCCACACACACAGTGAGGGATACCACATGGACAGAGACTGAATGATATCACCAGAGTGCAGCAAGTTATCAAGATCAAACAATTGTATTGGAAGAACGGGTTTAGCTTCATGATGCACTGGTGACAGTGTTCAGGGATGGGCAACCATTGAGCAGGTGAAGTGATGGCCGAGTGGTATAACTGCTAGAGCATGTATCCAAAACCTCAGCTAATGTACAGGGGAGAAATGGTGGAATTTGAAATCAATAATTTTAAAAATAGTAATTAACAATCCACATGTAAGTATGAGACCATTGCTAATGTACAAAAAAAACCCCCAACACATCTGCCCATCCTCACGTGGTCTGCACGACATAACCACAGCAAAGTGTTTGCCTCTCAATAACCCTCTGAAATGGCCGAGCACGTTACTCAGCTCAATGGCAGCTAGGGCTGGGCACGAAAGGCTGGTCAGCCAGAGACACCCACATCCCATAGCTGATTTTAAAAAAAATAATCCATTAGGATGGACCCACTGGAACCGTGCTGGGATCAGTGTCCTGGCCAATCATGTCAGTCGGTTTATGGACAGGGCTTTAAACTGACAGAGAGGATGCAGGGACAGGTCTCAGGTGAAAGGAGCTTTCCAAATCCAAAGAGAAAAGGTGAAGCATCAGAACAGCATGGGAATTTGGCTGAAGACAAGCAGATAGGGACCGAAAGGGACAGAGTTTAACTAAACCTGTACATCAGCGAATAGGTATGTGACAGGACATTGTGGGAAAGAGTAAATTATGTCTTTTTTTTTGCATGGACAAGGTCTCTGCAATAAGGTAGATGGATTTGTGACACAGAGAAAAAAGAAATTTAGACACCAGGGAGAAATGGTTACAGGGCGAACAAAAGGTGAACATAAGTATTAAATCGCTCACAACCTTACGGAAACTCAGGCAAAATGTGCAACGAGAACTATAATGGATAACAAAGGCATGACAGAGAAAGCATTTGGCCGCAGATCATGAAGTAGAGTCGCAATGTAAATTGTGGCTACTACTTGCCAAGGAAAGAAACAGCAGAACAGTTTTAGCCACCGAACTGCATTTCATTGCACATCACTGCACTAAACAGGAATTAATTGGAATTTTTTTAACAAAGCTATTGTGATAATTTTGGGAAACTTTAACATTCGCATAATCTGGGACAATAACACTGACAACAGAGATAGTGGAAGGGGAGTACGGATAATTTTTTTTCAGTGTTTCTTTGAATAACACAGAGTAATGTCCCTAGCGAGTTGCAAAATGTCAGATCGATCGTTGTGTGATGAAACTTAGTGAGTGAGTAATTTCACCTGGAGAAATCCTCCGGGAAATTGTGATAAAGTGCAGTTTAAAGAAATATAAAGATTTAAAGTGAATCACTGAAAGGACAAGTTACAATGAAAAACAAAAATAGCCAATTGCATAAATTTGACAGGAGAAGCGACCAAGATAAACAGGCTAAACAGACTGGAACATGTGTCTGTAAATGGACAGTGGAAAATATTTGAAGGAACAGTGTAAATCACTCAAAAAAAGTACATTCAATCGAAACAGAAAAAACCTCAACAAGAAACTCACTCCTGTCCATCACTCAGGACAAAATGGATCGTGTTAAATTATGAGGCTGACAAGATCAGCAAAATGTGCTTAAAATCCAGAAGTGAGAGTGTGCTTTAAGAGTAAGTTTTAAAGGGATTGCAAAGGGTCTGAGAGCAGGAGGATAGTTGAAACGGGAATCATTGTCAGGGTTTAATGACAACAGGAACAGGGAGAGGTGAAGGTGTTGGAGCTGGTGAGAGATTTACAGAGAGTGGTCAGGGCCTGAAATGTGTTACAAAGCCAGTACAGATTGCTGCAGTTGGAGGGGTTTTCAGAGGTAGGGAGGGACATTGGAGGAGGAGGATCAATCAGCTGCTCATCCAAAACCACCACGTCAGTGGCCACAGTATTTTTCGTACACACTATTGACCATCCTCAGGCCATAGGATTATTCACACACAATATTGTCCGTTCTCCACCGACAGGAGCATTCACATAAAGCATTTACGAATTACAGGCCAGAGGATAATTCACACACTGTATTGACTGTCCTCAGGCCACAGGATTATCCACACAGTTTTGAGCATTCACAGCGCACAGGAGTATTCATACTCTGTATTGACCATGCACAGGCCACAGTATAATTAACAAACAGAAATGACCATGCAGAGACCACAGATTATTAACACACAGCATTGACCATCCACAGGCCACATTATTACTCACACACGGTATTGACCATCCACAGGCCACATTATTACTCACACATGGTATTGACGATTCACAGGCCACAAGTTTATCAACACACAGTATTGACCATTCTTAGGCTGCAGGATTATTCACACACAGTATTGAACAACCTCAGGTAACAGGATTATTCACACACAGTACTGAACATCCTCAAGCAACAGGATTATTCACACACAGTATTGACCATCCTCAGGTCACAGGATTTCTCACACACTGTATTGACCAGCCTATGGCCACAGGATTTTTGAACACACTGTCTTGAACATTTACAGGTCACAGGATTACCCACAAACAGTATTGACTACCCTCAGGCCACAAGTTTATTCACACATAGCATTAAGCATTCACAGTGCACAGGATTATTCACATACAGTATTGACAATCCTCAGGCCACAGTATTATTAACAAACAGAAACAACCACACACAGGCCACAGATTATTAACAGACGCTATTGACCATCCACGGACCACAGGATTATTAACACAGAGTATTGACCATCCTTAGGCAAAGGTGTATTCACACACAGTATTGACGATTCACAGGCTATAGGATTATTCACACACAGTACTGACCATCATCAGTCCGGAAGATTATTCACACAGTATTCTACATCTTCAGGCCGAAGGATTATTCCCAAACTGTATTGACCATCCTCAGTTCACAGGATTACTCACACACAGGATTGACCATCTGAAGACCGCAGGATTATTCACTCACCGTATTGAGCATTCACAGCCCACAGAATTATTCACACACAGCATCGACTACACTTAGGCCACAGATTTATTCACACACAATATTGACCATTGACGGTCCAAAGGATTAATTGCACATGTTGACCATCCTCAGTCCACAGGATTCCTCACATACAATATTGACCATCCGAAGACCACAGAATTAATCACTTCATAGTATTGATCATTCACAGCCCACAGGATTATTCACACAAACATTAACCATTTACAGGTAACAGGATTATTATCACACAGGACTGAACAACCACAAGCAACAGGATTAATCACACATCGTATTGATCATCCTTAGGCTACAAGATTACTCACACACAGTTTTGATCATCCTCTGGCCAAGGGTTAATCACACACAGTTTTGACCACCCTCAGGCCACAGGATTGCTCACACACAGTATTGACCATTCACAGGCCAGACGATTATTCACACATTGTATTGACCATTCTCTGTTCAAGGATAATTCACAGACAGCATTGACCATCACAGGCCACAGGTTTATTCACTCACAATATTGAATATCCTCAGGGCACAGGATTATTCAGTATTGACCATCATCAGACAACAAGATTATTCACACAATGTATTAACCAGCCTCCAGCCACAAGATAATTCACAACAGTATTGACCATCCACAGGCCACAGATTATTAACACACAGTATTGACCATTCACAGGCCACAGCATTATTCACACACAGTATTGACTATCCTTAGGCCACTGGATTATTCCCACACTTTATTGACTACTCTCAGGTCACAGGTTTATTCACACAGAGTATTGAGCAGTACAGTGCACAGGATTATTCACACACAGTATTGAATATCCTCAGGGCTCAGGATTATTCAGTATTGATCATCACAGTGAGCAGTCACAGTGCACAGGATTATTCGCACACAGTATTGACCATCTTCAGGCTACACTATTATTAACAAACAGAAATGACCATCCACGGGCCACAGGATTTTTCACCCGCAATATTGACCATCCTCAGACCAAGGGTTATTCACACACAGTATTGATGATTCACATGCCAGAGGATTATTCACACGTGGTATTGACAATTCACTATCTAAGGAAAATTCACACACAGTATTGACCGTTCACGGGCCACAGGGTTATTCGCACACAGTATTGTACATCCTCAGGCCTCAGAATTATTCACACAATGTATTGACCAGCCTACATCCTCAGGATTATTCACACACAGTACTGACCATTCACATTACAAAGGAATAATTACACATTGTGTTGACCATCCTCAGTCCACAGGATTACTCACATACAATATTGACCATCCGTAGACCACAACATTATTCACTCACAGTATTGACCATTTACATGTAACAGGATTATTCTCACACAGGATTGAACAACCTCAGGCAACAGAATTAATCACACATAGTGTTGATCATCCTCACGCCACAGGATTATTCACACATGGAACTGACCATTCACTGCCCAAAGGATTATTGACACACAGTATTGACCATTCACAGCCCACAGCATTATTCACACACATTATTCAACATCCTCAGGCAACAGGAGTATTCACACGCAATATTGACCATCCTCACACAAAGAAATATTCACACACAGTATAGACCACCCTACTGCCACAGGATTATTCACACACAGTATTGACAATCCGCAGGCCACAGATTATTTTCACATATTATTGACCAGCCTCCAACCACAAGATGATTCAGTCAAAGTATTGAAAAACCTTAGGTCACAGGAGTATTCATAAACAGTAGTGAGCATTCATAGTTCCCAGGATTATTTAAACAAAGTATTGACAATCCTCAGGCCTCAGGAGTATACACACACTGTATTCTCCATCCTCAGGCCTCAGGATTATTCACACACTGTATTGACCAGCCTACTTCCACAGGATTTTTGAACCTACCGACTTGTCAATTTACAGGTCACAGGATTATTCACACAAAGTATTGACCATCCTCAGGCCAATGGTAATTCACACAGTATTGACCAGCCTATAGACCCAGGAGTAATGAAAACTGTCATGATCATCCTCATGCCACAGGATTATTCACACACAGCATTGACGATTCACAGGCCACAGGATTAGTGACACACATTATTGACCATCCTCAGGTACCAGGATTATTCACACACGGTATTGACCATCCTCAGGTACCAGGATTATTCACACACGGTATTGACCATTATCAGGACACAGGATTATTCATACATGGTATTGATTTATCTCAAGCAACGGATTTTTCTCACACAGTATTGAGATCCTCAGGCCACAGGATTATTTTCACAAGGTATTGACCATCATCAGGCCACAGGATTACTCACACCCAGTATTGACCATCCTCAGGCCAAGGGTTATTCACACACAGTATTGACCATTCACAGGCCAGAGGATTATTCACACGTGGTATTGACCATTCACTGTCCAAGGATAATTCACACACAGCATTGACCGTCACAGGGCACAGGTTTATTCACACACAATATTGAATATCCTCAGGGCACAGGATTATTCACGGTATTGACCATCCTCAAACCACAGGATTATTCACACACAGTAATGACCAGTCTACAGCCACTGGAATTTTGAACCAAATGCCTTGACAGTTTACAGGCCACAGGATTATTCACACACAATATTGACGATTCACAGACCACGGGAAGATTCACACATGGAACAAACCATTAACTGTCTAAAGGATTATTCACACACTGTATTGACCTTTCTCAAGCCACAGGATTAATGAACACACTGTCCTGACCAACCTCAGGCCACTGAATTATTCACACATGGTATTGATAACCCTCAGGCCATGGGTTATTCAAACACAGAATTGACGATTCTCAGGCCAGTGGATTATTCACACAGAGTATTGACCATTTTCAATCACAGGATCGTTCACACACAGTATTGACTAACCTCAGGCCATAGAATTATTCACACACAGTATTGACTACCCTTAGGTCACAGGTTTATTCACGCATGGAACTGACCATTCACTGTCCAAAGGATTATTCACACACTGTATTGACCAACCTCAGGCCACCGGATTAGTGGCACACATTATTGAACATCCTCAGGCAACAGGATTATTCACACACAGTATTGACCATTTTCAAGTCACAAGATTGTTCACACACAGTATTGACGAACCTCAGGCCATAGAATTATTCTCACATGGTATTGACCATCTTCAGGCCACAGGATTATTCACACACTATTGACCAGCCTTACTTCCACAGGAATTTTGAACCCACTGCCTTGTCGGTTTACTGGTCACAGGATTATTCACACAAATTATTGACCATCCTCAGGCCAAGGGTTATTCACACACAGTGTTGACCAGCCTACGGAGTAATGAACGCACTGTCATGACCATCCTCATGCCAAAGGATTATTCATACACAGTATTGACACTTCACAGGCCAGAGTATTATTTACACACAGTATTGACGATTCATAGGCCACAGGATTATTCACACACAGTATTGACCACCCTCATGCCACAGGATTATTCACACACAGTATTGACGATTCACAGGCCACAGGATTAGTGACACACATTATTATCCATCCTCCGGTGCCAGGATTATTCACACATGGTATTGACCATTATCAGGACACAGGATTATTCATATAAAGTATTGACTTTCCTCAAGCTACAGGATTTTTCACTCACAGTATTGACGATCCTCAGGTCACAGAATTATTTTCACAAGGTACTGACCATCCTCAGGCCACAGGATTAATCACATAATGTACTGACCATCCTCATTCAACAGAATTATTCACATAAATTATTGACCATCATCAGGCCACAGGATTATTTACACACAGCATTGACCATCCTCAGGCCACAAGATTACTCCAACACAGTGTTGAGCATTCATAGTTCCCAGGATTATTTACACACCACATTGACCATCCTCAGGCCATCAGATTCCTCACACACCTTTTTGACCTTCCTCAAGCCAAAGGATTATTCCCACACAGAACTGACCATCCTCAGGCCACGGGATAATTCCCACACAGTTTTGGCCATCCTCAGGCCACAGGATTGTTCACAAATAATATTGACCATCCTCACACTGCAGGATTATTCACACACAGTATTCACCATTCACAGCCCACAGCATTGCTCACACACAGCATAGACCATTCACACACCACAAGATTATTCACACAGAGCTTTGGACAATGCCAGTCAAGGTGATTAATCGCACACAGTATTGACCATCCTGACGTAACACAATTATTCACACACAGTATTGACCATTCTCAGGCCAAGGGTTATTCACACACAGTATTGACTATTCTAAGGCAACAGGATTATTCACACACAGCATTGACCATCCTCAGGCCAAGGGTTATTCACACACAGTATTGACTATTCTAAGGCCAAAGGATTATTCACACACAGTATTGACCATCCTCAAGCCACAGGGTTATTCACATACAGTATTGACCATCCTCAAGCCACAGGATTATTCACACACAGTATTGATGAATCTACGGCCACTGGATTTTTGAACCAACTGCCTTGGCAGTTTACAGGCCACAGGATTATTCACACACAATATTGAAGATTCATCGGCCACAGGAATATTCATACATGCAACTAACCATTCACTTTCCAAACGATTATTCATACACTGTATTGACCATTCTCAAGCCACAGGATTAATGAACACACTGTCCTGACCATCCACAGGCGACAGGATTGTTCACACATGGTATTGATAACCCTCAAGCCATGGTTTGTTCACACACAGTATTGATGATTCACAGGCCATTGGGGTATTCACACAGAGTATTGACCATTTTCAAGTCACAGGATTGTTCACACACAGTATTGGCCATCCTGACGCAACACAATTATTCACACACAGTATTGACTATCCTCAGGCCACAGGATCATTCGCACACAGTATTGACCATTCTCAAGCCTCAGGATTATTTATACATGGTATTGACAGTCATCAGGCCACAGGATTAATCACATAGTGTATTGACCATTCTCTGGCCACAGGATTATTCACACATGGTATTGACCATTCACTGTCCAAAGGATTATTCTAACAAAGTATTAACCATCCTCAAACAACAGGAGCAGTGCACACAGTATTGATCAACTCAGGCCACATGATTATTCACACACAGTATTGACCATCTTCAGACCACAGGATTATTCACACACAGCGTTGACCATTCACAGCCCATAGCATTATTCACACAGTATTGAACAACCTCAGGCAACAGGATTAATCATACATGGATCTGACCATTCACTATCCAAAGGATTATTCACACACTGTATTAACCATCCTTACGCAACAGAACGATCCACACAAAGTAATGACCATCCTTAGGCCAAAGGATTAATCACACATGATATTGTCCGTTCACTGTCCAAAGGATTATTCAGGATTAAAGAACACACTGTCTTGACCATTTACAGGTCGCAGAAATATTCCCACCCATTATTGACTATCCTCAAGCCACAGGATTATTCCCACCCAGTATTGACAATCCTCACACCACGGGATTATTCACTCACTGTATTGAACATCCTCAGGCAGCAGGAT
This sequence comes from Chiloscyllium punctatum, assembly GCF_047496795.1. NCBI lineage: Eukaryota > Metazoa > Chordata > Chondrichthyes > Orectolobiformes > Hemiscylliidae > Chiloscyllium > Chiloscyllium punctatum. Next base: position 80,084,941 of record NC_092759.1, on the reverse strand, counting down.
ATTTAACACACATAGTATTGACTATCCATCAGCCCAACGGTTATTCCCACACAGTATTGACCATTCTCAGTCCACAGGATTATTCAAACACAGTATTGACTAGCATACGGCCACATCATTAATGAACACACTGTCTTGATCATTTGCAGGTCACAGAAATATTCCCACACAGTATTGACCATCCTCAAGCCACAGATTTATTCACACACAGTACTGACCATTCTCTGTCCACATGATTATTAAATCACAGTATTGACCATCCTCTGGCCACGGGATTATTCCCACACAGCATTGACCATTCTCAGGCCAACAGGATTATTCCTATACATTATTGACCATTCTAAAGCCACAGGATTATTCACACACACTATGGACCGTCCTCAGGCAACAGGATTATTCACACACAGTATTGACAATCCTCAGGCCACTAGATTATTCACACAGTGTATTGAACATTCTCAGTTCACAGGATTATTCGCACACAGTATTGACCACCATACGGCCAGAGTATTAATGAACACACTGTCTTGGTCATTTACACGTCACAGGATTATTACCACGCAGTATTGACTATTCTCAGGCCACAGCAATATTCACACACAGGATTGACCATTCACAGGGCACAGGATTATTCACACACAGCATTGACCAGCACACGGCCACAGGATTAATGAACACACTGTCTTGACCATTTACAGGTCACAAGATTATTCCCACACAGTGTTGACCATCATCAAGCCACGGGATTGTTCGCACACTGTATTGATCATCCTCAGACCACAGGATTATTTACACACTGTATTCACAATCCTCAGGCCACTGAATTATTCACACATGGTATTGATAACCCTCAGGCCATGGGTTATTCAAACACAGAATTGACGATTCTCAGGCCAGTGGATTATTCACACAGAGTATTGACCATTTTCAATCACAGGATCGTTCACACACAGTATTGACTAACCTCAGGCCATAGAATTATTCACACACAGTATTGACTACCCTTAGGTCACAGGTTTATTCACGCATGGAACTGACCATTCACTGTCCAAAGGATTATTCACACACTGTATTGACCAACCTCAGGCCACCGGATTAGTGGAACACATTATTGAACATCCTCAGGCAACAGGATTATTCACACACAGTATTGACCATTTTCAAGTCACAAGATTGTTCACACACAGTATTGACGAACCTCAGGCCATAGAATTATTCTCACATGGTATTGACCATCTTCAGGCCACAGGATTATTCACACACTATTGACCAGCCTTACTTCCACAGGAATTTTGAACCCACTGCCTTGTCGGTTTACTGGTCACAGGATTATTCACACAAATTATTGACCATCCTCAGGCCAAGGGTTATTCACACACAGTGTTGACCAGCCTACGGAGTAATGAACGCACTGTCATGACCATCCTCATGCCAAAGGATTATTCATACACAGTATTGACACTTCACAGGCCAGAGTATTATTTACACACAGTATTGACGATTCATAGGCCACAGGATTATTCACACACAGTATTGACCACCCTCATGCCACAGGATTATTCACACACAGTATTGACGATTCACAGGCCACAGGATTAGTGACACACATTATTATCCATCCTCCGGTGCCAGGATTATTCACACATGGTATTGACCATTATCAGGACACAGGATTATTCATATAAAGTATTGACTTTCCTCAAGCTACAGGATTTTTCACTCACAGTATTGACGATCCTCAGGTCACAGAATTATTTTCACAAGGTACTGACCATCCTCAGGCCACAGGATTAATCACATAATGTACTGACCATCCTCATTCAACAGAATTATTCACATAAATTATTGACCATCATCAGGCCACAGGATTATTTACACACAGCATTGACCATCCTCAGGCCACAAGATTACTCCAACACAGTGTTGAGCATTCATAGTTCCCAGGATTATTTACACACCACATTGACCATCCTCAGGCCATCAGATTCCTCACACACCTTTTTGACCTTCCTCAAGCCAAAGGATTATTCCCACACAGAACTGACCATCCTCAGGCCACGGGATAATTCCCACACAGTTTTGGCCATCCTCAGGCCACAGGATTGTTCACAAATAATATTGACCATCCTCACACTGCAGGATTATTCACACACAGTATTCACCATTCACAGCCCACAGCATTGCTCACACACAGCATAGACCATTCACACACCACAAGATTATTCACACAGAGCTTTGGACAATGCCAGTCAAGGTGATTAATCGCACACAGTATTGACCATCCTGACGTAACACAATTATTCACACACAGTATTGACCATTCTCAGGCCAAGGGTTATTCACACACAGTATTGACTATTCTAAGGCAACAGGATTATTCACACACAGCATTGACCATCCTCAGGCCAAGGGTTATTCACACACAGTATTGACTATTCTAAGGCCAAAGGATTATTCACACACAGTATTGACCATCCTCAAGCCACAGGGTTATTCACATACAGTATTGACCATCCTCAAGCCACAGGATTATTCACACACAGTATTGATGAATCTACGGCCACTGGATTTTTGAACCAACTGCCTTGGCAGTTTACAGGCCACAGGATTATTCACACACAATATTGAAGATTCATCGGCCACAGGAATATTCATACATGCAACTAACCATTCACTTTCCAAACGATTATTCATACACTGTATTGACCATTCTCAAGCCACAGGATTAATGAACACACTGTCCTGACCATCCACAGGCGACAGGATTGTTCACACATGGTATTGATAACCCTCAAGCCATGGTTTGTTCACACACAGTATTGATGATTCACAGGCCATTGGGGTATTCACACAGAGTATTGACCATTTTCAAGTCACAGGATTGTTCACACACAGTATTGGCCATCCTGACGCAACACAATTATTCACACACAGTATTGACTATCCTCAGGCCACAGGATCATTCGCACACAGTATTGACCATTCTCAAGCCTCAGGATTATTTATACATGGTATTGACAGTCATCAGGCCACAGGATTAATCACATAGTGTATTGACCATTCTCTGGCCACAGGATTATTCACACATGGTATTGACCATTCACTGTCCAAAGGATTATTCTAACAAAGTATTAACCATCCTCAAACAACAGGAGCAGTGCACACAGTATTGATCAACTCAGGCCACATGATTATTCACACACAGTATTGACCATCTTCAGACCACAGGATTATTCACACACAGCGTTGACCATTCACAGCCCATAGCATTATTCACACAGTATTGAACAACCTCAGGCAACAGGATTAATCATACATGGATCTGACCATTCACTATCCAAAGGATTATTCACACACTGTATTAACCATCCTTACGCAACAGAACGATCCACACAAAGTAATGACCATCCTTAGGCCAAAGGATTAATCACACATGATATTGTCCGTTCACTGTCCAAAGGATTATTCAGGATTAAAGAACACACTGTCTTGACCATTTACAGGTCGCAGAAATATTCCCACCCATTATTGACTATCCTCAAGCCACAGGATTATTCCCACCCAGTATTGACAATCCTCAGGCCACGGGATTATTCACTCACTGTATTGAACATCCTCAGGCAGCAGGATATTTAACACACATAGTATTGACTATCCATCAGCCCAACGGTTATTCCCACACAGTATTGACCATTCTCAGTCCACAGGATTATTCAAACACAGTATTGACTAGCATACGGCCACATCATTAATGAACACACTGTCTTGATCATTTGCAGGTCACAGAAATATTCCCACACAGTATTGACCATCCTCAAGCCACAGATTTATTCACACACAGTACTGACCATTCTCTGTCCACATGATTATTAAATCACAGTATTGACCATCCTCTGGCCACGGGATTATTCCCACACAGCATTGACCATTCTCAGGCCAACAGGATTATTCCTATACATTATTGACCATTCTAAAACCACAGGATTATTCACACACACTATGGACCGTCCTCAGGCAACAGGATTATTCACACACAGTATTGACAATCCTCAGGCCACTAGATTATTCACACAGTGTATTGAACATTCTCAGTTCACAGGATTATTCGCACACAGTATTGACCACCATACGGCCAGAGTATTAATGAACACACTGTCTTGGTCATTTACACGTCACAGGATTATTACCACGCAGTATTGACTATTCTCAGGCCACAGCAATATTCACACACAGGATTGACCATTCACAGGGCACAGGATTATTCACACACAGCATTGACCAGCACACGGCCACAGGATTAATGAACACACTGTCTTGACCATTTACAGGTCACAAGATTATTCCCACACAGTGTTGACCATCATCAAGCCACGGGATTGTTCGCACACTGTATTGATCATCCTCAGACCACAGGATTATTTACACACTGTATTCACAATCCTCAGGCCACTGAATTATTCACACATGGTATTGATAACCCTCAGGCCATGGGTTATTCAAACACAGAATTGACGATTCTCAGGCCAGTGGATTATTCACACAGAGTATTGACCATTTTCAATCACAGGATCGTTCACACACAGTATTGACTAACCTCAGGCCATAGAATTATTCACACACAGTATTGACTACCCTTAGGTCACAGGTTTATTCACGCATGGAACTGACCATTCACTGTCCAAAGGATTATTCACACACTGTATTGACCAACCTCAGGCCACCGGATTAGTGGCACACATTATTGAACATCCTCAGGCAACAGGATTATTCACACACAGTATTGACCATTTTCAAGTCACAAGATTGTTCACACACAGTATTGACGAACCTCAGGCCATAGAATTATTCTCACATGGTATTGACCATCTTCAGGCCACAGGATTATTCACACACTATTGACCAGCCTTACTTCCACAGGAATTTTGAACCCACTGCCTTGTCGGTTTACTGGTCACAGGATTATTCACACAAATTATTGACCATCCTCAGGCCAAGGGTTATTCACACACAGTGTTGACCAGCCTACGGAGTAATGAACGCACTGTCATGACCATCCTCATGCCAAAGGATTATTCATACACAGTATTGACACTTCACAGGCCAGAGTATTATTTACACACAGTATTGACGATTCATAGGCCACAGGATTATTCACACACAGTATTGACCACCCTCATGCCACAGGATTATTCACACACAGTATTGACGATTCACAGGCCACAGGATTAGTGACACACATTATTATCCATCCTCCGGTGCCAGGATTATTCACACATGGTATTGACCATTATCAGGACACAGGATTATTCATATAAAGTATTGACTTTCCTCAAGCTACAGGATTTTTCACTCACAGTATTGACGATCCTCAGGTCACAGAATTATTTTCACAAGGTACTGACCATCCTCAGGCCACAGGATTAATCACATAATGTACTGACCATCCTCATTCAACAGAATTATTCACATAAATTATTGACCATCATCAGGCCACAGGATTATTTACACACAGCATTGACCATCCTCAGGCCACAAGATTACTCCAACACAGTGTTGAGCATTCATAGTTCCCAGGATTATTTACACACCACATTGACCATCCTCAGGCCATCAGATTCCTCACACACCTTTTTGACCTTCCTCAAGCCAAAGGATTATTCCCACACAGAACTGACCATCCTCAGGCCACGGGATAATTCCCACACAGTTTTGGCCATCCTCAGGCCACAGGATTGTTCACAAATAATATTGACCATCCTCACACTGCAGGATTATTCACACACAGTATTCACCATTCACAGCCCACAGCATTGCTCACACACAGCATAGACCATTCACACACCACAAGATTATTCACACAGAGCTTTGGACAATGCCAGTCAAGGTGATTAATCGCACACAGTATTGACCATCCTGACGTAACACAATTATTCACACACAGTATTGACCATTCTCAGGCCAAGGGTTATTCACACACAGTATTGACTATTCTAAGGCAACAGGATTATTCACACACAGCATTGACCATCCTCAGGCCAAGGGTTATTCACACACAGTATTGACTATTCTAAGGCCAAAGGATTATTCACACACAGTATTGACCATCCTCAAGCCACAGGGTTATTCACATACAGTATTGACCATCCTCAAGCCACAGGATTATTCACACACAGTATTGATGAATCTACGGCCACTGGATTTTTGAACCAACTGCCTTGGCAGTTTACAGGCCACAGGATTATTCACACACAATATTGAAGATTCATCGGCCACAGGAATATTCATACATGCAACTAACCATTCACTTTCCAAACGATTATTCATACACTGTATTGACCATTCTCAAGCCACAGGATTAATGAACACACTGTCCTGACCATCCACAGGCGACAGGATTGTTCACACATGGTATTGATAACCCTCAAGCCATGGTTTGTTCACACACAGTATTGATGATTCACAGGCCATTGGGGTATTCACACAGAGTATTGACCATTTTCAAGTCACAGGATTGTTCACACACAGTATTGGCCATCCTGACGCAACACAATTATTCACACACAGTATTGACTATCCTCAGGCCACAGGATCATTCGCACACAGTATTGACCATTCTCAAGCCTCAGGATTATTTATACATGGTATTGACAGTCATCAGGCCACAGGATTAATCACATAGTGTATTGACCATTCTCTGGCCACAGGATTATTCACACATGGTATTGACCATTCACTGTCCAAAGGATTATTCTAACAAAGTATTAACCATCCTCAAACAACAGGAGCAGTGCACACAGTATTGATCAACTCAGGCCACATGATTATTCACACACAGTATTGACCATCTTCAGACCACAGGATTATTCACACACAGCGTTGACCATTCACAGCCCATAGCATTATTCACACAGTATTGAACAACCTCAGGCAACAGGATTAATCATACATGGATCTGACCATTCACTATCCAAAGGATTATTCACACACTGTATTAACCATCCTTACGCAACAGAACGATCCACACAAAGTAATGACCATCCTTAGGCCAAAGGATTAATCACACATGATATTGTCCGTTCACTGTCCAAAGGATTATTCAGGATTAAAGAACACACTGTCTTGACCATTTACAGGTCGCAGAAATATTCCCACCCATTATTGACTATCCTCAAGCCACAGGATTATTCCCACCCAGTATTGACAATCCTCAGGCCACGGGATTATTCACTCACTGTATTGAACATCCTCAGGCAGCAGGATATTTAACACACATAGTATTGACTATCCATCAGCCCAACGGTTATTCCCACACAGTATTGACCATTCTCAGTCCACAGGATTATTCAAACACAGTATTGACTAGCATACGGCCACATCATTAATGAACACACTGTCTTGATCATTTGCAGGTCACAGAAATATTCCCACACAGTATTGACCATCCTCAAGCCACAGATTTATTCACACACAGTACTGACCATTCTCTGTCCACATGATTATTAAATCACAGTATTGACCATCCTCTGGCCACGGGATTATTCCCACACAGCATTGACCATTCTCAGGCCAACAGGATTATTCCTATACATTATTGACCATTCTAAAGCCACAGGATTATTCACACACACTATGGACCGTCCTCAGGCAACAGGATTATTCACACACAGTATTGACAATCCTCAGGCCACTAGATTATTCACACAGTGTATTGAACATTCTCAGTTCACAGGATTATTCGCACACAGTATTGACCACCATACGGCCAGAGTATTAATGAACACACTGTCTTGGTCATTTACACGTCACAGGATTATTACCACGCAGTATTGACTATTCTCAGGCCACAGCAATATTCACACACAGGATTGACCATTCACAGGGCACAGGATTATTCACACACAGCATTGACCAGCACACGGCCACAGGATTAATGAACACACTGTCTTGACCATTTACAGGTCACAAGATTATTCCCACACAGTGTTGACCATCATCAAGCCACGGGATTGTTCGCACACTGTATTGATCATCCTCAGACCACAGGATTATTTACACACAATATTGACAGTATCCAGGCCACAGGATTATTCACACACTGTATTCACAATCCTCAGGCCACAGGATTATTCGCAGACTGTATTGAACATCCTCAGGCCACTGGATTATCTACACACAGTACTGACCATCCTTAGGACACACTAGTATTCACACACAATATTCAATATTACCAGCCCACAGCATTATTCACACACAGTATTGATTGGAACACGGCCACAGGATTAATGAACACACTGTCTTAACCAGTTACATGGTCACAGAATTACTTTCACACAATATTGACTATCTTCAAGCCACAGGATTGTTCATCACAGTATTGAACATTCTGAGACCACAGGAGCATTCACACACTGTATTGACCATTCTCAGGCCACAGGATTATTCACACATAGTATCGAGCAGCATACGGTCACAGGATTAATGAACACACTGTCTTGACCATTTACAGATCACCGAAATATTCGCACCCAGTATTGACCATCCTTAAGGCACAGGATTTTTCACACTCAGTATTGACTGTCCTCAGACCACAGGATTATTCTCACACAGCATTGATCATCCTCAGACCACAGGATTATTCACACAGTATTGACTATCCTCAGGCCACAGGATTATTCACATACAGTATTGACCATCCTCAGACCACAGGATTATTCACACACAGTATTGACTATCCTCAGGCCACAGGATTATTCACACATAGTATTGACCATCCTCAGGCCACGGGATTGTTCACATACAGTATTGACCATCCTCAGACCACAGGATTGTTCACACACAGTAGTGACTATCCTCAGGCCACAGGAGTAGTCACACACAGTATTGACCATCCTCAGGGCACATGATTATATTTACACGGTATTGACCATCATCAGGCTACAGGAATATTCACTCACAATATTGACAATTCTCAAATTACAGGATTGTTCACACACAGTATTGACGATTCACAGGCCAGAGCATTATGCATAAATGGTATTGACCATTACTGTCCAAAGGATTATTCACACACAGTATTGACCATCCTCAGGCCAAAGGTTATTCACACACAGTACTGATGATTCACAGGCCACAGGATTATTCCCATACATTATTGACGATTCTAAGGCCACAGGATTATTCACACACAGTATGGCTGTGCTCAGGCAACATAATCTTTCACACACAATGTATGGACCATTCTGAGGCCACAAGATTATTCACTCGCTGTATTGAACATCCTCGAGCAGCAGGATATTTAACACACACAGTATTGACTGTCCTTCGGCCCAACGGTTATTCCAACACAGTATTGAACATTCTCCGTCCACAGGATTATTCACACACAGTATTGACCACTATATGGCCACAGGATTAATGAACACTCGGTCTTCAACTTTTGCAGGTCACAGGATTGTTCCAACATAGAATTGACAATCCTCAGGCTGCATGACTATTCACACACAGTATTGACCAGCCGAAGGCCACAGGATTAATGAACACACTGTTTTGATCATTTTCAGGTCACAGGATTATTCCCACACAGTATTGACCATCATCAAGGAACAGGAATATTTACACAAAGTATCACCATCCTCAGGCCATGGATCATTCACACACAGTATTGACAATCCTGAAGCCACAGGATTTTTCCTACACGATATTGACCATCCACAGGCAGCAGGATTATTCTCACACTGTATTGACCATTCTCAGGCCACAGGATTATTCACACATGGTATTGAACGACCTCAGGCAACACGATTGTTCTCACACAGTATTGACCATCTGCAGGCCAAGGGTTATTCATGCACAGTATTGTCCATCCACAGGCCACAGGATTATTTGCAAACAATTATTGACCATGCACAGGTCACAGAATATTAACTCAGTATTGAACATCCACAGCCCACAGGATTATTATAACACAGCATTGACCATCCACAGGCCACATCATTCACACACAGTATTGCCCACCCTTAGGCAAAGGGCTATTCACACACAGTATTGACAATTCACAGGCCACAGGATTATTCAAACACAGTATTGACAATCCTCAGGCCGCAGGATTATTCATACAGTGTACTGACCACTCACAGTCCAAAAGGATTATTTACACACAGTATTGACTATCCTTAGGCCAGGGTTATTCGCACACAGTATTTATGCTGCACGGGCCACAGGATTCTTCACAGACTTTATTGACAGCCCTCAGTCCACAGGATTATTCACACACAGTATTGAACATACACAGTGCACAGGATTATTCCCACACTGTATTCACAATTCTCAGGCTGCAGGTTAATTCACACACGGTATTGACAATTCTACATCTACAGTATTACTCACACACAGGATTGACCATTCTCAGCCCACAGGATTATTCCCACACAGTAATGACGAACATACGGCCACAGGATTAATAAACACATTGTACTGAATGTACAATGTACAAGGCAAACAGTACTGAATATGCACAGGCCACAGATTATTGATTCACAGTATTGACCTTCCACATCACAAAGGATTATTATCACACAGCATTGACCACCCACATCACAAAGGATTATTATCACACAGCATTGGCCATCCACAGCCCACACTATTATTCACTCACAGTATTGACCATCCTTAGGCAAAGGGTTATACACACACAGTACTGATAATTCACAGCCCATAGCATTATTGACTGCCCTCAGGCAACATTATTACTCACACACAGTATTGATCATCCTCAGATCAACGGTTATTCATACACAGTATTGACCATCCTAAGGCCATTAGATCATTCACACACTGTATTGACCAACCTTAGGCCACAGGATAAATGAACACATTTTCTTTACCAATTAACAGGTCACAGGAATATTCCCGCACAGTACTGACAATCCACAGGGCACAGGATTATTCACACACAGTATTGAACATCCTCAAGTTCAGGATTACTCTGACACACTATTGACCATTCACAGTCCACAGGATTGTTCACACATAGTATTGTTCATACTCAGCCCCAGGATTAGTCAAACACAGTATTGATGATTCACAGGCCAGAGGATTATTCACACACAGTATTAACTAACCTCAGGCCACAGGTTTATTCACACACTGTATTGACTAAACACAATCCACAGGATCATTCACACACAATGATCAATATTCTCAGCCAACAGGATTATTCAGATACAGTATTGACCAGCATACGGCCACAGGATTAATGCACACACTGTTTTGTTCATTTACACGTCACAGGATTATTCCCACACAGTATTGACGATTCTCAGGCCACAGGAATATTCACACACAGTATTGACCATTCAAAGGGCACAGGTTTATTCACACACAGCATTAACTAGCACATGGCTACAGGATTAATGAATACTCTGTCTTCAACATTTGCAGGTCACAGGATTATTCCCACACAGTATTGACCATCCTCAGGCCATGGATTATCCACACAACGTATTGACAATCCTCAAGCCACAGGATTATTCCCACACAGTATTGATCATCCTTCGGCAACAGGATTATTCTCACACTATATTGACCATTTTCAGGCCACAGGGTTATTAATAAACGGTATTGAACAACCACAGGCAACACGATTGTTCACACACTGCATTAACCATCCTCAGTCGAAGAGTTATTCACGCACAGTATTGACCATCCTCAGGACACAGTATTATTTGCAAACAATATTGACCATGCACAGGCCACAGACTTTTAACACATAGTATTGACCATCCACAGCCCACATGATTATTATCACACAGCACTGACCATCCACAGCCCACAGGATTATTATCATACAGCATTGACCATCCACAGGCCATATTATTATTCACACACAGTATTGCCCATCCTTATACCAAGGGTTATTCACACACAGTATTTACGATTCACAGGCCATAGGATTATTCACACACAGTATTGACTACCCTCAGTCCACAGGATTATTTACAAACTGTATTGAGCATTCACAGTGCACAGGATTAGTCACACACTGTATTCACAATTCTCAGGCCACAAGTTAATTTACACACAGTATTGATCATTCTCAGGCCACAGGATTATTTTCACACACAGTATTGACCATCCTCAGGCCACAGGATTATTCACACACTGTATTGAACCACCTCAGGCAACACGATTGTTCACACACAGTATTGACCATCTGCAAGCCAAGGGTTAATCACACACAGTATTTACGATTCACAGGCCATAGGATTATTCATACACTGCACTGACTGCCCTCAGGCCACAGGATTACTCACACACAGTATTGACCATTCACAGTCGACAGGATTAGTCACACACTGTATTCACAATTCTCAGGCCTCAAGTTAATTCACACACAGTATTGACCATTCTCAGGCCAAAGGATCATTTTCACACACAGTATTGACCATCCTCAGGCCACAAGATTATTCATACGCTGTATTGACCATTCTCAGGCCAAAGGATCATTTTCACACACAGTATTGACCATCCTCAGGCCTCAAGTTAATTCACACACAGTATTGACCATTCTCAGGCCAAAGGATCATTTTCACACACAGTATTGACCATCCCCAGGCCACAAGATTATTCATACACAGTATTGACCATTCTCAGGCCACAAGATTATTCACACACGATATTAAACCACTTCAGGCAACACGATTGTTCACACACAGTATTGACCATCTGCAAACCAAGGGTTATTCACACACAATACTGATGATTCATAGGCCACAACATTATTCACACAGTGTATGGACCACTCACAGTCCACAGAATTATTCACACACAGTATTGACCATCCATAGACCAAGGGTTACTCACACAGTATTTCCGATTCATGGGCCATTGGATTATTCACACACTTTATTGACTGCCCTCAGTACACAGGATTATTCACACACAGTATTGAGCATTCACAGTCCACAGGAGTATTCCCACACTGTATTCACAATTCTCAGGCCACAGGATTATTCCCACACAGTATTGACAATCCTCAGGCCACAGGATTATTCACACACAGTATTGACAATTGTCAGGCCACAGGATTATTCACATACAGTATTGACAGTACAGAGGCCACAGGAGTATTCACACACAATATTCAACATTCTCAGCCCACAGGATTATTCCCACAAAGTATTGACGAACATACGGCCACAGGATTAATAAACACATTGCCTTGACCATTCAGTACAAACAGTACTGAACATGCACAGGCCGCAGTTCATTAACACCTAGCATTGTCCATCCACAGGCCACAGTTTTATTAACAAACATTGTTGAACATGCACAGGCCACAGATTATTGATTCACAGTATTGACCATCCACATCACAAAGGATTATTATCACACAGCATTGACCATCCACAGGCCACAGGATTATTATCACACAGTATTGGCCATCCACAGCCCACATTAATATTCACTCACAGTATTGCCCATCCTTAGAGAAAGGGTTATACACACAGTACTGACGTTTCACAGCCCATAGCATTATTCACACACAGTACTGACTGCCCTCAGGCCACATTATTATTCACACATAGTATTGAACATCCTCCATCCACAGGATTACTCACATACAGTATTGATCATCTTCAGATTAAGAGTTATTCACACACAGTATTGACCATTCACAGGCCAGAGGATTATTAACGCAGTATTGACCACCCTAAGGCCATAAGAACATTCACACACTGTATTGATCAACCTCAGGCCACAGGAATATACACACACAATATTCAATATTCTCAGCCAACAGGATTATTCTCACACAGTATTGACCAGCCTACGGCCACAGGATTAATGAACACACTGCCTTGACCATTTACAGGTCACAGGATTATTCCCACACAGTATTGACCATCCTCAGGCCATGGATTATTCACACACAGTATTGACAATCCTCAAACCACAGGATTATTCCTACATAGTATTGAACATCCTCAGGCCACATAAGTACTCACACACAATATTCAACATTCTCAGCCGACAGGATTATTCCCACACAGTATTGACTCGCATACAGACACAGGATTAATGAACAAAATGTCTTGACCATTTGCAGGTCACAGGATTATTCACACCCCAGCATTGACCATCCTCAGGCCACAGAATTATTCATACACAGTATTGACCATTCTCAAACCACAGGATTATTCTCACACAGGTAAAAACAATGACTGCAGATGCTCGAAAGCAAATACTGGATTAGTGGTGCTGGAAGAGCACAGCAGTTCAGGCAGCATCCAACGAGCAGCGAAATCGACGTTTCGGGCAAAAGCCCTTCATCAGGAATATTCCTGACGAAGGGCTTTTGCCCGAAACGTCGATTTCGCTGCTCGTTGGACGCTGCCTGAACTGCTGTGCTCTTCCAACACCACTAATCCAGTATTATTCTCACACAGTATAGTCCATCCACAGGCCACAGTATTATTTACAATCAGTATTGACCATGCACAGTCCAGAGATTATTAACACATAGTATTGACCATCCACAGCCCACAGGTTTATGATCACACAGCATTGAACAGCCACAGGCCATATTATTATTCACACACAGTATTGTCCATCCTTTGGCAAAGGACTATTCAGACACAGTCGTGACAATTCACAGGCCACAGGATTATTCACACAGTGTATTTACCATCCTCAGGCCGCAGGATTATTCATACAGTGTATTTGCCATTCACAGTTCAAAGGATTATTCACACACAGTATTGACCATTCTTTGGCCAAGGGTTATTCACACACAGTATTGACAATTCTCCGTCCACAGGATTACTCTCACACAGTATTGACCGTTCACAGTTTACAGCATTTTTCAACACAGTATTGACCATTCTCAGACAACACGAGTTTTCACACACATCATTGATTAACTTCAGGCCACAGGATTACTCCCACACAGAATTGACCATCCACAGGCCACTGGATTATTAACAAACAGTATTGACCATCCACAGGCCACATTGTCAATACTGTGTGTGAATGATAATCATTAGACAAATGGTTAATCACACACAGTATTCAGCATTCACAGTGCACAGGATTATTCACACACTGTATTAACCATTCAAATTCCAAAGCATTATTCTCACACAATACTGACCATCCTCATTCCACAGGATTACTCAGTCACAGTATTGATCATTCTGAGTCCACAGGATTATACACAAACTGTATTGACCAACCTCAGGCCACAGGATTATTCCCACACAGTATTGACCATGTTCAGGCCCCTGGATTATTCACACGACGTATTGAGCATCCACAGTGCACAGAATTATTCACACACTCTACTGACTATCCTCAATCCACGGGATTACTCACACACAGTATTGACCAGCATACGGCCACAGGATTATTTACACACAGTATTGCCCAACTTTAGACAAAGGATTATTCACACACAGTATTGACGACTCATGGGCCACAGGATTATTGACACACTGTATTGACCATTCACATTCCAAAGGATTATTTACACACAATATTGACCATCCTCATTTCACAGGATTACTCATACACAGTATTGAGCATCTGAAAACCACAGTATTATTCACACACTGCATTGAACTTACACAGGCCACAGGAAGCTTCACACAGAGTATTGACCAACTACAGGCAACAGGATTAATTACACACGCTTTTCACCATCCACAGGCCAAAGGATTATACCCACACTGTATTGATCATTCTCAGGCCACAGGATTAATCACACACAACATTGATCATTGTCAGTACTCAGACTTATGCACACACTGAACTGACCAACGTCAGGCCACAGGATTATTCCCACACAGTATTGGCCATGTTCAAGCCTCAGGATTATTCACACACAGTATTGAGCATTCACAGTGCACAGGAGTATTCACACACTATATAGACCATCCTCAGGCCACAGGATTACTCACACGCAGTATGGATCATCCTAAAACCATAGGATTCTTCACACACGGTATTGACCATTTACAGTCCACAGCATTATTCATGCACAGCATTGACCATTCACAGGCTAGAGGATTATTCACACACAGTATTCTACATCCTGAGGCCTCAGTATTATTCAAACACAGTACTGACCATCCTCAGTCGACAGGATTACTCACGCACAGTACTGATGATTCAGAGGCCAGAGCATTATGCATACATGGTATTGACCATTCACTGTCCAAAGGATTATTCACACACAATATTGACCGTCCTCTGTCCACAGGATTTTTCACACAAAGATTATGACCACACTCAGGCCACAGAATTATTCACACATAGTATTGACCAACCTCAGGTCACAGGATTACTCCCACACAGTATTGACGATCCTCAGGCCAGAGGAGTGTTCACACACAGTATTGATAATCCTTAGGCCACAGGATCATTCGCACACTGTATTGCCCAACCACAGGCCACAGAATTATTCACACACAATATTCAACATTCTCAGCCAACAGGATTATTCACACACAGGATTGACTAGTTTATGGCCACAGGATTAATGAACACACTGTTTTGACCATTTACAGGTCAAAGGATTATTCCCACGCAGTATTGACCATTCTCAGGCCATAGGATTATTCACAGATAGTATTGAACATCCTCGGAGCACAGGATTATTCCCACAAAGTATTTTCCATACTCAGGCCACTGGATTATTCCCACCCTGTTTTGACCATTCTCTTGCAACAGGACTTTTCACACACAGTATTGAACATCCTCAGGCCACAGGATTATTCACACACATTATTGACCTCTCTCAGCCCAGAGGATTATGCACATACTGTATTAAACATCCTCAAATCACAGGATTATTCTGACACTCTATTGACCATGCTCAAGCCACAGGATCATTCACACATAGTATTGACCATACTCAGGCCAAGATATAGTCACACACATTACTGACCATTTACATGCCAGAGTATTATTCACACACAGTATTGACCAACCTCAGGCCACGGGAGTAGTCACACACAATATTCAATATTCTCAGACCAGGATTATTCACAAAGTATAGACCAGCTGACAGCCACAGGATTAATGCACACACTGTCTTGATCATTGACAGGTCACAGGATTATTACCACGCAGTTTTATCCATCCTCAGGCCACAGGGGTATTTACAAAGTATTGAACATCATCAGGCCACAGGATTGTTCCCACACAGTATTGTCCAACCTTAGGCCACAGGATTATTCTCAGGCAACAATATTTTTCACACACTGTATTCACCATCCTCAGGCCAGAGGATTATTCACACACAGTATTGAATATCTTCAGGCCACAGGATTGTTCCCACACAGTATTGTCCAACCTTAGGCCACAGGATTATTCTCAGGCAACAATATTTTTCACACACTGTATTCACCATCCTCAGGCCAGAGGATTATTCACACACAGTATTGAATATCTTCAGGCCACTGGATTATTCCCACACAGTATTGACCAGGATCAGGCCAGAGGATTAATCAACACAGTATTGATCATCCTCTGGCCACTGAACAATTTACACAGTGTTGGCAGTACACAGGTCACAGGATTACTCACATACAGTATTCACAATCCTCAATCTACTGGATTATTCTCACACAGTATTGACTATTCTTCGGCCAAAGGGTTATTCCAACACAGTATTGGCCATTCCCAATCCACATGATTATTCGCACACAGTATTGACTACCCTCAGGCCACTGGATTATTAACACACAATATTGACCATCCACGGCTCACAGGATGATTATCACACAGCATTGACAATCCACAGTCCACATTATTATTCACACACAGTATTGCCCATCCTTATGCAAAGACTTATTCACACAGTATTTACGATTGACAGGCCACAGGATTAGTGACACACAGTATTGACTGGCCTCAGTCCACAGGATTATTCACACATGGTATGGAGCATACACACGGTACTGAACATTCACAGCGTACAGGATTATTAACACAATGCATTGACCATGCACAGTCCAAAAGGATTATTCCCAAATAGTATTGACCATCCTCCATCCACAGCTTTGCTCATACACAGTATATACCATCCTAAAACCATAGGATTATTCACACAGAGTATTGACCATTCACAGTCCACAGCACTATGCACACACACCATTGACCATTCATGGGGTACAGGATTATTCACACCCAGTATTGAACAACCTCAGGCAACAGGATTAATTACATACAGTTATGACCATCCTCAGGCCACAGGATTGTTCACACATAGTTTTGATCATCCTCAGTCCAAGGGGCTTCCACACACAGTATTTACGATTAACAGGCCACAGGATTAATGAACACAGTGTCTTGACAATTTACAGGCCACAGGATTATTCATACACAGTATTGACTATCCTCAGGCCAAGAGTTTTTTTTACACACTGTATTGACCATTCACACTGCAGAGGATTATTCACACACAGAATTGACCATCCTCATACCACAGGATCATTCATTCACTGTACTGACCAACCTCAGGCTACAGGAGTATTCACACACAGTATTCAACATTCTCAACCAACAGGATTATTCCCACACAGTATTGACCAGCCTATGGCTACAGTATTAATGAACACGCTGTATTGACCATTTACAGGCCACAGGATTTTACACACACAGTATTGACCATCCTCAATCCACAGGATTATACACACACAGTATTGACAAACCTCAGGCCACAGGAGTATACGCACACATTATTGACCAGCCTCAGGCCTCAGGATTAATGACACACAGTATTAAACAACCTCAGGCCAGAATAATATTCACACACAGTACTGACTATCCACAGAACACAGGATTATTCCTACAAGGTATTGTCCATCCTCAGGCCAAAGGATTTTTCACACACATTATTAATCATCCTCAGGCCACAGGATTATTTTTACACAATATTAACAGTACACAGGCCACAGGATTACTCACACACAGTATTAACCATTCACAGGCCAAGGGGTTATTCCGACACAGTATTGATCATCCTCAGGCCACAGGATTATTCACACACATTGTTGACCATTCACAGGCCACTGTCTTATTCACACACAGTATTGGTCATCCTCAGACCAAAGGCTTATTTACAAACAATATTAACCATGCACAGGCCACAGGATCACTCACACATAGTATTGACCATTCACAGGCTACAGGATTATTATCACACTGCATTGACCATCCACAGGCCACGGATTATTCACACACAGTATTACCCATCCTTCGGCAAAGAGTTTGTCACACACAGTATTGACCATACTCGGGCCGCAGGATTATTCACACTGTGCATTGACCATTTACAGTCCAAAGGATTATTCACAAACAGTATGGTCAATGGTTATTCACACACAGTATTTACAATTCAGAGGCCATAGGGTTATTTACACACAGTATTGACTGCCCTCAGGCCACAGGATTTTTCACACTCTGTGTTGAGTATTCACAGTGCACAGGATTATTCACACATAGTACTGAATAATCTCAGGCAACAGGATTAACTACACAAAGTTTGGACCATCCACATGCCAAGGGTTATTCACACAGATTACTGGCCACACAAAGTGAGAGCGTTAGAGGTGCTCGGAGGAGCAGGCAGAGATGTGAAGTGTTGTTGCGACTGGAAAAGGGTCTGAAAAGGATTTTACAGTGACAGGGTGGACTGTAGTTATTGTGAAAAACTACAGAAATAGCGATTATTGTACTGAGTGCAGGATGAGATTATTGAGATTCGGCAAGTTATCAAGACTAGAGCAATTTACAAATATGAAGAATCATCAGTATTGGAGTAGGGATCAAATTAATAGTGGGATTGTGGGCAGGGTTAAGGTTACAGAAATAAGAACTTTTCTGGGATTTACAATCATTCATGGCCCTGGCACAGATAAGTTGGACCGAAAGGTATGTTTCCTGAATGAATGACTCCATCCCATTACAAAAGTCAGCGAGATATGGGGAAGTGTGGAATAGAAAGATCCCAGGATTCAAAACCATCTCCTTGGGGGAGGCCTGCTTTTCCCGCTTTTGTACTGATCCTCACTAAGACAGCACAGGCCTGGATTGATAACTGTCAACTTCCCATATTGACATAGGAAGACTCAATACAGCAGAGAAGAAAGTAAACAAGAGAGTGGAGATTGAGCCTGGGACCATCACACTCTGTGTTCACCCTTCAATTCTGTACCTATGTCATGTCCTCCATACCAAAGATCGATCGCTGAAATGCTCTCTGCTCTGTTCACTGTGAGTGGTCCTATATCGCTGCAGGATTTCTTGAAGGCTCCAGGTCTCCCTTCCCTCTGAATGAAATGTATCCCAATCTGCTTTGGGAGGTAAGGGAGGAGATTGCTGGGGCCCTGGTGGATATATTTAATACATTGCTGACCACGGATTAAATGCCGAATGACTGGAGGATAGCAAATCTGGTTCCTTTGTTCAAGAAGGGCAGCAGGGATAGGCCAGGAAATGACAGAACAGATCGGTCACCCCATTAGAGGAACGATGTGTAAGATTTGGAAAGGATTCAGTGGAGCTTTACTAGGATGTTACCTGATATGGAGGGAACGTGATATGAAGAACTTGAAGCTGTTTTTCTTTGAATGAAGACATTTGAGATGAATTAATTGAGATATTAAGATAATCAGAAAGTGAAATGGATTGGACAGTGAGAGCCTTTTCCCTCAGATGGCAATACCGAGCATGAGGAGGGATAGCTTTAAATTGAGGGGTGAAAGATATATGACAGATGTCAGAGATAGTTTCTTTACTCAGAGTAGTAGGGGCATGGAACAGACTGCCTGCAACAGGAGTAGATCTGCTAACCTTATGGGCATTTAAACGGTCATTGGATAGTCACATGGACGAGAATGGAATAGTGTTGGCTACTTGGGCTTCACATTGGTTTCACAGGTTGGCGCAACATCGATGGCTGAAGGGCCTGTACTGTGCCACCATGTTCTATGTTCTAGAGGGAATAAATATAAGGTGAGAGGGGAAAGACTTAAAAGGGATTGGAGGAGAACATTTTTCACACAGAGGATGGTGCAGATGGTAGAGAAAAGTACAATAACAACATGTAAAAAAGATTTGGGCAGAAACATGGAGAGGAGAAGGTTTGAAGGGATTTGGGTCAAATGCAGGGAAACGCGACTCGGTCAGGGACTCTGGTCAACATGGACGAGTTGGATCGAAGGAACTATTTTCGTGCTGCATGACTCAGTCTCCTCCTCCAATAACTGGAGACAAGCGAGATATGGCATGTTGTAGACACTGAAGCAAGTTACAGCGATAGGGATAGTAATCTGGAATGCAGTACGTTTCAAATCCGTGGAGTGACTATTGGGATCGGAGGAGGTTACAGGGATACGAACTGTTATTGGAGTTAAAAATTATTGAATACACCAGTCCACAAGACATGCCATAGGTACAGTGTTGGAGTGTAGCAAATTTTAGTACAACAGAACTTAAAGTAGGGGTGGGGATTGTGCGTGGGGTGGGCCTGTACTGTATTCCCCCTCCAGATCTGTATCGACGTTATGTCTTGTTAACAGTGGTTTGGAGCCTTCTCATTCCTCTCTTCTCAGTTATCGTAACTGGATGAAGTTATCAATACCGAGGGTTGAAGAATTAGTAAGGAGTCTTCAGACTAGCCAAGGTTACTGGTCGAGAGAGTTGTTGGGACTGGAAGAGGTGACAGTCCTCAATAGGATGGTACACAATCACGGACGATTTTAGTGACTGCAGGAGGTTACAGAGTTAAGAAGGCTAGTAGTAATGGTAGGAGGTCACAGAGATAGATAAGATTGCAGAGATTGGCCAAGGTTACAGTCTGGGGAACGGTCACGTGGCTTCATAATTTTACACAAAGGGAGGCTGGGCAGGAATGGCTGAGGGAGCTGGAGGGGTTTATACAGATAAGGAGGTTTATAGGGATGGTAGAAGGTTCATGGGAGTGAGGTGCTGTAGGATAGGATGGAGGAGTGCTGTGGGGACTGGAGAAGTTTGCAGTGATATCATATGATGGAAAGGCTTGAGGAAGGTACAAGCTTTTGGTAACGGCTGGAGGATATTAAAGAGACAGGGTGGGCTATAGGTACTGAACATTTGACAGAGATAAGGATAAGGTAGTGTTTGGGGATAATGATCATAATTCTGTCCGTTTTGAAGTCATGATGGAAAGAGCTAAGGATCATGCAGAAGTTGTGTGTCCAAATTTGGGGAATGCTACTTATCATTTCATTATCACTATCACTGATCATTATTACTAGCATTAGACACGATTTGAAAAATATAGACTCAGAGGAACTATTTGCAGTCGAGCCGACAATTGGAAAGCGCGAGTATTTTCAAGTGATACAGTGAGAATTCAGGGCCAGCGTGTACCATGAACAGTGAATGACAAAGGCACCAAGTTCAGCGAATACTCATCAAGTGATATTGTGAGTTTGGTAAAGAAAATACAGTGCAATAAAACCAGGTGAAGCCCTTCAACAACTATAGAGAGTGCAAGGGGGTCCTTAAAAATGAGGGGCACTCAATGGCCATGAAACCTCCTTTGCAGACACTAGTTTGGAAAAAGCTAAAATATATTTTATGACGAGAGTCAGAGTAAGAAGATGTCCAGCTAAAGAGTGCGGCCTGTTGGAAACCAAAGGGACGATCTGCTCATGGAGCCAGAGGAAGGAGCTGAGGTCTTCAATGTATGCTTCCCATCTGTATTCACACAGGAGGAAGACACTGTAGCCGGGGATTTCAGTCGGGATGGTGAGCCTCGAGAACATGCTAAGATCAATAAGGAGGTATTAAATGCTTTCACAGGCATAAAGGGGGAGACATCCCCAGTGCCCAATGAAATGTATTGCAGGCTGCAGTGGGAGGTAAGGGAGGAGATTGCTGGGGCCCTTTTGGATCTCTTTAATACTTTGCTGGCCACAGGGATATTGGGTAAAAATTGGGAACAATTCTGAGGGACAAGATGTATCAATATTGAAAAGGAAGGAATAGATTCAGGACAGATTTTGTAAAGGAAAATCCTGTCTGATGAATTCCATTTAGTTTTTTTGAAAAGTTATCTCAAAATATTTGTGAGAGCAATGCAGATGATATGGTTATCATGGCGTTCGGGAAGGCCTTTGACAAGGTCTCAGTCAATATGTAAGTGGCCCAACTGGAGAAAGGAATGAAACCTGACCTCCCCTTGGGAAACAAGGCAGGGAATAGGACTGAGGTGTTAGTGAGGGAACACTTTGGCAAAGTGACCACAATTCTATTAGTTTGAAAATAGCTTTGCTGAAAGACAGACCTGATCCAAAACTTAAAGTTATAAAATGTGACAAGACAAATCTTAGTATTAGACATGAACTTTTTAAAAAGTTTTAAAGTTGGTTAGAGAGTCTATTTGCAGGTAAAGGGAATTCTGACAATTAGAAATATTTTAAATGTGAGATAAAAGGACCGTTCAGCACCAGCATGTTCCTGTTTGTGTGCAGCTCAATTCTGACAGCTTTCGGAAACACTGGCTGTCGATTGAGACTCTGGTCAAGAAAAAGGGGACACATGTCAGGTATAGCCAGCTGGATAAAGAGAATCCCTGAGGAGCATAGGGGCTGTAGGAATACTCTTTGGATGGAAATCAGGAATGCAGAAAGGGGACATGAAATAACTTTGGCAGATAAAGTTAAGGAGAATCCAAAGTGTATTAAGAGCAAAAGAAGAGCAAGGGACAAAACCAGTATTCTTAACGATCAACAAATCCAACGATGTGTCAAACTACAAGATCCTAAACAAATATTTCACTTTGGAACTGACTGTGGATAAGGTCTGGGGCGCTCAGTGTTTGGCCTGACCACCATTGGAATATTGAGTGCAATTCTTGTCTCAATGCCATCGGAAGGATGTTGTGGAACTTGAAAAGTTTCAGAAGAAATGAAGAAAGATGTTGCCAGGGTTGGAGGGTTTCCGCTACAGAGAAAAGCTGAAGAGACTGGGATTATTTATACTTTAACATGGGAAGCTGAGGAGTTATCTTATAAAGGTTTCTTAAAATCATGATGAGCATGGATAGGATCAATAGATAAAGACTTTTCTCCGGTCGTGGAGGGGTGAGTCCAAACCTATAAGGCATAGCTTTAAGGTGAGAGGAAAAGATTTAGGTGTGACCAAATGGACAGCTGTTTCCTGCAGAGGTTGGTATATATATATATATATATATATATATATATATATATATGATATATACTGCCAGAAGAAATAGTGAAGGGTGGCAGAAATATATTTAGCAGGCATCTGGATGTGTATATAAATAGCAGGATTTTAGAGGGATATTGGCAAAGTTCTGGCAAATGGTATAAAAACGTCACGGAAGAGTTGGACCAAAGGGTCAGTTTCCGTGCTGTACATCTCGATGACTCCATGTCTTGAAATGAGCCCACATTATACAAGAGGCGGTGTCGTAAGTTTTAAAACATAGAGGTATATAAGTCTCCAGGACCTGATCAAGTGTATCTCAGAACATTGTGGAAAGCTGGGGAAGAAATTGTAGGGTCCTGAGCAGTGATATTTGTGGCATTCTGGGCAGTGATGGAGGTTTTCTGAGATTACAAAGGGATCTTGATGAAATGCGTGAATGGCTGAAAAACTGCAGATGGAATTCAATTCTGGTAAATGCGAGTTAATGCATTTAGGTTACAACAAACAAAGGTCGAGCTTTCACAATTAATGGTAGGGTCTTCAGTAGTGTTGTACGCCTTGGGGTTCAGGTACGTAGTTCTTTGAAGTTTGCCACAAGGAGAGACAGGATGGTTATAAACGGTAGTTGCCTTCATTGCTCAATCATTCGAGTTTAGGAGTTTGGGAAGTCGTGTGTAGATTGTACAAGACATTGGTGAAGCCTGTTCTGGAATACTCTGCCCAGTTATAGGAAGGATATTAAGCTGGAGAGAGTTCAGATCACATTTACTAGGATGGTGATGGGTATAGAAGGCTTCAGTTATAAAGGAAGGTTGTATAGTCTGGGACATTTTTCACTTGAGCCTGGAGATTGAGAGGTGAGCGTATAGAAGTCTATAAAATAATGAGGGGTATAGAACTAGTTAACGTGACTTGTCTTTTCCCAACAGCAGGTCATTTTAGAACTGGGGGCTACATTTCTTAAGGTTAGAAGGGAGACTTTAAAATCAGAAAACATAAGGACCAAACTGTTAGAGTGTGTTTTGTGTGTGGAATGAAATTCCCAAGGAAAGGGTGACTGTGTGTACAATTACAATGCTTGAAATATTAGTACAGGAATAAGAAAGGTTTGAAGGGATGTGATCCAGGAAGAGGCAGGAGGGACGAGGTTAGTTTAAGATTATGGTCGGTATCAATCGAACAGTCAGTTTCTGTGCTGTATGACTGTCTGACTATGAAAATAATGTTGTGCCCTTATTTAAGAAAGACTGCAAGGGGAATCCAAGGAACTGCAGACTGAGGAGACAGAAATCATGGATGGGTAAGGTGTTGGAGATCATTCTGAGACGTAGGATTTACATGCATTTGGAAAGACAGGACTGATTACAGACAGTTAGAGTGGCTTTGTGCGCAGGAAAACATGTCTCACAAACTTGCCTGAGTTTGTTGAAGATGTTACCAAGAAAATAGATGGAAGCAGAGCAATAGACATTGTTTCTTGGTTCAGAAGGCCTTTGATAGGGTTGAGCAGGCTTCATGGGTTAGTAAGTTTCGGTCCCATGGGTTCAGGGAGAGCGACCCAACTGGAGACACAATGGGTTTGATAGGAGGAGGTAGAGGGTTGCTGTTCAGACTGGAGGCCTTAGATCAGCAGTGTGCTGTAAGGATTGGTGTTGGGGCCACTGATGTGCATCATTTATATAGAGGATCTGGGTAAAAATATAGGAGTCACTGTTTGAATGTTTGCGGATACCAAAATTAGTGGACGAGTGGGCAGAGAATATAGTTATCGAAGGGGATGTTAATCAACTGGGCCAGTGGGACAATGAATAAAAGATGGAATTTAATTCATGTGTTGGATTTAGTTAAGACAAACCAGGGAGGACTAACACAGGTAATGGTCGGGCCCTGGACAGTGTTGTCAAACAGACAGAGACCAAGGGGTGCAGTTACACTGTTTTGGAATGGAATCATAGGGGGACATGGTGGGGAAAGCAGCATTTGGCACACTTGTGTTCATCGCTCAGAGCACTGAGTACATGAGTTGGAGATATTTGTAACATTGTCGTCAATATTTCTCCTGGGAAAAGGAGGACACGGGGTGGTCTCATAAAGGTTTATTAAACCATTTGAGAGCCTAGGTAAGGTGAAAAGCCAAAGGTAGGTGAGTCCAAAGCTAGAGGCATAAACGTGAGGTGAGAGAGCAACGATTTAAAGAGGGAGCTGAGGGGCAACATTTTCCACAGAGGATAGTGCATAGACAGAATGGACAGCCAGAGAAATTGATAAAAACAAGTACAATTACAACATAGAAAAGATAATTGGGCAGGTACATGGAGAGGAGAAGATTGGAAGGGGTATGGGCCAAACACAAGCAAATGCAACTGATTCCATTCAGGAAAACTTGGCCGAAGAGTCATGCCGCACAGAAACAGACCCGATGACTCCAATTGTTGGAGGAGGAGACTATCGAGACAAGGTATGTTGTAGAGACTAAAGCAAGTTACAACGATATGGATGGTCGTCTGGACTGGAGGTTTCAAATATGTCAATTAATTGGTAAGATGGGAGGAGATGACAGATAGGAACTGTTAGAGGAGTTAGAATGATTGAAGACACTGGTCCACAAGATGGCCCATAGATACAATGTTCGAGAGGGAATAGAGAACAGAAAGATCCCAGGCAGCATGACCACTTACTCATGTGAGGACTGCATTCCCTTCAGTTGTCCTAGTGCTCACCAAGACAGCACACATCTGGATTGAAAACTGGGAACTCCCGATGCTGTCTCAGTGCAACAAAACTTAAAGTAGGGGTGGTGACTGAGCCTGGGGTATGCCTGTACTGTGCTCCCCCTCCAGCACTATGTCTATGTCATGTCTTGTTAGCTGATGTTTGGAGCCCTCTCATTGCTCTCTGCTCTGTGCATTTGAGTGATCTTACCTGGCAGCAGGATTTATTAAAGGCTCCCGACCTCCCTGACCTTCGTCTCTCTGGCTGACCAATAATCTTCCCAACCAGCAGTTGGCAAGCCAATTGAGTCAGGAACTCCCCGAGTACCTATAGTAGACAGATAAATAAGCAGAATGGGAAATTAGACTGATGCTCTGAGGGTTACACATGTAGAATGGCAGTGAGCCCACAGAGATCTGGAAAATTCCAGTCTCCATTGCCTGTGCTGCCTCATCTCTCTGAAGTGGAGAATTCTGTTGGCTCAGGATCTGGAGTAGCTGCAAGAGTGAGAGACACTGACAGAGGCAGCAATTAGACGCATACAGTGAGGGATCACACATGGAGAAATACTGACTGATATCACCAGAGTTCAGGATCAAATAATTGTGCGGGAAGAAAGGGTTTTGATTCATGTTGCACTGCGATATACAACCTGTGAGCAGGCGAAGTGATGGCCGAATGGCATTATTGTGTGACAATTTATCCAGAAACTCAGCAAGTGTTCTCTGGACACAGGTTCAAATCCCACCATTGCAAATGATTGAATGTGAAGTAAATGCTTCAAAAACGATGTAATTAAAAATCTGTAAGTGAGTATTAAACAATTGCTGATGTTAAGAAAAATCCATCGGGTGCATTCCTGTCTTTAGTGAAGTAATCTAAGGTGAGACTGGGATATCACAGGTATTACAGAAACACATCTCGGGAGGGACAGGACAGGCAGCTCAATGTTCCAGGGGACAGATGCTGCAGGAAGGACAGAAGGGGAGCTGAGAGAGGAGGAGAGCTGCTGGTTCTGATTGGGTGAAACATCCCAGCAGGACTGAGATAGGATATTCCTGCAGGATCGCCCAGTGACGCTGTGTTCGTGGAATTAATCAATAACAATGGGGCTTCCCTTTCCTCTGATTGTTCTACAGACCCCGATAACCCCGCCCTCCTGCCCCTTGACCCTTTCAAGATGGCGGCCGTCAGGCCCGCGCTCCCTCTTCCCTCAAACAAATGGCGGCCGTGACCCTGGGCCCCTTCCCTGATCAGAGACCGCCACCTCCTTACCCGGGCTTGGAGGGTCTTTTCCCGAGTTTTTTTTAACCTTTATCCGGGACTTGTGAATTCTCTCCACTCCTTTCTCCCGGCGAGTCTCCCACACACCGGCTCTGAGCGCCGCTCTCTGAAGCCGATCGCAGCCGCTGCCGGAGAAAGTAGCTCCATGTCTCTCTGTATCCTGACCAATGTGACACTGCGCATGCTCTGCATAGACACCAAACTGCGCGTGTGTCTGAGGTTATCAGTGGATTTATAGAGAATATTCATAATTGCACAGACTGATGGGTAAAATATTAGTCATTAACAATAGCTTTGTCGAGTTATAATCATATGGATGTCTAACATGTAAATTGTCCGGTCCAAATCAACCACACCGGCCAGGTATGTAAATTACCAACTGTTCTCGGAGTTTGAAAAGAAGTTTCTTACTCGAGTAGTGTAAATCGATTGGAAATATGTACGTTATCAGATTTACATTTCAACTACAGTATTTTTTAAAAATCTCACATTGATTTATGAGAGACGTTTAATGCTCCACGATGTCGTGAGAATGTTCAATCCTGCAAAATAGTTTGCTCTCTGACCAATCTTGAAGCGTTCACTCCCAAGAATGCTTTGGCCCCTCTCCTCACTCACTCTGGTTAGAGGACCGGCCGCTACTCGGTCCTCCTGTTCCGCCCCTTCCTCCCAATTGCAGAGTTGACTCGGGTGTGACTTAGCAGGCAAGGGACAAAGGAAGTTCGAATCGATGTTTTGTGACGCGGTGAAAATATCCCGAATCTTGGACGAGAGGCCTGGGTTCAATTCACTGCTTGTGCAGATGTGTGTGATAACAACTTTAGCAGGTCCATTAGGAAAACTAAGGGAAGTAAGGAACAGTGAAAACAAGAGAAAATGCATGCAATGTGATGTGGCTTTCAATGCTCAGATGATTTGACTCTTTACCAAGCGTTTCAGGGTCCCAGTTCAGACTGTTGCACTGCTCTTCGTGCACAGCCAGATACCACGATTGTCGGGCAAAGTGGTGGGATTATAGAGGTGCTTTTCTGGAAGGCGCTCAGTTTTTGTGGTGAAAACAGTTGAGAAGGAGTCCGGTTTTGTATGAAGCTACCTGTCCCCCTCCTGTTCCAGCCTCTTATTATTGTCCTGACTCTACCTCGTACATGGAGAAAGTGAGGACTGCAGATGCTGGAGATCAGAGCTGAAAAATGTGTTGCTGGAAAAGCGCAGCAGGTCAGGCAGCATTCTGTCCCTCGTACATGTTTGGTAGAGATCAGTGACATTTCGTAAGCCCACAAAACAAGATCCATCACTCTGTTTAAGTCAGTAAAAATCTCTTGTAGCACAATAGTCAGAGAACAATACAGCGCAGAACAGGCCCTTCGGTCCTTGATTTTGCGCCAACCTGTGAACTATTCTCAGCTCATCCCCCTACACTATCCTGAAATCACCCATGTGCTTATCTAAAGGAATGTTTAAATCTCGCTATACTGACTGAGTTAACTACATTAGTAGGTAGTGGATTCTATGCCCGAACCACTCTGAGTAAAGAACCTGCCTCTGACATCTGTCTTCAATCTATCACCCCTCAATTTGTAGATATGCCCCCTTATACACACTAATGTCTTCATCCTAGGAAAAGGACTTTCACTGTCTACCCTATTGTCGGACTCTGGCTCAATCTACTAACTTACTTTCTTCTATGTGTGAGCCAATTCCTGCGTGTTCTTTAAAATGAAGCAATAGGAGAAGGTATTCGTTGTCACACTTTTTGAGTTTATTTTACTGTAAGTGGATAAAGCATACAGAGTTCTGGGTCTAGATCTTTCCATCCCTGACAAACTATACAGTCAGTCAGTTCAGAAAAATACCACACCCTTGTCCCTGACCCAGTCTTTTTATATAGTAAAAAACATCATGCAGTCACTGAGGCGGGATTATCTTCTGATTGGTTGCTGGTCTAACTCCATTCTCTGCCTCCTTCCATTCCTGGATGTTCGACCCCACGTGACCTTGTGTCGCACGCGAAACAGAGTCCCACGTGACCCCATTTTGCCCAAAAAACGGAGGACCACGTGACCTCCCTGCACTCTTCCAGCACGTGAAACAGTGCATCACGTGACCTTGTTTTGGAACGGTGCGATGCACCACGTGACCTTATCCTGCACGCGCGTGTAACGGAGCGTCCCCAATGGTCTCTGAATACAGAGTATATTTACAGTGGCAGCCAGCCATATACTTATAAGTAAGCCATATATTTTCACTATCTAAGCCTCTGATCATATTGTTTGTCTCTATCAAATCCTCTCCTCGCCTTCTTCTTGCCAATGAGAACACGTTCAAGTCTCTCAACCTTTTCTCATAATACCTTCCCTCCAGACCACACAACATCCTGGTAAATATCCTCTGCGCCTTTTCCCATGCTTCCACATCCTTCCAGAAATATGAGCACCAGAACTGCACACAATATTCCAAATATGGCCGCACCAGTGTTTTGGATAGTTGCAGCATGATTTTGCAGCTCCAGAACTCAATCCATCTACGAATGAAATCTAACACACTGTATGCCGCCTTAACAGTACTGTACACCTGGTGGCAACTTTCAGGCATCTATGTACATGTCCTCCAACATCCTTCTGCACATCTACACTACCAAGAATCTTTCCATTGACCCAGTACTCTGCCTTGCTGTTATTCCTCACAAAGTGCATCACCTTACATTTAGCTGCATTGAACTCCATTTGCCATATTCAGCCCAATTCTGCAGTTTACCCAAGTCCTCCTGCAACCTGTAACACTGTCCAATACTCCACTGACTTTGGTGTCGTCTGCAAATTTACTAATCCATCCACCTATGCTTGTGTCTAAGACTTTTATAAAAATGACAAACAGCAGTGATCCCAAAACAGATCCTTGTGGCACACCACTAATAACCGAACTGGAATCTGATTATTTTCCATTATCCACCACTCGCTGCCTTCTTTCAGAAAGCCAGTTTCTAATCCAAACTGCTAAATCACACTCAATTCCATGTCACTGCATTTTCTCTGACAGCCTACCATGTGGAAGCTTATCAAAGGCTTTACTGAAGTCCATGTATACCACGTCAACTGCCCTAACCTCATCTAAATGCTTGGTCACCATCTCAAAAAACTCAATGAGATTTGTGAGACACGACCTGCCCTGGACGAAACCATATTGACGATCAGAAATGATATTGTTGTTTGCCAGATGATTACAAATAGTGTCTCTTATAATCCTTTCCAAAACCTTTCCGACAAAAGAAGTAAGGGTCACTGGTATATAATTACCTGGGTCATCTCTACTGCCCTCTTGATCAAAG
The DNA here is from genome assembly GCF_047496795.1 of Chiloscyllium punctatum. Taxonomy (NCBI): domain Eukaryota; kingdom Metazoa; phylum Chordata; class Chondrichthyes; order Orectolobiformes; family Hemiscylliidae; genus Chiloscyllium; species Chiloscyllium punctatum. The sequence goes on along the minus strand of NC_092759.1, from coordinate 80,053,398 downwards.
GGCATAACATTTGCAATCATCCAGTCCTCTGGTACTGAACTTGGAGGCAATGACAGCTCAATATCAAAGCCAAAGTCTTTGCTATCTTCTCCCTAGCTTCCCAGACGATCTATGGATAAATCCCATCTAGCCCAGGGGACTTGTCTACTTTCAATCCTTCCACAATTGATAACACCTGTTCGAAACTAACCTCTATCCTTTCTCGTCTAACATCTTCTACCTCATTATTATCTACAATATTCTAACTTTCCTGAGTGAAAACCAATGAGAAATATTCGTTTAGCACCTCTCCGATTTCCAGTGTCCACACTCAACTTCCCACTTCTGTCTTTGATTGGCCCAATTCCTACCCTTTCCTTTATTCCTCACATACCTATAGAAAGCTTTAGGGTTCTCCTTTATTCTATTTGCTAAAGACTGCTCGTGTCCTCTCTTTGTTCTTCTTAACTCACTTTAAATCCTTCCTAGCTGATCTGTAAGTCTCCATCGCCTCATCTGTACCATTTGCCTCATCAAAACATAAGCCTTCTACTTCATCTTAACAAGAGATGCAATTTCCGTGGTAAACCACGGTTCCCTTACCTTATGACTTCTTCCCTGCCTGACAGGGACATACCTATCAAGGACACGCAATATCTGTTCCTTAAACCAGCTCCACATTTCCATTGTCTGAATCCACTGCATTTCGGTACCCCATCCTATGCATCCTAATTCTTGCTGAATCGCATTATAATTGCCACTGCCCCATCGATAAGTCTTCACCTTGGCATGTACCCTTTTCATCGCCAATCTAAACATAACTGAATTATGATCACTCTCTCCAAAGTGATCACCTACAACTAAATCAAACACCTAGTCCAGTTCATGACCAAGCACCAGATCCAATGTGGCCTCCCTCTTGTTCGGCCCTTTGACATACTGTGTCAGGAAACCATCCTGTACACATTCGACAAAAACTGATCCATCCAAAGTACTAGAGTTAAAGCATTTCCAGTCAATGTTGTGGAAGTTAAAGACCCCATAATGACCACCATGTTACTTTCACTCCTACCCAGAGTAATTTTGCTAATCATCTCTTCCCCCTCCCTGGAACTCTGTGGTGGCCTATAAAAAATCCAAGAAGTGTGACGTCCCCTCTCCTGTTTCTAACCTCAGCCCACACTACTTCAGTAGACAAGTCCTCATCAAATGTTCCCTCAGCCACCGTTATACTATCCGTGACTAACATGACACGCATGGTCCCATTGTGGTGCTTTAAATTCCATGAGACAGCCATACTGTCTATGACAGACAGACTCAGTCTGGAACCTCCTCTATCCTTAAGACCTTATGCACAGCCTACGCTCCTCCATTTCCCCTTTGCACTTTCGCTTTTCAAACCACCCCACCTGCATCACTCCACAATTGGAGCTGTCAAGGGCAGAAGTGTGTGGAATAGCCTCCCTAACCTTCTCTATCCGCCGTTAAGATGTATTTTAAAATCATTCTCCTTAATCAATGTTTTGATCATCCATGAAGCACCATAGGAGATTTGCCATTATGAAAGATTCCATACAATGCAAGTAGTTGTTGGTATTGCTGTACATTAGGAGAAACAGGAATGATGTTTTCAAAATTCTAACAAGAAAGTCACTGATAGGCGCAGTGTGTAGGCCAAATAATAACATCACATTGGGATGGGCAATAAACAACGAAATAACTAATGCCTGTAAAAATGGCATGTCTATTTCCATGAATGATTTTAATCTACATGTAGATTTGTCAAACCAGCTCAGTCAGGGTAGCCTTGAGGAGTTCATTAAGTGTATCCATGATAGTTTTTTTGAACAGTATGAAATGTAACCGACAAGGAGCATGCTATCAAAAATCTGGCCCCTGTGCAATGAGACAGGAATGATTAATGACCTCAGAGTTAGGGATCCTCTTGGAAGAAGTGATCACTGTATGGTTAAAGTTAGAGTACATATGGAGAGTGTGAAGATAAAATTTCATAACTTGGCCCTGTGCTTGAACACGGGGAACTAAAATAGAATGAGGGAGAACCTGGATAAAGTAGACTGAAAACAAAGATTTTATGGTGGGACAGTTGATGAGAAGTGAACGAGTTTCAAAGACATTTTAGGAAGTGCTCAGCAAAGGCATCTTCCAGTGAAAAGGAAGGACTGTAAGAAAAGGCAGTGTACAAAAGATAGGGAATTCTACACCATTTAGTTTATTCTCTGTAGTTGGAAAGATGCTTGGGTCTATTATCAGGGAAGAAGTAACAGGGAAGCTCGATAGAAATTGTCCCATTGGGCAGACAGAGCATGGATTCATGAAGGGCAGGTCCAGCTTGACAAATCGTTTGGAATTCTATGAAGACATTTCAAGCAAGGTGGACAACGGGGACCCAGTGGATGTGGTGTACCTTGATTTCCAAAAGGCCTTCAACAAGGTGCCACGCAAGTGGCTGTTGCATTATATAAGGGTGCATGGGATACAGTATTAGCATGGATAGAAGATTGGTTGACTAACAGGAAGCAAAGAATGGGGATAAATAAGCCTTATTCTGGCTGGCAATCAATAACTAGTAGTGTGCCTCTAGGATCAGTGTCGGGACTGCAATTATTTAGAATTGATGCAGATGATTTGGAGTTGGGGACCACATGTAGGGTTTCAAAGTTTGCATATGAGACTATGATGAGTAGCAGAACAAAGTGTGCAGAGGACTGGGAAACTTTGCAGAGGATCATAGATACATTGAGTGAGTGGGCAATTGTTTGGCAAGTGGAATATTATGTTAATAAATGTAAAGTCATACTCTTTGTTTGGAGTAACATTAATAAAAAGATTATTACTTGAATTTTAAAAAAAGTTACATTATTTGCTATGCAGAGGCACCTGAACATCCTTCTGCAGGAGGGTTGGTCAACAGGTACAACAATCAAGTCAGAAGGCAAATGGAATTTTGTCCTTCACTGCTGAACGGATTGTGTTTAAAAGCAGAGGTTATGTTCTCGCTATAGTGGGTGCTGGTGAGGCCACACCTGGAGTACTGCATGCAGTTTTTATCTCCTTACGTGCTCAAGGATGTACTGGCACTAGAGGGGGTGCAGAGGAGGTTAACTGTGTTGATTCCGGAGGTGAGGGGTTTGGCTTAATGCAGACTGAGTAGATTGGGATTATATTCATTGGAATTCAGAAGAATGGGAAATATATAAAATAATGAATGGAATGAATAAAATAGAAGTAGAGAGGATGTTTCCATTAGCAGATGAAGCCAGGACAAGAGGGCATCACCACAAGATTAGAGGAAGCAAATTTAGGAGTGAATTGAGAAGGAACGTCTTGACCACGGTGGAGTGCATTGCCCAGGGAAGTAGTTGATTCTAGTTCAATGAACGTTTTTAAAGCAAAGTTAGTTTTTTAAAAAAAGAAATAACTAATTAAGGAATATGGTGAGAACGTGGGTAAATGGTTCTGCATCCACAAAATGATCAGCCATGATCTCATTGAATGGTAGGGCAGGCTCGAAGGGCAAGACGGCCTTCTTATTTTCCAAAGTCTTTTGTTCTTATGTTATGCATTCCTCCCTCACTCGTGACTTGGAGGTGCTGGTGTTTGATTAGGATGGACAAAATTAAAATTCACGGAACACCAGGTTATAGTCCAACAGGTTTATTTGGAAGCAATACTTTGCTGGACCTTCATCAGGTGGTTGTGTGATTTTTAACTTTGTCCCTCACTCTTGTAATTGAGAATCAGCAACAAAAGCCACGAAGCAGTGCGCAAGCTCCAGCCAACAGTTGGGATTGTGGACAATGAAGAAGGTTATCTCAGAGTACAGTGGGATATTGATCAGATGGGCCAATGGGCTGAGGAGTGGCAGATAGGATTTAATTTAGATAGATGAGGTGAGGAGATCTGGTTGTCATCGACAGGTTGGACAGAAGAAGTGATTGATGTCAGCGGCGGAACAATGCAGAGGCAGGGGCGGAGCTGGAGGACCGAGCGGGGCAGTTGGTCCTCCGACCAATCAGTGAATAAGGGCGGGACTAGACTATACCACGTGATCATCCTCGCGGTGGGTGCGGATGTTCGGAATGTTTGCGTGCACGGAGTGGTATTGGTAAGGAAAGAAATAAACAGAGGAAGCGGGAGGGAAATGGTGTTGGTATGGTCTGAGAGGTTTTACAATCATTGGGTACACATCGAAAAATACAAATTTGAAACTTACAGTCCCGTTTTTGCAGCAAACGGGAAAATGCCTCGTTCAGAAATCGGCCCGAGTGAGCGCCGCCATCTTTATTCGGGGCAATGATTCACTGGATACGTGTGCGGCCGCCAGCTTTTTAGGGGGCAAGGTTCAGAGGGATGTTTGTGCAGCCTTCCCTGGTAGAAAGAGTCAGAGGGCAGGATTTGCTCAGAGCGCATTCATTTAAATGATTTGGATGTGAATAGAGACTGTATAGTTCGTAAGTTTGCAGGTAACACCAAAATTAGCGGTACTGTGGACAATGAAGAAGGTTTTCTCAGAGTACAGTGGGATATTGATCAGATGGGCCAATGGGCTGAGGAGTGGCAGATCGGACTTAATTTAGATATATTAAGCTAGGATATCTGGTTGGCATAGGTTGGACCGAAAAAGTCTGTTTCTGTGCTAGACATCTTTGTGGGATCATAAAAGTGAAATCTGATCTGGTTCACCTCTGGGTTCTCTGATGTCCACTTGTTCATTATCTTGCTTCTCACTCTCTCATGGGTGTATTTTTGGTCTGTATAGTATTTTACTATTACTTTCACAGCTGTTTTGTAAATGAATTGAAAAATGTAGAGCTGGAAAAACACAGCAGGCCAGGCAGCATCCGAGGAGCAGGAAAATCGACGTTTCGGGCATAAGCCCTTCTTCAGGAATGTAAATGAATTGTCCACTGCTGCCTGGCTCCTGACCATATGCTGTTCCATTATCAGGTTATTTTTTCCACAATATCTTTGACAGTCAAGAATTCTTTTTTCCAATAAACGAGTGCATTTTCCTTCAAATTCTGACAATCAAATTCTGAACCATTTTCATTCCCTGTAATTCATATTGCACTCCCTGAAACATCAACTGTGTATTTCTCCTTCCACAGAAACCAGTGATCAATGCCAAAGGCTTGTTGCCTGTGGAGAGGGTGATGTTTGACTTCTTTGTACTGCTGAAGTTTTTATGGTGAAGGTGGTTGGGTAAGAGACATTTCAGATTATTCACTCAATGATATTGAAGTGTAGAAGATATCTGTACAAATCATCATAGTTTTAATTTCACAAAAATATTATTGAAAACTTTTGACATAAGGCTACAGATGGAGAATATTGTGTCCAGTGACCAAAACCATTGCCAAATAAGCAGTTTTTCAAGAATGCTTTAAAGGAAGAAGGGTTCGAGTGGGGATTCCAGACCATGTTCCCGTGGAGTCTATAGAAATAGTCACACAGGTGAACTCAAAAATAAACACATCATTGAGAGTCTGAACTAAAATGAGTTATTGAGATATGAAAGGGTGTGTGGTGCCGGGATTACAGCCAGGAATTAATTCAATGGTGCAAAAGTAAATTGTTGTTGCTTATAAATGGGATTGATCAACTCGTTTTGGTACAAGTGAGCACTTCGGCAGTAGAGTTCTCAATACTCTTGAGATTATCGGGAGGGTGAATGTGGTGAATTAGACAATGAAATCTAGAGTCTCATAAGAAAGAATGAATGAAAGTTTCAGCAAATGAGCTGAGACTGTGGTGAGGTCAGGTGATAGCACTGAAGTCGAAATAGTGGACTTGGAGGGGGTCTGGCCTGTCATCCTTACCTCATTCAGCTGTTTGTCAGTTTGTGAATCAAGTCTGTAACAAGCTCAGGAACTGAATGGCCCTGGCAGAACACAAACTGGGCATCGCTGAGCAGGTTATTGCTGAGCAGGTGCTTGACAGCACTGTTGATGACACCTTCCATCACTTCACTGCTGAGCGCGTGCGGATTGATAGAGGGGAATTGGCTGAGTTGGATCTGCCCTGTGTTTTTGTGTTGCAACATCTCTGAGCAATGTTCCACAAAGTCGGTTGGTGCCAGTGCTGGAGAAGTACTTGCCTTGATGGACAGCAAGTTCTGAAGCACAGCCATCAGTACGGTTGCCAGAATATTGGCAGGGCCCATAGCCTTTACACTACTTATCCATTTCTTGATCTGATTTGAAATGATTCAATTTGAAATAAACCAAGTCGATTGATATCTGTGATGTAAGGGACCAATGTAGAAGACTCATCTACTTGGCACTGCTGGCTGAAAATCGCTGCTAATGCTGTCCTCTTATCTGTTGAATGGATGTGTGAGACCCCTCCATCAGTAAGGGTGGGGATATCTGTGATGCTGTAATTGTCCATCACTACTCTTGACTAGGTGTGACAGAACTCAGATCTAATCCATTGGTTATGGGGTCACTTAGTTCTATTTGGTGTTGCTTGGTCGCTGCACCAGGTTGGCACCTCATTTTTAACTTTACCTGGTGCTGCTGGCATGCCCTTCTGCATTCACCATTGAACCAGGGTTGATTCCCCTGGCTTGATGTGAATGGTTGAATGGGGATATACTAGGCCATGAGATTTCAGATTGGGTTGGAGTACAGTTCTGCTGCTGTTGTTGGCCCAGGGTCAAGACGGCTGATTGTGTTGTTGTATTTGCTAGTGCATTCCTTTTAGATTAGATTACTTAGTCTGGAAGCAGGCATTTCGGCCCAACAAGTCCACACTGACCCGCCGAAGCGCAACCCACCCAGACCCATTCCCCTACATTTACCCCTTCACCTAACACTACGGGCAATATAGCATGGCCAATTCTGTGGGAGGAAACCGGAGCACCCGGAGGAAACCCAAGCAGACACGGACATGGGGAGAATGTGCAAACTCCACACAGTTAGTCGCCTGAGGCAGGAATTGAACCCGGGTCTGTGGCACTGTGAGGCAGCAGTGCTAACCACTGTGCCACCGTGCCGTCCTTTGTTGAGACTGTGCAGTGATGAATACAATGAGCGATTTGATGGGCCACTGTCGTGTTTCTTTCCCTCAAGGACATTGTCAATGGCAGGAAAAACATTCCCAATGGCTCCATGGCAAACAGTAGAGTCTTCATTCCAGTTTCTTCTTTTTTCTTGACTTCAGAGCAACCCTCTACCAATTTGGGATTCAAACTTGAACTTCAGTTGTGTATTTTAATATTCTTGATAAATGATAAATACGACAGGTTTGTTCACTTATTTTTAGAATCACTATCACAAGTTTTGTTTTTTTATAATTTCGAAAACAATGTCCATTATCCTGTCTCCTCTATCCTCCCTTCCTACAACAAGAGTGAGGAGCACATGGGGTTTCTCTGTCAATAACATTGAGATAATCCGATCAGCTGCCTCTCTTTCTTCCCTCCCTCTCCACTAGCCCACCAAGCCAAACTGCCTCACAAGTGTGCTCTTCATTTTAGTCCTAAACTTGCATTTCCTAGAGTCTCTTGTCAAGCCTTATTAGAGGACATCTTGACCATTTACCCTAGTGTAGCTAAATCATGGACATTCCAAATCTCTCTCTCATCCTCCTGTATGTCACCATCCCCCTCCCCCACCCCGGCCAATTCACATATATTGTTCCATGATCTGTCTGTCTTTTCTGGTTATGTCCTTCTCTCCCATTCTGCTAAAAACTAATATTTAACCTCACCATCATTGGAAAATCCTGCTCAATCTCCACTCTCCCTTTCCTTTCTGAATTCCTTGTATTTGGTGTCCCTCCAGGATCGATCCTTGGTTTGTCCTGTTTCTCACCAAAATACTGCCAGGAGTTAACATCGCCCAAAAGCACTGTGTTAGGTTTCACATGTACACTGACAATGTCCAGCTCTCCCTCCCCATCATCCATCTCCATTACTCCACTGTTACTCAGTTATCAAACTGCTTACACACTTCGATTAGCTGCAATTCACTCCAATGCAACACTGCAATAGCCTTCAGTTGCTATTCCAAATTCATTTCCCTTCCTGCTGTGTCCCTCCCTCTCACTGCGAAGTGTCTGAGGCAGAACTACATTCTTCACAATATTGCTTTCATATCTGACCCCAAAGTGACCTGATCAGACATCTACACAATCACAAATACCAGGAATTCCAATCACTAAAATGCTGCTTGTATCCTCCTCACAAAGCTCCATTGCTACTGAAACCCTAGCCTGTGTCGGTGTTTCCTTTAACTTGACAAATCTGAAACAGAACCCTAGATTTCGCGACTGACCCAGAATCTGGTTCAAGACTCACCCGTAATGGGACACATCCTCTCCGTATTTACCCTGTCAAACCTCGATAGAATCCTGTATGTTTCAAAGAGATCACCTCTGATTCTTCCAAATCCAGTGAGTAGATTCCCAACTTGTTCAGCCTTTGCTTACAGGATAATCCCTTCAAAACAGGGATCATCCCAATGGATCTTCTCTGAAATGCCTCCAATAAACTGCTCTATTTCGTTAACTAAAGCAACCAAATCTGTTCACGTTACTCCAGATGTGGTCTCACACGCCATTTGTTTAGTTGCCCAAAGGTATACATTCCAAACTCTTATATTGCAATCTATTTGAAATAAGGGACAACATTCCATTCCCTTTCCTGATTCCCTGTTGTAACTGTGTGCTAGCTTTCTGTGTTTCCTGCTCATTTTTCCCCCTGGTCACTTTCTGGTGCAGCCTTCTACAATTCCAGACCATAGGACTACTCTCTCATTAGAGAGAGGTGTCGCTGGTGGTTAACCTGAAGGTTACCACAGCGCAGGCAAGGGGATAGGTTGAAAAGGAGAGTTCATTAATTGTGGATGGTTATTCTTGATGTGTATTAGCAGCACACATATCACATGAGTAATTAATGTTAAAACAGCACCACAAATTCTGCAACTGAAATCCCTCCTTCCTTGAATCATCCTAGTAAATCTCCTGTGCCCTCATCTCAGGGTCCCTGCCATCCTTCCCAATGTGTGGGCGATCTCTGGTTTGCACAGACCCAGCTGCTCTGTGTTCTTGTGGGTGATATCATAGAGCAACAGTTGCACTAAACCTCACTGTCTGGAAGTGAGTGAGAGACAGAAATCCCGATGGCATTTCAGATGTATTTAGGAACACACTTGCAACGCCAAGGCTGACAGGTCTATGGGCTCAGTGCTGGAAAATGGGATTAAAATAGTTAGCTGGGAGATTTCTTTACAGCATAAACCGATGGACCACAACATCTTTTTCTGTCACCACAGATGCATAATATAGGAATATGACAAGCCACAACAGAAACCAGGTCAGAGAAGGTGAAATTAGAATAGATGATACGTGATTGATTAATGTTTTTTTTGAAGGAAAATGTGACAGAGGTTAAGCGGGACATTGTGGAGCTCTGGGTGCAGGGATCTGAAATAAAAATGGGTTATCCTGAAGGTTGGAATTAAAGAAAGGCACATCACAGAGATTTGAGAGGGTGGACAAGATTAGAGATAGGGAGGGTGTTGAGACCGGAGGAGATTAGAGATTGGAGGATGTTGCATAGATTGAGATGTCTTTGATGCAGAGATAGTGAAAGTTCTGAGGCTAGAGAGGAATTATAGAGATAAGGATGAGTTGTTAGCTTTCCCAACACTACCTCTTTACTGATAATGATTGTTCTCTGTCATCATCTGCCATTACCTCCATAGGCCTGCGACAATGAGAGTTCGCAGATAGTATGTTCCCGTTAAGGCCAAGGCTGGGAGGTGTCGAGAATGCTGCATGATCTGAGAAATTGAGGCTCTGGTCAAGAAAATTAAGAAAGGATATGGCAGGTACAGAGTACTGGGTTTGACTGAGTCCCTAGAGGACTATAAGGGCAGGAGGAGTACATTCGTGGGAAACCAGGATGCAGAAAAGGGGACATGAGATAGCTTTGGGAAATAGGTTTAAGGAGAATCCAAAGAGATTCTACACATACACTAAAGACAAAAGAATAACTAGGCAGAGAATAGCGACCCTCAAAGATTAACAAGACTGCCTATGGAACGACAGGAGATGGGAGAGATTCTGGAAGTATTTCATGTCAGTTTTTACTGAAAGGGGATATGAAAGTTAGAGACGTTGGAGAAATAAATAGTGATAACTTGGCATGTGTCCATATTATAGAGGAGGAGGTACTGGGTGTCTTAAAATGCATAAAGGTGGATAAATCCCTGGAATTTGATTAGGTGTATCCCAGAACCTTGTGGGAAATTAGGGAAGCTTTTGCTGGGTCCCTCGCTGCGATATTTGTATCATCGATCGCCACAGGGGAGGTGCTGGAAGACTGGTGCCATTAGTCGAGAAAGGTGGTAAGGAAAAGCCAGGGAACAATAAACAGGTGAGCCTGAAGTCAGTGGCAGAGAAGTTGTTGGAAAGGATTCACAGGGACAGGATTTACATGTCATTGGAAAGGCAAGAAATGATTAGAGAGAGTCAGAATGGCTTTGTGCATTTAAATCCGTAACTTGGACTTGAGAAGGACACAAAGTTTAACAAATACACACTGGTTAGCAGGTTCAACACCATAGAATTCTGGCGGAACTAGCTGTTTGGATACGGAATTGGCTGGAAGGTCAAACAGTCATAGATGGACAGCACAGAAACAGAGATCTGTCAGTCCAACCAGTACATGCTGATCAGATATCCCAATGCAATCTCGTCCCACCTGTCAGCACCCGGCCCATATCCTTCCTATTCATATACACATGAAGATGCCTTTTAAATGTTGCAATCGTAATGGCCTCCACCACTTCATTTGGCAGCTCATTCCATACACGTACCACCCTCTGTGTGAAAACGTTGCCTCTCAAGTCTCTTTAAATTCTTCTCCTTCATACCATAAACCTATGCCCTCTCGTGCTGGGATCCCCCACGCCTGGGAAAAGTCTTTGTCTATTTATCCTATCCATGCACCTCATGTTTTTATAAACATCGATAAGATCACCTTTCAGCCTCCGACGCTGCAGGGAAAACTGCCCCAATCTATTCAACCTCTATTCAACCCCCAGCCTAGCTGAATTCCTCCAACCCTGGCAACGTTCTTGGATATCTTTTCTGAACCCTTTCAAGTTTCACAACATCCTTCCAATAGGAAGGAGACCAGATTTGTACACAACGTTCCAAAAGTGGCCTAACCAATGTCCTGTACAGCCAGAACATGACCTCACAACTCCTGTACTCTATACTTTGTCCGATAAAGGAAAGCATACCAAATGCCGCCTTCACTATCCTATCTGCCTGCACTCCAAGGTCTCTTTGTTCAGTAACACTCACCAGGACCTTACCATTAAGTGTATATGTCCTGCTAAGATTTGAGTTTCCAAAATGCCAATCCTGAGCCCATTCACCCATCTGATCAAGATCCCATTGTACTCTGAGGTAATCTTTTTCACTGTCCACTACACCTCCAGTTTTGGTGTCATCTCACTAACTATACCTCCTATGTTCACATCCAAGTCATTGATATAAATGACGAAAGGTAGTGGATCCAGCAGTGATCCTTGTAACACTCCACTAGTCACAGGCTTCCAGTCGGAAGAGCCAGTTCTGTATCCAAATGGCTAGTTCTCCCTGTATGCCATGATCTCCAACCTTGCTGAGAAGTCAGTGTAATCGTGGAGGGTGCTTTTTGTACTGGAAGCCTGTGATGAGCAATATGCTGTCAGGCTGGGTACTGGGTCCACTGCTTTTTGCCATTTATACAAATGATTTCTATGTGAATATAGGAGCTATGGTTAGTAGGTTTACAATAGACACCAAAATTGGAGGTGCAGTGGACAGCAAAGAGACTCCAATCAAATGGGCTGAGGAGTGGCAGATGCAGTTTAATTTAAATAAATGTGAGGTTCTGCATTTTGGAAAAGCAAGTCAGGGCAGGACTTCTACACTTAATGGGAAGGTCGTGGCGAGTGTTGCTGAACAAAGACATCTTGGAGTGCAGGTTCATAGTTCCTTGAATGTGGAATCATAGATAGGCAGTGTAGTGAAGAAAGTGTTTGGTGTACTTGCCTTTATTGGTCAGTGCCTTGAGTACAGGAGTTGTGACGTCATTTTGCGGCTGTACAGGACATTCATTCAGCCACTTCTGGAATTCTGCTTTCAGTCCTGGTCTCCCCGCTATCGGAATGATATTGTGAAACTTGAAAGGATTCAGAAATAGTGCAAAGATATTGCCAGGGTATGAGGCATTGAGCTATAGGTAGAGGCTGAATAGACTGATGCTGTTTTCACTGGAGAATCGGATGCTGAGAGGTGACCATAGAGGTTGATTAAAATCGTGAGGGACATGGATAGGGTAAACAGCCAGTGTCTTATTCCTGTTTAGGTGAGTCCAAAACGAGAAAGCGCAAGCGTGATGGAAAAGATTGAAAATTGATATTCGGGGTAAAGTTTCAAACTGAACGTGGTACGTGTATGGAATGAGCTGCCAGAGAAAGTGTGGATGCTGGTACAGTTACAACATATAAAAGGCATTTCATAGGATATGTGATTGGGAAAGGTTTAGAAGGCTATGGGCCAACTGCTGGCATAAGGGTCGAGATTAATTTAGGATATATGGTCGGCATGGACAAGTTGGACTGAAGGGTCTGTTTCTGTGCTGTACATCTCTATAACACTAATAAATTAAAATTAATATAGGTTTCTCTTTTATGGAGAGTTAGCAGAAGGCCAGACAATTCTCCTTGTAGGTGAGAAGGTGAAGCAGTGATTTCAAACAGGAGTTGATTGGTTTCCAGGGTATTTCATTTACAGAGAGACAGAGTGAGAAATTTTTAACATCACAATTTTTAGTAACTATTTTCAGGTAACTGGCAAATAATACAGGTTAAAAATGTGAAGATTATTTTACTCACTAAGTTCTGAGCATCTGGAACAGTTTGACCGACAGCTGGATGCAGATTCAGTAGCTGTTGGCAAAACAATTTTGAAATTTAACTTTTTTAAGGAAGGATTTGGAGGGCTATGTCCAAATGTGAGGTGAGTTGGGATAGACTGGCACCATCTCCAGAGGGAGAGAGTCCAGCCCCAATGGGCTGAATAGCACCCAGCCCCTGTGCTCTGTGATACTGACGCATTCACTGTGAATGATGAAGCACATCACAGGGCAGAGCCAGAGATGTACTGCATGAAAATAAACCCTTTGGTTAAACTGGTCCATGCTGACCAGATATCCCAACCTAATCTAATCCCATTTGCCAACACTTGGCATATATCACTCTACACCCTTCCTATTCATATACCCATCCAGATGCCAAATGGTATAATTGTACCAAAATCTTCCACTTCCTGACAGAAGGTTCCATACACGCACCAACCTCAGTGGGAAAATAAATTGCCCCTCAGATCCATTTTAAATTTTTCCCCTCACATATTAAACCTCTGCCTTCTCATTCCGTACTCCCCGACCCCAGGGAAATGACCTTGTCTATTTATCCTACCATTGACCCTCATGATTTTATAAATCTCTATGAGGTCACCCCTCAGCCTCTGATGCACCTGGGAGGATCCCACCACTCAGGTCACTCAGGCCTGGCTGATTGACACAGCTTCAGACCAATAGGAGAGTTGGCGTGATCCTCCAGCCAATGGGAGTGAATGAGGGGTGGGTCCAGCAGGCCAACACATGACCATCAGCTTTGCAGGCGCCATGTCACTGTGAGGGGGGACTGAATGTGAAGGAGTGGGAGAGACAGCAGATACTGGGAGAGAGATGGAGGTAGTGTGGACTGGGAAGGTTAATAAACACTGTTTCAGTCTGCTGGACCTGAATTCTATACTCCGAGTAAAGTAGAACCAAAAGAACTTCGGATGCTGTAAATCACACACAACAACCAGAAGGTACTGGAAATGCTCAGCAGATCTGGCAGCATCTGTGAAAAGAAATCAGTTCGCATTTTCAAACCAGTGACTCTTCCTCAGGAACTGATGTTACTGAGAAAAAAAGTCTGTTTTTATGCAGAATGTAGGCGTTAAGGAGTAAATGATAGGGGGGGGATAGAGTCCAAAGAGAGAGATAGGCGCAGTTGGACAAAGGAGTGGATAACGATCTGACGGGGGGAGGGTGAATAACTGTTTATGGGGACTGTTCGTGGCTAACCATAGGTAATGTGTAATGGCAGGCTACGTAATAACAAGGCCTGGTATGTGGAGTAGGGGGCAAAGACACTAGGACGTGGGAGAGTTCAGGAATTAAAATTATTGAATTTGATGTTGAAGCCAGAGGGTTGCAGGATCCCCAAGTGGGAGATGAGGTGTTGTTCTTCCAGCTTGTGTTAAAGTGTGGCGCTGGAAAAGCACAGCAGGTCAGGCAGCATCCAAGGAGCAGGAGAATTGGCCTATTGGGCATGTCAGCACTTCATCAGATATGTGGGTGGTGGAATACAGCTGAGAGATAAATAGAGAGGGGTATTTGGGGTTGGGGGGAAGGGAGCTAGGGAGGCAATAGGTGGTTGTAGATGGAGGGTAGAATGGACAATTGGAAAGGAAGATGGGCAGGTGGGACTGTTCAAGAGGGTTTTGCCGAGTTGGAGGGTTGAATCTGAGATAAGTTGGGGGAGGGAGATGCGGAAACCTTGATGCCGTGTCGTTGAAAGTTCCCAATGTGGAAGATGAGTTTTTCTTCCTCCAGGTGTCGGGTGGCTCGGATTTGTGGGATGGAGGACTTGCATGTCCTTGGAAGCGTGGTGATGGAGGGGTTGGGGGGTAGCCGAAATGGTCGGCCACAGGGCAGGGGGGTTGGTTGGTGCATGTGTCCCAGAAATGTTCCCTGACATACTCCACAATTTGGCGTCCCGAGAGCAAGGGACACAACAGGTGAGGTGTTTGGGTGGGCAGGGAATTCTGTGCAGGATGTGGGAGGATTCAGTGGTGCCTTGGATGGAGGCGAGGGGAAGGTGTGGGCAAAGGTTTTCCACCTCTTGCAGTGGCAAGCGAAGGTGTCTGGAGTGGAGGATGGGTTGGTGGGGAGTGTGGATCTAATGTGGAAGTCACAGAAGGTATGATCTCTGTGGAATGCTGAAAGAGGAGGGGAGGGAAATATATCTCAGGTGGTTGGATCTGATGGTGGAAATAGCAGAGGATGATGCGTTGTATCTGGGTGGAGGTGAGGATGGTGGAATTCCATCTTTGTTGCATTTGAAGGGGTGGGGTTCAAGGGCAGTGGTGTGGGAAGTGGAGGAGATACATTGGAGGGAATTGTTGACCGCATGTGAGGGGACATTGCAGTTCTTGAAAGAGGAAGCCATTTGATATGTTCTGAAGTGTTCTTCCAGCTTGCATCAAACTTCACTGGCACACTGCAGTAAGCATAAGACAGAGATGTTACAGGGAACAGTCTTGTGTGTTAAAGAGCTGGCAAGTGGGAGCTCAGGGTCTTTTTTGCAGGCACAATGTAGATCATCAGCCGCCATTTCCACCACCGCCACTGAGATGCTAGAAAGTTCCTGTCTCCTCCATTAACAGTTTTCCAATTTCCCACTCCTTTATGTTTCCAAATGTTCCTGTGTCTCTTTGGGCTCTCTCCCCACCTATTAGTTACTCTTTAACCCCTGTCTCTTGTCGTCCAAAGATCTATAGGTTAGATGAATTGACTGGGATCTCAATAAACAAGTTTCTTCAGTCAGCGGAGTCATCAGGATCTGAATATTATTGGCATTTAACTGTGGAAGGAGAAAGGTTTGTCTGTTCTGTCTGTGGGAAAATATCTTCAATATATTTGTCAAGCCAAAAGCAGAAAGATGTTCAAGTCCATGGTTGGATCACCCTTGGGGTATGTGTTCGGTTTTGGCCCTGCAACTGTGGAAGGAGGTATTGGCCTCAGAGAGAGAACAGATTTATTCAAATTACACCTCGTCTTTTTGCAGGAACTGTCAGATTTAGTCTCAATCATCCACTTTATAATGTTAATCTGTAAACTCCCTACTTCCAATTCTCTGCAAATTTCTCATTGAAATTCCTTGTGGACTCAAATTCCAGCACCATTTCAGGTGGAACGTTCCAGATTCTGACAACTGTCTGTTCATTCTGAAACTGCTGAAGTCCATTTTGAATCTGGGGTTACAAAGGGCTCAATTGAAAGATACAATGCTGGTCCTGAGCTCCCATTGAGATGCATTGTAACAGTACAGGAGGCTGAGGGAAGGTGTGAGCAGACAATGAAAATGGCAGAGCTGCACCAAGAGTGCTGCTTGGCTCAATGAGAGTGTTTTGGAGTTGGGTGTAAATAGTGAGGTGAGACAGGGAGAAGGTGAAGCTGAAACTCAGTTTTAGTTCAGGCCTTTCAGAAATTCACAGTCCCAATGGGAATAGCCAATTTGTCAGTGATACCTGCGGAGTATTTAAGTTTTTAAAGAATGACATATCAGCTAAAGTAAAGATTTTTTTGTTATTATAATGGACATGTTCGAAGTGAAGGAAGGTTGCTCACTCATTTAAATTCTCTTAATGGGAGTAACTAGATAACTGTAGAGAGATGTTGTGACAGGGCACCTCAGAGCCGTGGTGTGCTCCTCTTGCACAATGTGGGAAATAAGGGACGCTTCCAGTGTCTTCACGGGAAATCAGCAACAGCCAGGTTCATGACACCACAGAGAGCTCTGCTGCACAGATCGGGAGGAAAGAGAGGAAACACTGCTGTAGTGACAGGGGATTCAATGGTCAGGGTTAGGGCGGGCACTGCTGTGGCCACAGACATGAATCCAGGATGGTACGTTACCTCCTGAAGCTAGGATCCGCGATATCATGGATTGGCTGCAGGGCATTCTGGAGCTGGAGGTTTAACAGCCAATGGTGGTGGAACACATAGATACTAATGACATCACTTAACAAAGGGATGAGGACCTGAAAGCTGGATATAGGGAGATCAGGGATGCATTAAAATGTAGCTCCTGAAATGTAATAACCCGAGACTTGCACCCAGTGCCATGTGCTAGTGAGAGCATGAATAAGAGGGCAGATCAGTTAGATATGTGGCTGGGGAAATGGTGTACCAGAGAAAGGTTTAGATTCTTCAGGCACTGGGACTGTTTCTGGGTGGGACCTATACCAGCCTGACCGGTTACCCCTGGGCAGAGCTGGTGGGGGCTTTTGCAGTTCCATTGGTGAGTTTGGAACTAGTCTGGCAGGGGGATGAGAACTAAAGTTTAGGCTTAGATGGGTCAGATTCAGGACAGGGAATGGGAGGTAGAATACTACTGAAGTTGTCAGCAACTCAGAAAACCAAAGGAAAGGAGGATTAAACGAGGATTGAGTCCCTGTTCATCCATCAGTCCTGCCATCCCAGGAATCAGAGTCAACAAAACCTGGAGCTGTACAGCTCTCTGTCTCCACGTGCTTCAGCAAAATGGTGGAAATCTGCAATAAAACCAAAAAGCACTGGAGATCCTCAGCAGGTCGGGCAGGATCTGAAATGGTGACAGATGCAGGAAACATTGTAGCCTTGAAGAAGTTGTGGGATGGCATTATACAGTGTCCACTGCTACAGGGAAAATATCCTCAGCCCCTCCCTATGGTACAAATATTTCAATACTGGCAACACCCTTGTAAATCTTTTCTGAACTCTTCCAAGTTTCTCAACATATTTCCTATAGCAGGGAGACTGGAATTGAAAGCAGTTTGGGCATTACAAAAATGGCCGAGCCAATAAACTGTACAACCGAAACATGATCTCCCAACTCCTATCCTCAGTGCACTGCCCAATAACAGCTAGCATACCAAACACCACCTTCACCGACCTGTCTACCTTCAACCCCACTTTCAAGAACTATCAACCCACACTGCAAGGTCTATTTGTTCGTCAAAACTTCCCAGGAACTTGTCATTATGGGGTTGAGTCCTACTCTAGTAATATATGTCTGAAGTCGGGAGACTAGAATTGAATGTAGTACTCTAAAACAGGCCTCACCAATGCCCTATACCGTCACAACATCACCTCCTACCCCCCCTATACTCAGTCACAGAATCCCTAAAATGTGGAAACAGGCCATTCAGCCCATGAGACTATAACAACCATCGGAACAACATTCCTCCTGAACCATGTAACTCAACATTTCCCACAGCTAATCCACCTAACCTGCACGATTTTGGATTGTTTGAGGAAATCAGAGCACCCAGAGGAAGCCCACAGAGACACTTAGAGGAAGAATGTGCAAACACCACACAGAGTGGAATTGAATACAGGTTCCTTTATTGATCAGTGCAAAGACCAATAAAGGTCAGTGTCCCAAATGCCACCTTCAGCACCTGATATCCCTGAAATTCCACTTTTCAGGAACTGTACAGTTGTTCTGAGCCCTTCAGAGGGATTAAAGGTAAGGAGGAGAAAACAGGAACAGGGTTGAGTTGTAGATCTATAAAATAAAATAACTGTCTGTCCACTGCCCCTCTCTGTTCCCCTGTGTTTCTCCTGCTCACTCTCCCCCCCCCACCGCTCTCTGTTCTCCGCCACGCTCTCTGTTCTCCCCCCCTGCTCTCTGTTCTCCCCCCCCCGCTCTCTGTTCTCCCCACCCCAGCTATCTGTTCACCCACGCTCTCTGTCCCCTACCCCGGTTTTTGTTCTCCCCCCCCGCGCTCTCTGTAACCCCCCCCCCCCGCTCTCTGTCCTCGCCCTCCCCACTCCTCTGCCTGTCCCCTGGTGCCTGTCTCCCTCCTCTCTCCCCTCACCCGTTTCTGTGCCTTCCCTCTCTATCCCCATAACCCTCTCTTCACGCACACGCTCTGCCCACATCTCTCTGCCTACCCTCCCTTCCGTGTCTCCTAGTTCCGTACTCCCCAACCACAGGGAAAAGGCTTTGTCTATTTACACTCCCCTTGCACTGCCTGATTTTATAAATCGCTATAAGGTCACCCCTCAGCCTCTGACATTCCAGGGAAAACACCCTATCCAACCCTGGCAACATCCTTGTAATTGTTTTCTGACCCCTTTCAAGTATGAAAACATTTTTCTGATAGGAAAGAGACTAGAATTGCGTGGAATATTCCAAAAAAATCCTAATGAATGTCCTGTACAGCCTCAATATGACCTTCCAACCCCGATACTCAATGCTCTGACCAATAAAGGAAAGCAGACCAACTGCCTTCTTCACTATCCTATCTACCTGCGACTCTACTTTCAGGAAACTATGAACCTGCACTCCAAGATCTCTTTATTTTGGAACACACCCCAGGAACTTACTATTAACTGTATAAGTCCTGCCAAGGTCTGCTTTTCTAACATGCAGCACCTCACATTTTTCTAAACTGAACTCCTCAGCCCATTTACCGTCTGATGCAGGTCCTCTTGCACTCTGAGGTTTTTTTTCACTGTCGACTACATCTCTAATTTTGGTGTCATCTGCAAATTTACTGACAATACCTCTGATGTTCACATCCAAATCATTGATATAAATGACGAAAAGTGCAGGATCCAGCACCGATCCTTGTGACACACCACTGGTCACAGGCCTCCAGCCTGAAAAGCATCCCTATGGCACCACTCTGTCTTCTACCTTTGAGCCAGTTCTATATTTAAATGGTTAGTTCTCGATGTATTCCATGAGATCTAATCTTGCTAACCAGTCTCCCATGAGGAACCTTGCGAACGCCTTACTGAAGTCCATGTAGATCATGTCCACTGCTCTGCCCTCATCAATCCTCTTTGTTACCTCTTCAGTAAACTTAGTCCAGTTCATGAGACATGATTTTCCACGCACAAAGCTGTTATGAATATCCAGGACTGAACTCTGTATATAAGGGTCTGCATCGGTGTTAATATTCTGTATAAAGTTCACGTACACCAGCTTTGTGTTAGTGACTGTGTCTTGAGTCTTGTTAATATCGCCAACACAGGTGAGTTCCTTTTGAAAGGCAGTCCCTATATCCCTAACCACCTCCCACCTGCTCTGTCTCTTCCATCCCCACCATAGACAGAAAGTGGGAGGAGCTCATGGAGTTTCCATATGAGTGAGATTGAGAACATCTTCCCTTCTTTCCACTAGCCCACCAGGAAATGATGGTAGTGTCCTTACCTCTGGACAAGGAGAATCGGGTTTAGAGTTGAAAAACAGCATCTTTGAAGAGGCTGATTGGAAAACGTGCCCAAGCCACCAGTCCATACTGTCTCCCAGCTGTCCCTGCCTGAGCCTCCAAACAGAACCTTCCTGTAGTTTCTCTCCTGTCAGACTCTTCCCATTGCTCAGTTTGTCCAGGATCCCCTCCTGCTGCTGCACTGATCCTGACCCTCACTGACCTGTCCATCCCCCAATGTCCTCCACATTCGTTCACTGTTGACAATCCCATTGTCTCAGTCCAGCCCCGCCCCATCCACCCCATTGGGCAGCAGCTGCTGTCAATCACCCAGGTTTCTGTGTGATCTGGAGCATGTGCTGTTGGAGGGGAGACCAGTGCACGGGCTCATTGCTGCGCAATTATTGGCGTATGTGCAGTATGGCTCAGTGCCAGGGAGGGAGGCTGTGGGCGTGTGGGATTAATCTGTCATTGGCAGCTCCCTCTGATAGCAGGACCCAGAGGAATGGCCCCTCTCCTGGTATCCTGACGAATTGTCAAAGTATCAGTGGGGGAGCATTTTTCAGAAAGTTATCAGAACTCGTGTGAATATTCAGGAATATTATGGAAAAGGATAAGAATGAGAATGCAATTAGAGTGCTAATTTGGTTCATTTTAGTTCAACCAGATATGATTTGGCCAGTGTGTGCAAGAAGCAGTGTGTGCAGGACGGTGCTTATCAGAGGTGGGCTGGGGAAAATAAATAAGAGGTTCCAGATTGTTTTTTTTCCACAATGTCGGTCTGACCAGGAAGGAAACCCTGGGAGGTGGGGGCAGGATTCTCCAACACCCAGGAGGCTCCGAGTCAGAATCATTGATTTGGTTCATAGTCTGTAGACAGGAGCTTGGAAAATGAATTCAAATAGAGGAGAGAGAGAGAGAAAAAAAACTGGGTGTGGAGGAAAGGAGTGAGGAGACTGGTTTGGATTTCAGTTCATGGAAGAAAGAAGTTGAAACTGTCATTTAAAGCTTTGGGGGTACAAGGAAACTACAACTTAATATTACAATTATCTTACGAATCCTGTATTAACAGTGGTGACTTGTTTTCTCTGTTGTTGGGTACTGAAAGGGTCAATTTGCGGTTGAGAAATTCAGATTGAACTTCATGTTCAAATCTGATATTCAGATCGGCACGGATCATTAGCCATTTCATGTGGAAGGAAAGGTGCATTCTGTCCATGAGCAAATATTTCAAATATCAGTGTGACTGGAAAAGTGCATGTTAGTGTGGTGAGTGTGGAGAGACAGTTCATTTGGTTGTAAAAGTCTGAAAAAACATGGCACATTTCCCAAGAACAGTCAAGCCTCAGATTTATTTTGTATGAGGACAAGTTTTTAATTAATCATGCAACCAGAAAGACACAACGATAACTGTCTCATGGAAAAACCATGAAAATGGGAATTTTGTAAAGGAGTGAATTATTGATCATTGGCTTGTAATCCATTGGCGTTGTCACGTCGGTTCCAGCCTCGTGGGGAAACCCTGGAAATGTGATGAATGCATTGTAGGGTTCAGTTATTTAACTGTAAAAAGTGCAGAAGAAATTAAAAGGATGTTGCCCGGGCTCAGGGGTCTGAGTTATAGGGAAAGGTTGGACAAGCGTGGACATTTTATTAAGAGCAGAGGAAACAGAGGGGGGATCTTTTATAGAAGTGTATAAAACCATGAGAGGCTTGGGTAAGGTGAATTCACTCGGTCTTATTCCAAAGGCATCAAGGACTGGGGGCGTCAGCTTAAGGTTAGAGGAGAAAGAATACAAGGCAACCTGAGTGGAAACTGAGGGTGGTACATGCATGGAATGAGGTGCCAGTGGAAGTGGTTAGGTGGGTACATTAACAACATGTGAAAGGCATTTGGACAAATACATGGATAGCAAAGAGGCAGAAGCAGATGGGCCAAGTGCAGGGAAATGGGGTTCGCGTGGATGGGCATTCTGGTCGGCATGGACCAGTTTGGGGCAAAGGGCCTGTCTCTGCAGTAGGACGCTATAATTTTAAGTATATTTGCTATTTCTCCCATTATCTCTGGTAGCACCCTGGGATGTATTCCATATGGGCAAGGAGATTTGTCTACCTTTAGGTACATTAGCTTGCCCAGCTCTAACGCTTTCGTGACAATGGTTATTTCTTGGTACTCACCTTCCTTAGTCTCCTTATCAATTTCTGGCATGTTCTTCATATCCTCCACTGTGAAGACTGACTGCTGTGTATTCATATTCCTGAACCCTGCTGGATAGGAATAACTAGGCACAGAACTCTGAGAGGTCTTATTTTCGTCTTTATTGATGAGACATGGCAGTTACCTGGATAGTGTACATGCAGAACACCTCCAGGCATTATCATGTAATTTTCTGATATGCGGCTCCCATTCTTTTACGTTTGTGACTTAAGGTTTTGAATAGAAGCTGTCTATCAGCATTATCTCCATGGCACTGGCAGTTTAAAACGCCTAGTTTAGCTCAGCACTTTGTGGTTAAACCACAAATCCCTCCCCCACGGCTCACTCAAGTACATGACAGACACTTCAGTTTCAGTGAGGTTGTCGTCAGGATTCTGATATGGAGGAGCCTGTGTTGGGGTGGGGTGGACAAAGTTAAAAATCACACAACACCAAGTTGTAATCCAACAGGTTTATTTGGAAGTACAAGCTTTTGGAGTGTGCTGTGAATTTTAATTTGATCAGGATTATCTCTATGTTAACAGTTAAGTCCTTCAACAATTACATAGGCCATATGTTCCCCACACAAGATGTTCCCCTCTCGCAGTGAAAACTGCTATGCTGACCATGGGGATAGTTACTCATCACTTTTCTCCCCAAATCCCATCTAGGTTTCTGTAGATCTTTGAAGATTTTCCAATCTCCTAGTTTCTCGCTGGTCTTTGCCAATTTGTATGCCTTCTATTTCAATTTGATAGACTCTCTTATTTCCTTAGCCACCCATGGCAGATTACTCCTTTTCCTACAATCCTTCCTTTTCACTGATGTATACTTTTGCTGAGCACTTTGAAAAATTGCTTTGATATTCCTCCACTGTCCATCAACTCTCCCACTGTAAATATTTGCTTCCAGTCTACATTCGCCAACTCTTGCCTCATCCTGTTGTAGTCTCCATTGTTTAACACAGGATCTTGGCATTGGATTTAATCTTCCCACTTTCCATCTGAATTCTAAATTCAACCAGAGTTATCACAAGTCTTTTATCAGATAATGAGGTGAGGTGATGTTTCCTGGGTGTTTGGGTTTTCATTGTCAGAGACCTTGGCTTTGTAATAAAGTTCAGGATATATATTCACAGCAGAGTATTCTGGACGGTGTAAATGTACAACACAACCTAAAACCATAAATCACTGTCTCCCCTCAGTTTAAAATTGCAAAATCATTATCTCCTACACACTTCCTCACTATCTAAATTTGGAATGCTAATCGACCTGACTATCCTGCTTTTACCGAAAATCTCCTTTGGTGAAGGTGGTGAGTTTTGGATTCAGCTTTCCAGTTATTACCGTAAGAAGATAAGCCCTGGGCACAGTAGAGGCAATGCGCCCTTCGAACCAGCTCCACCATTTAATACGGTGATGATTGAGCTCACATCGGCCTCAGCCGGATTTTCTCGCCTGCTCTTTCTCACACTTCAATTCATTGCAAATTAAAAATCTTCATTAAATTTGGTTATTGTCATAGCATCCACCGCATTTTGAATAGGGAATTCGATAGATTCACAACACATCGAGACAGGTACATTCTTCCTCATGAGAATAGAATAAAATCCCTACAGTGCAGAAACAGGGTATTCATCCATTGAGTCCACACCAACCCTATGATGAGCATCTCATTCAGACCCACTCGTTCCCTGTCACATTCCATTTCCCATGGCTAATTGTCTAACCGGCACGTGCATGGACACTATCAGCAATTTAGCCTGGGCAATCCACCTAACCTGCACATCTTTGGACTGTGTGAGGAAACTGGAGAACTGCACGAAACCATGCAAACATGGGGAGAATGTGTAAACTCCACACAGTCGCCTAAGGTCCCTGACGCTGTGAGGCAGCAGTGCTCGCCACTGAGCCACCTCTGCTTAAAACCTACTGCGCCTTATTAACCTCCTTATCCCCCAATTGGCTGAATCTATGTTCCTTACGTCAGAAATCAGGTTGTCTAAGCGGATGTCTCAGTAAATCCCAGTGAGAGCCCACATGTCCCGTGTGTCTGAATGGGGATCCGATACACAACATCCTCCACCCCACACTTTTCATTCACGTTCCAGAGACAGGTCTCCAGTGGCTGCATGAGGACTGCAACTCCCAAATTCCGAGTCAGGGACCGCACATCTGTGAGGAAACCTGGCACTGCACAAGTACAGAATGTGGATGGGTTTTGGAGCATGTGCTTTGGGGTAACTAGTGGAAAGTATTTCACACTCTGATTGTCTGGAGGAGGAACGTATTTGCTTGTAGTATTGATCTGTTAGAGGGTCAAAGTGTCATCACGCCCACGTGGGACCAAGTTACATTCCCAACTTGTCATAACACTGGAATCGACCAATGAGAAACAAAAAAGGTTGTGACCCATTCTCCCAGACTGAAGGTTCCTTTTCTGTCCAGGATCTGCCAACTCCCTTTCTGTTTCCTTTTGTTTCATTTTGCTGTTACATTATTGACTTGCAGCAACTGAAGGGAAAGGAAATGAACCCAGAAAGGGTGCAGAGTCTAACCAGGGACGGGAAGTGGTGGCATAGACCTGTTTATCAACAATTCCATGAGAATGGGGAGGGTGTACATTAGGGGTAGCAGAGTCAGAATGGTGAGAGAGAGTAAGTGGGCTGGAGGGTTACAGCTTTGGGGGAAGAAAGGGGAAAAATATATTCCAGCAAAACCAGGACTGTCTGCTCTGAATTTCTAATCTATACATATTCATTTATTCAGGGTGCTAGATGGTGAAGATTTGCAGACCGAAATCTCAAAATCATGTGCAGGTAGTGATTAAGTTCACCAGCATTTGAAGAACCAATGATCGAGAATCACTTAGGCAAAATCCTGCAACACTCTCCCTCCCAGCATTGTTGGTCTATCTGCGCCAAATGGACTGTGAATGGTTCAAGACAGCAGCTCACTACCATCTTCTCAAGCGTAACGAGAGATGGGGAATAAATGCTGGCTGAGCCAGAGATGCCCATATCCTGGAAACGGTTTCTTTCTCTAGTTGCTGAAACCCAATTGATGTTACTGCAGGATGATGAGGGACAATGAGTACATCCTCCAGTAGGCAGCACCATCACATTACCCCCGCCTACACTCACACAGTAACACAGCAACATCACTCGAGCAAAAGGCATTGAAACCAAAGGAAGACTTAGATATAGTTCTTTGAGGTAAAGTCATGAAAGGGGATTGGAACGCAGCAGGAACAGGAGACTGAGCTGGTTGGTCAGCTGTCTCCCATTGAATGGTGGAGCAGGATTGAAAGGCCGAACGGCCTCCTGCTGCTATCTCCCAGGTATGTATATAACCATGGAGCCCGGGTAGGAAGAAGTGGACAGGGATTCTACAGGAGATTGCACCTCCACATCAGTTTTCAGTGAGGGATGGTTTGATGGATTTTATTTAACAGAAGGTTAGTGAATTTGGTTCTAAAATATTGTAGCTATTTATTCCACAATAAATAAAACTGAAAGAAAATAAATGAAACTATCTGAATATAACAGTTTTTTAAAAAATTTCAAACACCCTGTAAAACAAAATCCTGTCTATTCCCGGACACCATCACTTTCCAGTTACTCAAACTCCAGGGAAATATTCCCTCTGTCTGAACCTTTGGTTTGATTTAACTGCTTTTGAGTTCTTCTTCTTTGAGCTATGAAGTGTTCTTTTTCCCCCCATTTCTCCTACTCAGACATGTTATCACACACAACTGAGCAACCTTCCCACCATCAAAATACTCATTACACCATTTTGGGTTTTGTTAATATATAATCACCAGCAGTAAGCAACCCATATAACCAATTGAATATTTACAAACAAAGCCCATTAGGGCAAAGCAAGCTATTACAAATGACAGAGTGGGAAGGGACTAAATCAAAGTAGAGTTGGGGGAGAGGGAGCAGCAGTGGAAATAAAGCACTGTATCCCCTGCGATGCCCACCTCTATCTAAAGGCATCGCGAACATTGATACATACCACATGCTCCTTCTCCAAGGACACCCTGCTGTGTAGCCTTTATCCTCAATCATAGAATAGAATCCCAAAAGTGTGGCAGGAGAGCATTGGCCCATCAAACCCCACCAACCATCCAAAGAGCATTCCACCTGGAGCACTCCATCCCTGTCACACTGCATTTCCCATGGCTGATCCACCGAGTCTGCATAATCCTGGACACTGTGGACAATTTCGCACAACTGATCCACCTAACCCACAAATCTTTGAACTGTGGGAGGAAACCAGAGAACCTAGAGGGGGCCCACACTATCCTGGGGAGAATATGGGAACTCCACACAGGCTGTTGACCAAGGCTGTACTCCAACCTTGTAATTGGTGCTGCGACGCAGCAGTGCTATAATCCCAATTTAAATCAAAACAGATGATCCCTGCTCACTGTCACGTTGCTGTTTGTGGAGACTTACTGCTCAGAGAGACATCCTGAGATTCAGAAAGAGACAATATAAATTCAGTCAACTCCAGCCGAGTTAATGAGATTAACAATAACATCAAGACTCCAACAGTGCCATCAGACCTTGTACCTACTCTATCATTTGCGATTTTTAACCCATGGGAAGTTTGTTACCATCTTCGATGACAGCCATAATGCTCTGATCACTTTGACGGAGCCAGTACAAGTCAGTTCGAATAGTTATCAATAGATTGAATCTAAACAGGATGCCCCACAACAGGAAGTGCTATGACACTTTACGCCCGTAAGTCAAGGTCATTTTCCTAAAACCACTCATGTCTGGCAATACCATTGGAGATATTTTATACAGTAACCTTTCAGTCTCAATTGTGAGTTCCAGTCCATGAAGCAGCCAGGAACATGCACCAGTGAATTGAATTCTAACAGCAGCATTGCCCTGGCAGGAGAGATTGAGGATCTTGAAGCTGTCTTCTCTGGAGTATCGAAACATGAAACCCTTCAAAGGAACAAAAATCTTCAAGAGCTCGAGAGGATAGATACAGGAAGGATGTGCTCCTAGGCTGCTGTGCCTGGAATAAAATAAACACTAACTACGGTATCTTT
Source organism: Chiloscyllium punctatum (assembly GCF_047496795.1). Lineage (NCBI taxonomy): Eukaryota > Metazoa > Chordata > Chondrichthyes > Orectolobiformes > Hemiscylliidae > Chiloscyllium > Chiloscyllium punctatum. Next base: position 80,026,079 of record NC_092759.1, on the reverse strand, counting down.
ACCCAGCATCCCCTTTAGCTGCATCAATGTAAAAGATTTATTTGCTGCTCTAATTCCACTCCCAGTTTTAACTGCTGTAAAGTTGATGACTATACAAATGTATAAAATATAATTTAATCCATCCCAAAACCTCTCTGTACCTGTGTCTCACTTGTGTTCACTGAGACACTCATTCAATCTGACCTCTTTACAAACCCTGCTCTGTATTTCCTTCGATGGCTCAGAATGAAATATTCACTGAATTGTTACTGCGCAAAAGGAGGCTTATTGGTTCATCAGTTTTCCAAAGGATCACCTCACTGAATACCATTCTTCTCCCTTTACCCCATAAACCTTCCCATTTATCCTCTTCCGATAACAACAGCGAGTTCACAAGTAACCACAGCGATTGGATTTGTTTAGTTTGTTCATGGGATCATGGCATCACTTGCTGGGGCAGCATTTGTCCATTCTAACTGCCCAAGAGATGGTTCAGAGTCAACCATGTTACTCAGTGTCTGGATTCACATGTAGGCTGGACCAGGTCAGAATTAACAGTTTCTCAGACCCAATGACATGAAAGTTGATTTCTGGCTTATTATCTTTTTTCTGAAATGATAATGAATAATTTTTGCAGTTGAATTAAAAGTGAAAGACCAAAATGTGTTTTATTCTGATTGAGCATGTCCTTCTATTTTCTCAGTTGTTATTGACTGTCTCATTCCCCTCGCACCAGAACCTGTTCCAGAGAGTGTTACAGAAAAGGCAGATGGTCACCTGACCGGTCACTGGACCCAAAGGTTCACTTTCCACAGATGCTGCCAGATCTGCTAACTTTTTCCAGCAATTTCTGTTTTTTTCCTGATTTCCCAGCATTTGCAGATGTTTCGTTTTTGAATATTGATCTTGTCTGTTGCAGAGGAGTTTATTGATGAGTTTGGAGAGTTTTGAACATTGCAACTTAAGCCACAAATCAGCCGTGATCTATTGAATGGCAGAGTAGGGTTGAAGGGCTGAATGGCCTCCTCCTTTTCCAATGAAAGTTATCCATCTGCAGCTTGTGGTAACATTTCCCCTCAATGCTCACTTCACATCCATGTCTAACACACTGTTACTGACTGAACAAACCTCCTGTATTTGAACTAAACCTGCTCAGGTTCAGTGGCTCCCTCCACTGCCACCCGGATTTAACTCTCATCATGGAATTCTGTCTCGTGTTACTGTGGGAATGCCCAAAAGGACTAATCCTGGAGTCTGTATCCCGTGGGATCCAAAATTCCTGTTCATTTCCTTCTTCCTATTTCATTCTGGCATTGAACTCTCGGTTTAAATCCATTCTCCTGTCATGCTCTTCAACATGCCCATGTAGGTGGACTAGAGGCAGCTGGCACCTGAGATTGAATCTGCCTCCCCCCACAATCAGATATTCGGGAAAACACTCAGACAATGACCTATCCATCTGATTGTTGACTCAGACAGACAGGCAGAAGGAAAGGTGCACATTTAGATTGCACCTTTGATGACCCGGGGCAATGAAACATGCTTCACCCAATAATATCAACCTCAAATCTCTGAAAAGACAGACACAAAGCTTCCTACTTGTACCAGGTTGTCTCTCAGCCTCCTCTTTTCTTAAGAGTTTTAAGCTGTTAAACCTTTCCTGGTGATTATAACCTCTGTGTTTCTGTCAGATTTGTGACTGAACCTTTATTTTCCTGTTGTGAGTGATGCTCGTAGCAGAAACAGTTCCTGACTTGTGAGGGGTTTTGGTTGGAGTATTTATATTTACATATTCATTCCCACCCTCACATACAGTGTGAAATTGATGTAAAACAGAAGGAAAGGATTGAGTGAGCACCCACAGAAACAGAAAAGGCAGCATGTGTACCTGAGTTGAATGAACCTGGATTTAGGAAAATGTGACAACAATCACAACTAGTTAGGATTACAGAATCTCTTAGGTGCACAAAGACACCATTCGGTCCATCGAGTCTGCAATGACTTGTTGTCCCACCCTACCTCCATAACCCCACATTTACCATGGCTAACCCAACCCACCGAAACTGCACACTACAGGCCATGTTAGCACGGCCAATCCATCAAACCTGCACATCTGTGGGAGGGTCACATACTATGTCTAAGTGCTCAGGATTGTGGATGAAGGCTCACAAATACTTGACTCTGACGCAAATCCTCTTTTTTTCAAAATAAAATCTGGGGGAAATTGCAGCCAGAAAGATTTCAGATTATCTCATGAGGAAGAGAATTCAAAATTCGTGCCACTGACCCAGGGGGCGCTGTGAAGTCACAGAGGTCTGGGAACCATCAGAAATGTTACAAGTTGTGAGCAAGGTGGGGGTGAGACAAGGATAAAAAGACAGTCTGGCACATGGGGGAAGGCAGGAGAGATTAAATAGCAGAAATGGTAGTCCCTCAAGGCCATGGGAAATGGAGTTAGGGCTTGTAAAGAAACCAGGAAACAAGGTGAGCAGCTGTCAAAGAAATACATTGACAAAACAGAGTATGCAGTCTGAAATTGTTGCTCTCATTGGTGAGTACAGAACACTGTAAAGCCTGGGTCATTCTATTACAGCCAACACGTGCAGGATAGGCCAAGTGGCCTCGTTCTGTGCTGTAACTTCCTGCTAAATTTATTCTGACATTTGGAATTCAGGTCGGGTGATGTTTATAAATTCTCAAATTGGACTTGAGTTTAATATTCTGAAGAAATGTTAAATAAATCACAATGATCCCGTTCTGCAGACTTTAGTCTGCAGCCCTGCATGTTCCAGCAGCTCAGTGACATCCATGTCCTTTTATTCTAATGTGATGTTGGTTACTGCCTCTGCCACCCCATTAATGAGTTCCTGCGCCCCACCATCTCCGAGTGAAATGAATTCTCCCCTCCCCTTCTTTCTGGGAATTAGTTTCAATCTAAATCCTCCAGTTTCTGACCTCTCAGTTAATGAATAGCTCCTTCCGATCCACTCGATCTGTATTCCTCAGCATTTTATCACTTCAATTAAATCTCACCTCATCCTCCTCGGAAATCATCCCCAGCCTATCCAACCTTTCCTCAGAGCAGAAATTTTCCAATTGTAGAAACATTCTGATCAATCTCCTCTGTACCCTCTCAGGTGTGATCACATCAACCCTGGAATAAGGGGATCAGAAGTGTGTGCAGTACTTTAACCGCAGTCAAACGAGTGTTCCTGACATTTCCCATGTCACCTCCGTGTTCTTGTGTTGTCGCTCACACAAGAAGTGTCCTGGTTTTCCCACATGGAACTGGATGTGCACTCCATGGGGCTGGGATTCCTTACCATGTGTTTATTTGTTAACTAATCCTAAATTAACTTCAGATTAAAACAAGATTATCAGCTCCCCACCAATCAACTTCTTCCATTATACTAAAGTCAACTTACTTTTTTAAAATCTCTTTAAAATTATTACTATCTAAACACAACAGGCTTTAATTTGCTGATCAAGTATTCAGATGTCTCCACTGTTACAATCACTTGAAGATTATCGTTACCTTCAGCTACATTTGGTGAATTGAATACTGATTGTAAATATATGAATATCAAAAGGACTTGAGTTTTATGGTAATTAATCCAGTCTGACATTCTTGTTGGTTAATATCTTGAAGAGAACTGTCCTCCGAACTCCAGCTGTGCTCTGACTTCATTCACAACTGGATTTGGTTGGACTGCAGATCTTAGATCTGTTCTGTTGTTTCCCGGATTGCTTCACTCTGTCTATTACTTGCTGCTTATGCTGTTAGGCACACAAGTAGTCCTCCTTGGGGACCTCATCAGGTTAACACCTTATTTTTAGGTATTCATGCTGCTGTTACTGGCATGCCCTCATGAATTCTCTCAGTTGAATGAGGATTGATCCTCTGGTTTGATGGTAAGAGGTAAGTTGGGGGATATGCTTGGCCGTGATTCTGTAAGTTTTGTTGGAGTACAATTCTACTGCTGTTGTTGGGAGGAAAGAACTAAACTCTTACACTGTCGGCCCCATATACTACATGCAGTATCATGAACACTGATAGGACTTGACATGAAATACGAGCAACTCTGTACAATGATGCAGGATCACAACTGCAGTAAGGGGAGTTTAATATCCAACTTGACACAGGAGTAGGGAAAGAAGCAGCTGATCAGATTGTCTCATTCATAATCATAAAGAGACTCTATGAGATTATTGTACTGTTGGAGGTGAGGATGGAGGATGTTGGGGAGATGGAGAGGTATTCTACAAAATCTAATCTGCCTGAAAGTTGTGAGATAGAATTGATTGCCATGCATTTAACAGAAAGCAAATTGAAACTGGTTTTATCCCCAAAAGATAACAAGACTGATGATGCTTCCAATGATCATCAGAAACAAACCCCAGAATACATGGTTCGGAGATGGATGTCAATTGCCAATCAACATCCAAATTCTGCAATCATTGAGCAAACGTATCTGTGATTACCCAGTTCTGATGAACTAGAAAATCACTGTTCACTCTGTGCAGATGGACAGCGATGTGGGGGAGTATTGGCCGAGTGGGATTGTCGTGAGACAGTTAATCTAAAACCCCAGATAGTGTTCTGAAGACCTGGGTTCAAAGCCTACTGCAGCAGATGGGGGAATTTGAATTCAATTTAAAAAAAACTTGCGAATTTAGAGTCTAATGATGACCATTAATCGATTGTCAGAAAAACCCATCTGGTTCAGTAATGCCCTTTCAGGAAGGAAGCTGCTTTCCTTCCCTGGTCTGGCTAACATTGTGACCTCAGACCTACAGCAATGTGGTCGACTCTTACCTGCCCTCTGGACAATTAGGGATGGGCAGTAAATGCTGCCGGGCCAGCGACACCCTCATCCTGTGAATGAATAAAGGAAAATAAAGCTGTGCCCAATAATCTGAAAGGAAAAGTCTTCATGTTCATGACAGTCGTGTCATTTTTTTCAGGTTCGATTCCAGCCTTGGGCAACTGCCTGTGTTGAGTTTACACATTCTCCCCTCTACGTGGGTTTCACCCCACAGTCCAAATATGTGCAGCTCAGGTGAATTGGCCATGGTGGAGGGTTGTTCTTTGGAGGGTTAGTGTGGACTGGTTGGGCCGAAGGGTCTGTTCCACACTGTAGGTAATCTATTCTAATCATGGTGCTCAGCGTTGATGCTGGATCCTGCGGCTGCGAGACTGCTCTTCAGCAGGTTTTGCGGGAATCAATTAAAGAGAAACCGATAATTGACCACATGGTCACCTTTCTGCCAGCTGCAGATACACCTCTCCATTTCATATATCGGTAAGGATGATCACTACACGGTCCTTATAGGGAGCAAGGTCTATGTTCACATTTTGCTGTCCCTCCACACAATGATATGTACGGAATGGTACAGACTTTAAACAGGTCAGAGCTGCGCAATAGCATTTCTGAATAGGGCGTTTCCACAAAAATACGATTGTCGTCGCTTCCAAAAGTGGGACAGTGCAGGAGGTGGTGTGATCGGTCAGCGTGCGGTACTTATATGTCAGTATGGCGGTGAGTGCAGTGCTGAGGTTATGAGTTTGAGCCTCACCTGCAGCATCTTTATCGACTCATGGTCACAGGGTCTATTGGAAAATACCAGTTTCTCTGGATTGACAAATGACCTTTCCTGAGCAATGCCTTATCCAGGAAATATTTGAATGTACTCTGTTTCAGAAAGTTTCAACATTTATCTTACCTCCATAAAAATTTGATGTACACGTAAAGTTTTTATTTTGTAACCCAGGGGCCCGGTCCTCTCAAAAAGCCAATCTCTCCACTGAAATAATACACTGCGTTTCCATTCAACCCGCCAATATCTTTGAGCACAGACACCAGAATATTCCAATTAGTCTTTCAAGTTGAATTCTGAAACAATGTTGGCCTGTTCACTTGTAGGGGCGATTTTCTACATATGCAAAGTAGTGATGTGACCACATGAGAGAGCGATGGCCACAATGATATGAAATGCAATCCATAGAAGATACACTCAGCTGACTTCTGGGAGGAAATCTTGAATTGACTGGCCCTGGATCTGTTGGGCTTTAGGCGAACAACATATGATCTTGTTTATCCCCAGAAACATGAAAAATTATCTGGGGAGAAACATGAGCAGGTCGCCTTGCTCCAAACAGTGGACTGCTTCCATTTAAAGTGCAGGCAAGCCATCCTTGTACATCTTTTCTAAACACATTCACGTCGGAAGGTTTGAGAGGGATATAGACCAACTGCTGGCATATACACTAGATCAACCTCGTGAACTTGGTGCCCAAGATACGGTGGTGATCAGTATCAGTCTATCCCTGAATGAGATTGTATGTTTCTACTGACTAAAGACCTCGATGGCTCAGAGACCAATTGAGGAAAATGTTGAAAGAACATTTTTCAATATCAATCCAGTTTAGCAATTTGTAATTAAGCAAATTCCTCAAATAAGTGAGGAACCACATGTGATAACAACCGTAAAATCTGACATCACGGCCAATTTGTCAACCGTTGATGTATAACTTGTGATATTGGCGTTGCTTGCAGTGTGCAGCTCCAGTGGTGCAATCGGTCAGCGCATGGTACTTATATGGCTTTATGGCGGCGTGTGCAATGCCGAGGTTGTGAGTTCGAGTCTCCCCTGGAGCGCTTTTATCTACTTATGACCAACGATTCTGTTGGAAAATACAAGTTTCTTGTGATTGCCAAATGACCTTTCCTGAGAAATGTCTCGTCTATCACCCAACTTATCCTGGAAATATTTGAACTGGGGAGAAATATGAGCAGGTGATCTTGTTCAGCTCAAAAATGCTACTATACAGCGGACTGCTTCGATTTAAATTGCGGGCAAGCCAAGAGGGCAGTGACTTTTCAAAACTATCAGCTTTTTTCATACTCAATCTTAAGTGTTCAATAATCTTCTTCACATGTGACGCCACAGAAATTCGAAATTCCCCTGTGTACCATGTCTCAAGGCATCCTTTCCTGCAACGTATAAGATAGACAGCGTTGGCTGAGTCACACAAGTACCTGCCACTTGCACGGTGGGAGGTGTCCACACGTGTTCCGACTTGACTCAGCAAGGATCCATAATAATCTCCTCAGGGGATCGACACGTTCTTCAACAGACAAAGGAAACCTGATCAGGGACTCGCAGGTTAATTAAGCTATTAGTGACAGTCCATTGCACACAACAATTAGTCTTTATAATCATGCAGCCTCTCTCAATCAAATAATCCCAGGCAACTTCCAAACATTTTAAAACTATTAATACCAACGTATACATATTTATTTACTTTCATAATTTGTTATCAGCCATTTAAAACTAATTATTACCAAAATCTAACCGGTAATCATTGTTGAAATCCAATATCTCCAGCTGTAGATGTGGAACTATGTCTCAGTACATCAGCTGACACAAACAATATTGCACTCTACAATCTCCTAATATTAGCAAAAATAATTTTAAGTGTGGAATCTTAGCTGAATTGAATTAGTTGTGAGAAAAAGTGCAGTCTGAAGAAAGGTCACTGGGCCGAATTATTTACATTGATTTCTCCCCACAGATGCTGCCAGACCTGCTGAGTTATTTTCCAGCAATTACTGATTTAATTTGCGATTTCCACCATCCACAGTTTCGTTTACATTCTTGTACTGATTGTATTTCACTTCAATTCTAACATTTCCACATTTCTGATTATTATAATAAGAGCCAAGAATTTTTCATGTTAAGCATTATTTAAATTTCACGTGTTCGTTGTGTAAATAAACTAGAATTAACAAATGTTTGTTCTATGCTTTTACAACAGATCTTGAATTCTTAGAAATCACAATTTTTTGAAAATGAGGGAAGTTGTCTTTCGCTGAGTAGTTACATTGAATGACTAATGCTTTATTTCCAATTCATGTGCATTACAAAACAGGTTAAATTTAATTTATGCAGATGAATAACTGCTTCAAACAAATTGACTTACTTGATTATCATGAGATTTATGTTTATTTAAGACCATTGTTGCTTCGTTCCATCATTATTAGAAATTACTAATTCTTTTTATCGGTCCATTACGCACTGGAACTGTCTAATACAATCCTAGTCCAATTATAACAATAAATATGTGAGCAGTTATCCCTGTGAATAAACACAGTAAGTATGTGATTATAGACCTGCCATTCCTGCATGGGAATATTATGGAGGGCTCTGGTAATGTGAGTACTAGTAGACCAGGAGCCATGGGTTCAATTCCCATCTTCAACAGAGATGTGTCAAAACACCTCAGAATTGATTTTAAAAAATCTAAGTGTCTATTGAATTGCTTTTCAACCAACATTGTCTCAACTTGTAACTGTTGTTCATTATAATGATCACAACATCTTGAATTTATTTGCTTCACATCATTGATTAAAGTATGAATGCTATTACGCTGCTTCTAAATACCTCTTAACTTTTAATAACTTTGCAGTCTTAAAGATTCTACGGTGTAAATAATATTTACAGTGAGGGGGAATGATTTTTGAAAGGGGTCTGAGGGGCAACTTTTCCACACACTGTGTTTCACATATTGGGATGGGCTGTGAGAGGAAGGGCAGTGGCTGGTACAATTACAACATCTAAATGATTTTTGGACAGTTTATTGGATAGAAAACGTCCAAAGGGGTATGGGACAAACACAGGGAAATGGGACTAGTTTAGTTCAGGAAACCTGGCCGGAATGCCAAGTTAGGCTGAATGGCCTGTTTCCGTGCTGTATCAGTCTAGCATTCTACAATTCAAACTTCATTGTGATTGGTAAAGAAAGAACAAACGGGTGTTAATTCTATTTTTTGTCCATAAAAAAGTGACATGAATTTTAAATCATTTTTTCGCATGAAATAGTTCGCTCTTATTGTGATTAGAAATACAATGAATGCGAGCATTAAAGTGAAATATAATTAAATCAATTCAACTATGTTTCCATGGTTAGAATAAAAATTGATATTCACAATCATTGTGAGTTTGTACATTGCAATATCTTCACATTACTTCATGTACTAAGCCATTATTACACATTTATATCCCCTACTGAACTGAACAATAATTAGATATTAGCAACACTTAGATTTTCGAAAATCTATCAGTACACTTCGAAGAAGGAGAAATTTAATTTTGCTACATGACTGTGCAATGTGCAGACATGAACAGGAATTATTGCAGTGAAAAGTAGTTATAGTTCTCTGAATTCATAAGGCTGAGATTACTGTGATTATTCAAATGGCAAAAGTTAGTTTACAAAGCATGTTGAATGCAAAATGATTGGTTCCATTGTAGGATAGTTGACCTGAAAACAATAGCATTGTTGCAATTGATTAAATTATGATATGGATTAAAATAATATATGGATCTGACGATACACGTTAGAAAGACAAACAAATTATTCTGCAATTATTATAAGGATAATGAATTCCGAATAAATGTTGTATTCCGAAAAAATAAATTGACTCAATATTTTAAAAACACTTTGCTCAGAAGTTGATTAGACGTACATTAAGATCGGTAAACTGAAGACTGAATTATAATACCTAGATTGATGGATTGAGGACAATAAATGAGCCATTCAATAGGTATTGAAATTTTTTTTTTCAAAATGCAGACAATACAGGAGTTATGTATTTCATTCAATTCGTTTACTTGTAGAAACATGTGTTTTTCATTTATGTAATTTTATTTTGATCGATGTTCAAACATTTGTGTCTGAATTAAGAAGAAAATAAAAAGATAATGAAAGTGAATATGAGAGTGACCACAAGATACAGTCCATGACATTTGATAGAAAAAAGGAATTTCCATAATCTCATGACTATTTAATGTTAATAAATAATTAACTCCTCAGGTACTGAAGCAGTCCAAGTCCAAGTACAACAAGATCTGGACAATATCCAGGCTTGGGCTTACAGGAGGCAAGTAACATACATGCCACACAAATGCAGGCTATCACGTATAAGACATAACCTAACGACCATCCCTTGACATTCGATGGTGTTACCATGATCGAACACCAACTATCAATATTATCCTGTGGATAATCATTGATCAGGAACTGAATTGGTCTCCCCACATAAACACAGTGGCTACAAGAGTAATTCAACTCCTGGCTCCTGAAATCCTGTCCAAACGCTACCAAGCACAAATCAGGAGTGTGATGGAATACTCCCCACTTGCCTGGATGAGTGCAGCCCTAACAACACTCAAGAAACTTGATACCATCCGGAATAAAGAAGCCCGCTTGATTGGCACTGCTGCTACTGAGCATCAGTGATGGTGAGGGTGGATGCTTGTGGATGTCCTAGCTGCAATCTCTGCCTCTTCTTATTAACAAAGATAAAAGAATCTTACATTGCTCAATTTTCTCATCAAAACCAAGTACAGTATTCACCTCAGCCCTCTTTTATACCAACCAGCAGCATTTCCACCACCAATAGCAGCTCCTCATAAATATATTATCAGTATCTTGTAATTAACTGGTTACTAAAATTACAACTGAAAATGTGTTGCTGGAAAAGCACAGCAGGTCAGGCAGCATCAAAGGATCAGGAGAATCGACGTTTCGGGCATGAGTCCTTCTTCAGGAAGGTCCTGAAGAAGCAGTGAACCAAATTTTGAAATGATCTTTCTGAACATAATATATATCAGGTTAAAACTGAAGTAGGTGTCTTACACAACTTGCTGCAAGGACACAGACAGTAGAATCTGAGGTGATCATGAGTATGTGGAGGTAGAATGTGGGAGACAAGCTGGGACTGTATTGGAGTAGTCACGGTGAGAGGGAACAAATGCTGGATGCAGGGTTTCAGCAGCTGATGGACTTACGCTCAGGTGAGCCATCAGAAACTGAGCAAGTGACCACCATCTAATCGGAAAGAGAAACTGATCCATCAGCCTGAAACTGACTGACCACGTGGCTGTCAGTGAATCCAACACAAGTGAATGGAAACATTGCTCAGAGTCTGTTTTGTAACATTCAACACAACCAGGAAATGGAAAGTGAATAATTAGCTGAAAACAATGCAACTGCTCTGGTAGAGTCAAAATCATTCAATGTTCAGTTATTGAACATTATTGACTCTCAGAATATTCTAACCTGCAGAATCACAGTAAAAGTGGAAAGTAAACAACATTCTTGGCAAAGACATAATGAACCAACTGCTTGTATAAAAACAGCTCAGCACAAAGAGGCTGAATCCTCCACAAACTGACAAACACAGATACCATCAGATTTATAGATAGAGATTGGCATCCTTTAGAAAAACACTTCCCTGCTTATGGTGTGTGGTAGAAACCATTCTCAGTGTGAACTGCCACTTATTTCCTTTGAAAAGAATCTCTGTTTCCCCTCAGAAAAGCAGATGTGTCGCGCACTTACAAACTGACTTACAGACAAAGGAAACCTGATCAGGGACTCGCAGATTGATTAAGGTATTAGTGACAGTCCATTGCACACAACAAGAGCTTTGACCACAACAGATTCTAGTCAAACCAACAATGCAATGTAAAAGGTGAATTAGTCTTTATAATCATGCAGCCTCTCTCAATCAAATAATCCCAGTCAACTTCCAAACACTTTAAAACTATTAATACCAATGTATACATATTTATTTCCTTTCCTAATTTACTCCAAAAAATATATCTGATTATTCTCTTCAAAATATATTTTAAATGGTCAATTCATAATCACAATTCATTTCCAATTATTCTTATTACAAAATAACTTGCAAACTAAAATAGTTTTGATGTTATTAATGACACTAGAAACTTTGTTATGTAGTTTAACCATATGTTCAAATATTGTTTTGGTTCATTATAGCAGTGAAGCTAAAATTAAAGTCTATTTATTTTCTCTGATACCCTTCCATTACTTTATTCCCTAATAAGAATGCCCATTGTGTAATGGGTGACAAACATTGAATAAAATTGAATTTTCATTGCAAGAACTTGTACAAATCATCACATATTATTCAGTTCATTCATTGTCGTTGATTATCAGTTATGTTCACCGTATGATCACATTAAATTCACTTTAATAATCACAGTAGAATTTTCACCTCTATAGATATGTAAAGTAAGTGCCAAATTATTCATGTTTAATGTCAAACCAAATTCACATTCCAGGAATGACAGGATGTGTTACATTATTATGGGAAACAGGAACAAGTGAAGGTGGTGGCTCTCAGACGTGAGGGCTTAAAGCCAAAGTGCCAGGTGGTATTTACAGTGGGGGGAGGTACCTAGTGCCCCGCTCTCCTCAGAAGGCAGTGAGGATGGTGACACTGACTGGAACAGGTGAGATGAGAAAGCGCCCACGTATGGACAGAGGGACGGCAATGGGTGGGATGACCCACCATCCTGTAAGGCCCAGAAGGCCGTGTTTATGGCACCGCAGTGCATCGAAATTCAAACTTTGACAGACAGGAGGGGGGCAAGAAAGGGAACTGACAGAAACCAAATTGAACCGTTTACCCGGCAGAATGACAGGTGTTGGTGATGAACACCCAGCAAAAAATATATCCGATTATTCTCTTCAAAATATATTTTAAATGGTCAATTCATAATCACAATTCATTTCCAATTATTCTTATTACAGAATAACTTGCAAACTAAAATAGTTTTGATGTTAATAATGACACTAGAAACTTTGTTATGTAGTTTAACCATATGTTCAAATATTGTTTTGGTTCATTACAGCAGTGAAGCTAAAATTAAAGTCTATTTATTTTCTCTGATACCCTTCCATTACTTTATTCCCTAATAAGAATGCCCACGGTGTAATGGTAATAATTACCATTACCCAGAGAAATGGTAATAATGGGCCTTATTGGGAGAATACAGATGAATTAGTTGAGGTACAGTCTCACCGACGATGGTGTCAGCCAATATCTCTCAGGCCAAGATGCCCCGACGTGTACAGCAGAATCTGTCCCGGCAATGAGAGGGTGAATGTGTGAGCTGGTTCCCCCCAGTGCACAGCCGATCAGTGTCTAAAGGCATTTACAGATATTACAGGGACACACTGGGGAGGGGACAGGCTGAATGGGCTAAAATAACCTTGGTGACTCAGGGGCCCAAGGGTAATATCGAGGATCATACAGAGAGGAAGCCTGAAGTGTGCAACGACCACAGGGGATTACCAAACCCCAACCTGTGATGATGAAATAAGTTTGATGTATTTAAAAGATGACATGGGACCCGATTTAACTGTAATTATGAACGTGGGACTGCCAGTGGGAGATAATTCTAACTACATTCTGAATTGGGCCATAAGAGGTGAGGCAAACTCAGAAACACAGGGAGTAGTACAGGGAGGGTAACCAGACCCACAATGTTACAAGTGAAGCACGAAAGGGCACATAGACAAGGAACGTAGGCAGAGAGAGGGAGATAGATGTTCACATTGTGTGTGTGCATGAGTTCACGTAGGCAAATGCATAGTCCATGAATATTCATTGATGCTGTGTTTGGGAACCAGCAGAACATAATATTAATACAGGAGAATCTATATCAGTTACCGATATGGATTTGCCCCTCACCCCTCAATTACTAAAATGAGAGCAGTTGGAGAGGAAATCGAGGAAGCTGGATGAAATAAACCTGTCCCAGTGCAGATCACGGATATGGCAAAATATATTCAGATATGGGAGTGTGAAACTGAGGAAGGGACCATTCTGGGAGTTGCCAGTTTAGAACAGTTAGGAACAACTATTGATGTAGAGACACTAACTCTAATATGGGAACATCCTGGCCAGGCCCTGAACAGGAAGCAACGGAGAGGCGACATCTCCAGGGTAGTTACCTTGCAGGGAGACTGGAACAGTCAGAGAATCTGGGGAGTTATAGCTAGGACCCAAACAGCAGGGCGGGTAACTCAAACCGGAATGTGGGTTATTATCTGTAGATCCTGTAAAGATCAAGGGCCCTCTCACTCCCCACACAAACCGGATCCCATTAAAGCTGGGACTGAGGAGGCAATAATTGTGACAGTAACAGATTGAATGAAGCAGGGAATAGTCAGACCAGCAGTATCCCAGACTAACTCACAGAAGCCTGATTGGCTCATCCCACCTCACTATTGAGTATACCACCCTCCAGTAAATCCGCCACTGAAGAGTATCCTACAGTAGCGAACCACAGCACTTTATTTAATGGATTAAAATTGCAACAGAATACAGTCTCAGCCCTTGATATTGTGAATGGGTTCCTCTGGACCTAGAATGGCAGAATAAGCTAGTATCTACTGTCTGAGGAAAGCAGTTACCTCAGGGATCCCATAATATTCCAGTATATCCCACCGATACATGGCTGATGGAGTTCGTCGATTTAATCTTACCAACACCTCATTACGTCAGTTGGAGAGAAAGAACATATCCAGATATTACACAGAGTATTGGGTCAGGTCAGGCAGGCCCAGCTTAAAATTAACCCAGAGAGCGTGGGAAGGTCGGGAGAGATGTACCTGGGACATCACATCAGGGAGATCAAATCATGTAGGGAGGGGGACAATCCCAGTGAAACAAAAGACCTTGATTTCAAAACTATCCACCCACACACCGTGAAGGGGGTAAGGCAATCATTATGATTGTTTAATTATTGGACGACTTTTGTGGAGAATTACCCAGAAATGGCAGAACCATCACGAGCCCTGACAGAAGCACGGACATTAGCCAGGGGTCAGGGAGTCAGCATATACACAGACAGACAGCATGCCTTTGGTATAGTTCATGACCAAGTGATAGCCTGGGCTCGGTGACGATACATCACCCTGTCTGGGGCACATAGAGCATGAAGGACAGGCCAGAGAGTTAGTGGAAGCAGCTAACTTTCCCAGTGAAGCAGCAATAATGAAGATTATAGCTCATAGGAAAGTAGAAACCTCACGCCAACAAGGCAGTGAGTATGTGAGTACGGCAGGTGAATACACAATAGACAATAGGTGCAGAAGTAGGCCCTTCTGCCCTTCGAGACAGCACCACCATTCATTATGTTGATGGCTGATCATCCTCAATTAGTATCCTGCTCCTGCCTTATCCCCATAACCCTTGATTCCACTATCCTTAATAAAGCTATCCAACTCTTTCTTGAAAGCGTCCTGAGACCTGACCTCGACAGCCTCCCGGGCAGAGCATTCCATACACCCACCACTCTCTGGGTGAAGATGTTTCTCCACAACTCTGTTCTAAGTGGCCTACCCCTTATTTTTAAACTGTGTCCTCTGGTTCGGGACTCACCCATCAGCGGAAACATGCTTCCTGCCTCCAGAGTGTCAAATCCTTTAATAATCTAATATGTGAAATACTGACTGAAACAGTGCAGACATTTGAGGAGATAGCAATGGCCATAGCTACAGAAGTGAGAGAGGAAGGTTTAAAAATATTCCCAGAAACAATCCCACAACAGGAGAAACAGGAATGGGAAAAGAGTGGGGCAGTAACAGGACACGTCAGAGTCTGGATGACCCAGCAGTGCCACTACACTGTATAAGACAAACATTATAAAAAACATATCATGGGCTGGCCCATATTGGGAAGGATAAAATGCGATATCAGATGATCCACTACAATCCTTGCCTGGAATAGGGAAAAATACAGCAAGGTTTTGTCGAAGGTGTGTAGTCTGTTCACAGTGTGAGCCAGGGAAAGCAATAAAATGGAGGCAGCAGAAGGGACCCAGGGGCCCATGGGAACAATTACAGATGTATTTTACACACACCCCCATCCCAATCCGAGGGAAGTCCTGCTGGGTTTTAATAAATAGGTTTACTCAGTGGCTGGAAGCATTCCCCTGCAGATTCTGACCAAGGGACAAATGTTACAGGGAACATAGCTAAAGACATATGTGCCCTGTTTGGTACTGAACAGAAATCCCATCCCCCATACCACACCCAGAGCTCTGGGACAGTAGAAGGAATGATGCAGATACCGAAAGCTAGTCTGACTAAGGCTCTCTCAGAGACAGGACAGCGATGGGTTAGAGTACAACCCAGCAGCCTAATGAAACTAAGGACAACCCCAGTAAAGTGGACGGGGCTGTCCCCCTTCGAATTAGTGACTGGATGGACAATGCAGATGCCACAGATTATGGTAGTGGGAGGGCTGGAGATGTGTGGTAGTGGGAGGGCTGGAGATGTGCAAGGACAAGGATAGGGTTAAACTATTTCTGAAAGAACTGGCAAAGCAGCTGCATGAGCTGAGAGAATCAGTGACTGGTAAAGGGAACGTGGAAATATCCAAGCTGACATTCCAAACCCTGGAGTTCAGGTCAGGGGGAAAATATTACTGGGGGAACGTACGAAGTAAACACATCAAAATGCTGGACTTACCTGGGGGAGCCAGAGAGGGACCTCTTCCATCCTGCATTAGTAAGGAGCTCTGAATAAACATTGGTCATGCTGCTCAACACAGAACTCAAGGCTTCTCTTTGACATTTCTCCCAGCAACAGTTGTGCAGGGGCATGTTTCTGGCTGGAGATCTATGGCTGGTGCTGTTCCACAAGGATAAGAACTGGGACATCTGTTGCTTGTAATATACATAAATGAAAAGTTTGAAAATGTAAACGATTTAATTAGCAAGTTTGTAGATGGCACAAACTGTTGAAGTTGTGAATCGTGAAGAATGATGTCAAAGGATACAGCAAGAAAGAGATGAGTCAGAAAGTTTTGTGGAGAAATTGCAGATATATTTTAATTCAGACAAGTGTGAAGTGATGCGTTTTGGAAGACACACAGCAAGAGGAATGTTTTCAATAAACGGAAGGGTCCTGAGCATCCCTGATATACAGAGGGATCTTCAGTTGCAAACTGAAAGATCCCTCAAAGTGGTGAAGGAGGTGAATGGCAGGCTTGCCTTCTTTTGTCAGGGAGTGAATATAAAACTATAATCAGGCCACCTTTGGGGTATTGTGTGCCGTTTTGATCACAACATTATAGGTAGAATGTGAAGGATTTTGGGAAGGTGGAAACAGGTTTGACAGGATGTTGCCTGGATTGGGAGAGGTTAGAAAACCTTGGATTGTTCTCTTTGGAAAGTCAATGGCTGTGGGGTGACCCAACTGGCACAGACAGACTTTGTAAACCATGGTTTATTACTGAAATTGCATCTCTTGTTAAGAAGAAGAAAGAGGCTTTTGTGTTGATGAGGCAAAATGGTAGGGGTGAAGCAATAAAGAGTTACAGATCAGCTAGGAAGGATTTAAGGAGAGAGTTAAGTAAAGCAAAGGGAGAACATGGGCAGTCTTTAGCAAACTGAATAAAGGATAACCCTGAAATTTTCTCTAGGTATGTGAAGAATAAAAGGATGATTAGGGTAGGAATAGGGCAAATCAAAGACAGAAGTGGGAAGTTGAGTGTGTGAGTGTGGATCCTGCAGAGATCGGAGGAGTTCTAAATGAACATTTCTCATTGGTGTTTACACAGGAAAAGGAGAATATTGTAGAGGACAAAAATGTGGTACGAGATATTAGACTAGAAAGGATTGAGGTTAGTTACGCACAGGTGTTATCAATTCTAGAAGGAGTGAAAGTAGACTAGTCCCCAGGCCGGATGGGGTTTATCCGTGGATTCTCTGGGAAGCTAGGGAGAAGATAGCAGAGCCTTTGGCTTTGATATTTGATTCATTATTGTCTATGGGTTTAGTACCCGGGGACTGGAGGATTGGAAATGTTGTACCCTTGTTCAAGAAGGGCAGCAGAGATGACCCAGGTAATTATAGACCAGTGAGCCTTATTTCCATTGTAGGAAAGGTTTTGAAAAGGATTATAAGAGGTAACAGCTATAATCATCTCACAAGCAGCAATTTGATTTCAGATAGTCAACATGGTTTTGTCAAGGCCAGGTCGTGTCTCACAAACCTCATTGAGTTTTTTGAGAAGGTGACCAAGCATTTAGATGAGACTAGGGCAGTTGACGTGGTATACATGGACTTCAGTAAAGCCTTTGATAAGGTTCCACATGGTAGGCTATTAGAGAAAATGCAGAGGCATGGAGTTGAGGGTGATTTAGCAGTTTGGATTAGAAATTAGCTTTCTGAAAGAAGGCAGCGAGTGGTGGTTGATGGAAAATATTCAGTCGGGAGCCCAGTTACAAGTGGTGTTCCACAAGATCTATTTTGGGACCACTGCTGTTTGTCATTTTTATAAATGACTTAGACGCAGGCATAGGTGGATGGATTAGTAAATTTGCAGACGACACTAAAGTCTGTGGAGTAGTAGACAGTTTGGAAGAATGTTACAGGTTGCAGGGGGATTTAGATAAACTGCAGAATTGGGCTGAGAGGTGCAAGTGGAGTTCAATGTAGCTAAATGTGAGGTGATGCACTTTGAGAAGAATAACAGGAAGGCAGAGTACTGGGTCAATGGAAAGATTCTTGGTGGTGTGGGTGTGCAGAGGAATGTTGGAGTCCATGTACATAGATCCCTGAAGGTTGCCACCAAGGTGGATCATGCTGTTAAGGCGGCATACGGCGTCTTAGGTTTCATTGGTAGATGGATTGAGTTCTGGAACCGCAATATCATGCTGCAACTATACAAAATGCTGGTGTGGCCACAGTTTTAATATTGTGTACAGTTCTGGTCGCCCCATTACAAAAAGCATGTGGAAACATTGGAAAAGGTGCAGAGGAGATTTATCAGGATCGTGCTTGGTGTGGAGGGAAGGCTGAGAGACTTGGATCTGCTTTCATTGGAAAGAAATGGTTGGAAAAAATGTTGGTGCTGTCGTTGGAGGATTCTTACACTGAGCATGTGAATTATCCTGGACGTTTTCAGAAGTGGTTGGACTGTCCACGGTTGAGTAAGTGCTGATACTCCATGGGAAGATGCTGGTTTGTAATCTCACGATTGACTGAGCACAGTTCGAATGAACAGACCAACAAGTCCTATTGGCTATTGTTTCAGAACATATCAGAGCTTTCTTGGCTGCTACCGCATGAAATCATGTTGTAAAGACAAGGCCTATCGAGTCTGCATCGTCCAGTGCTGATAAAAGTGCTTTATAATGTTTCTGAGGTTTCCTTCCTTATCCACCCTCTCAGGCAATGCATTCTAAATACAAACCATCGCCTGGGTTCAAAGCAGATTCAACAAATCCTCTCTTAATGTCTTGTCTTTCAATTTAAACGTGTTCTCCTTTATTTTTAACCCTTTATCGAAGGGGGTCAGCTGCTGTCTGTTCGCTCTGCTCATACCTTTCATGTTCTAATACACGTCTGTCAGGTTCCGTTTCCTCCCACAGTGCACACAGCTTCAGTAGATTGACCATGCTAAATTACCCATCATATGCAGCGAGATGTGTTAGCTATGGGAGACGCAGGGACAGAGTTGGGGGCGGGTTAGCCATGGGAAATGCAGGAATGTGGTATGAGGTGGGTCTGGGTGCAACGCTCTGCAGAGCGTCAGTGTGGACTCGATGGGCCAACGTCCCATAAAATAACAAAAATAAAGGTTAAATCAAACAATGAAAAATACTGTGGTTCTGATGCAAAAATAAAACAGAGTGCTGGGGAAACGGAGTAGGTTTGGTAGACTCTGTCGAGAGAAAAACAGAGTCAGCATTTTGAGTCCACTCACCATGCATTAGATCTGGAAGCAACTGGGAAATTGTTCAATGTGTGTTGGTGGATTGAGTTGAATATATGGAGAAATAAAAACATTGAAAAAAAAATAAACAAAGGGACTGTGGATAATCAGCTGGTATGGAAATAAATTGGAAGATCATTTTCATTTATTTTTCACCTTTTCCCATATTCCTGAGTATCATGCCCATGTAGGTATATATCCAAGTCCCTGTTTCATGTGAGTTCTGTCCCCTCTATCACTCCATCCTGAGTGTGGTCATCTTCTTTTCTTAATTAATGGGACATGGTGTTGTTGGCTGGGCCAACATTCATTTCTCTTTCCGAGTTACTTTCGTGAAGATGCTGGGGAACTGCTTCTTTGAACCACTGCAATTCGACGTGTTGTAGACTGGCACTTTTTTGAGACCTTGTAGTGTTATTACAGAATGTCTGACTTGGCTATTTCAAAGGCCATTTGAGAGACTACCACTGCTGACGGCCTGGAATCACATGCAGGCCAGACCAGTGAAGAAATCAAATTTCCTTCCATGAAGGAGGCGAGTGAGTCAGGTGTTCTTAATTTTGGCACCCATCGATATTTCATTAGATTGAGAATTCCAAATATTTGATTGAATTCAAATTCCAGCGTCTGATGTGGCTGGATGGAAGTCCAGGTTTGGGTCATTACCTGGGAAAGGTATACCATTGGGAAATATTTGTGGAAATCTCAGAATTTACAGTCTCGAGAAAATACTGCTAGACCATCACCTCCCCAGTATCTCCACCATCAATAGCAGTGTTGCTATTATCGTGACTGATGTTCAGATAATTGTGCAGTTACATTGTCAACTATTTCCACGACAGCAGAACTATTCATACTTCAGAAATGGCACAGAAATGTAACAGTTTATCAGCCACAATACAAACAAAGGAGAGGTAGGCATTTTCAACACTGTGCCATATTTCCAAGTATTGACTTACTCCTGACATTTGAAAGTCAGTGTCGGTTCTCTGGATGGTTTTCTTGGATTTGTGTTGTCACCTGCTGCATTCATTCAGGGAGACCAGATGGCCGGGTGTTCCTCCTCTGTGTAAGGTATGAGGATAGATTTTATAGTGTATCTGGGTCTGCAGAGAATGCATAGGGAGGAGGAGAGCACGGCATTATCCTTTCTGAGATTTTTACAAACACTTCCCAATGGCATACCTTTCCCAGGTGCAAAGAGTGAAACCAGTTTATTTCAACAATGAGGAGGTCACAGAGCTGTGCAGTCTCACACTGGGGAGAGGGCTATATTCAAAATGTCCATCAACCATTTTGATTCTAGATCTTGCCAGGCAGGAGTAGGGGACATATCCATTTTGCCAGTGTCCCATCATCTCACGTATTCACGAGGTGACGGAGGCCACTTCTGTCCGGCGAGTTGAATACATGGGTTCTGTCTAAACAGAAGAAGCAACAGAAAATCTTTTTTGGAAATATTAGTGAACATGGTTACGGGCAAAAGTGAGGAAATTAAGCTGAAGTCGAAATACTGGAAAAACTCATTGTGTTGAAGCTGCTGGACCAGATGAGTGATGAATTTAGAGGGCTGCAGAGATAGGGTTGGAGAATTGAGCTTGCTGGATAACTCTCTTCGGAGCTGGTGGGGTCAGGATGGGTCAATGCCTTCCCTATTTCCTGCCTTGTCCGTGATTTTGTGAGGGAGATCAAAGCTCTTTATGATCTGTAATGGATCCTGCACACTGGAAAGCAGCTATTATGACAACTCATATTTAGATTAGATTAGATTAGATTACTTACAGTGTGGAAACAGGCCCTTCGGCCCAACACGTCCACACCAACACGCCAAAGCGCATCCACCCAGACCCATTCCCCTACATATATCCCTGCACCTAATACTACGGGCAATTTAGCACGGCCAATTCACCTGCACATCTTTGGACTGTGGGTGGAAACCGGAGCACCCGGAGGAAACCCACGCAGACACGGGGAGTATGTGCAAACTCCACACAGTCAGTCGCCTGAGGCAGGAATTGAACCCAGTTCTCTGGCGCTGTGAGGCAGCAGTGCTGACCACTGTGCCACCGTGCTGCCCCAAACAGGGCGCAGAGTGAAAACAGAAAAAAACAATGGGGGATAGGTTTATGTCATTAGTGAGGAAACTATGAGCAATTTCTGTAAGTAATCATAAATAGATCATTGGAGAACAATAATATGATTGAGCAGTGTCAACCAGATTCAGGACAGGAAAACTACCTTTGAAAAACGTACTGGTGTTCATGGACGATGTTGGTTGTGACATCGACGACTGAGAACTAGTGTGAACGGTGTATTTGTATTTTCAGAAGAAGGTTGACACCGATGCACACAGGTGAGAGAAGAAAGTTACAGTCCTTGGGTAAGGGGCAGGTACCCTATATGGATTGAGAATTGGATGATGGAGAGAACACAGAGACTTGCGTCCACCTTTGGACAGAAGGCCACGACTGATTGGGAATCACATGCATCAGTGCTTGGAACACCGCTATTTGTAATACAAAGAAGTGATTTGAATGTGAGCAACACACACAGTCCTTTTATTAGAAGGTGAAAGTTTGCGAAAAGCTTTTGGCAAAAAGGATCGGAATGTCCTTGGCCACAAGTCACGAACAGAATTCGTGCAGGGCATCCATTAATCAGGACAGGAAATTAAATGGCAGCCTTCATTACAAAATGAATCACGTGTAGGAGTTGTGGAGTGTTGTTGAGGCAGTATTTGCGTTATTGTGGACAGACTTTCTAACCTTTATAAATCAGTGATCTCCTTGTCACAGTGGCACTGCAAAGCTGTTTTATCAGAATAATCTCTGGGATGATGGTAACATGAAGAGAGTGTGAAAGAATTTGATGTTCAATTTATCGCACGGTGAGAGTATAAGAGTTGACTGTATTGAAACTTGAAGATTATGGACAAACACACATTATGTCCAGAGAAAGACATTGGTGGCATAAGAAATTACATTTTTCCCATGATACGTGCTTCTTGGTAGTTTATGTACCTCTGTGAAGCTCCTATGTTGGTTGGGGGAGAGCTTCAGGCTCTAAATTAACTCTCATTGCCTCAATGTGCAGTTGGTGTGTGACCTTGCACTGAAAGTCACATTGTTCAAAATCTGTCAGGAGTTGCAATGCTTAACTCCTGAAAATGTTAGCCTTTCCCAACAGCTTCTGACCTCCATAGGGAATACCGGTCTGCCTTCTCGGAGATGTCCTCGTTCCTCACCGTCAACAAACCATATTAATGTATCCATTGTGTGCCATTAGCAGTGGAGCCAGGAGGAAAGACATGGAGCAGTCTACACATGCTTTCTCTATTTCATTGGTTTGTCATGTTTGGTCAGAAATAACATCCTCCTATTTCTGTATTAGGGGCTTGAGCGGCTGAATGTCTACCTCATGATGTCATGGGAGACGCTCAAGAACCTGACTGGGCAACCCGTGGTTCCTGATTAGCAGCTCAATGTGTTTTACTGGACTCCTTATCTTCCTGTGTAATAGTCAGGAGAGAATGAATGGGCTATCCCTATTCTTATCCAATAGCATTGATGGGCGGAATGACCTCCTCATAGTCCTGTGAAGTGAGCTTGAGGTACTGAACGAGCACCTCTCTTTACTCCGATATCGCACAGTATCCAGCAGGATTGTTACATGGATGTTACCAACACTTCAACAGCACCAGCCTGAATGCTGTCCGGGTCTTCCTGCTTATGGACACTGACCGCTTCAGGAGCTGAGGGGGGCACATTGTTCTGAACATTACATGATTTTCAGTCACCATCTCCACTTCTGAGATTCTGATGGGGGAAGACACTGAGGTGCAAATGAGGATGTTTGTGCTGTGGATCTCCCACAGAGATGTCACGAGACTAAGGAGGTACATGTCGAAGAACCACAAACATCTTCTTTGTGCTGAATCACTCAAACTGGTGGGGAGGTTCCCTTTGACTTCCATTAAGTTCCATTTTCTTCAGGTTCCTTGATACCATCCTCAGGTAAACGCTGTCTTGTTGTCAGGGCCAGTTACTATTACCTGGTTTTTACATATTCTGTTCATGTCAATATGTCACGGTGTATGTGTGCAGTGTGTTTCCTTCTCACAGAGGGGTGTGACCATCGAGACTTCTCTATCCCAGAGAGGTTGGGGGGATAGATCATTGAAATCGTGGTAAGACAGGGATAGATGGATGTTTGACACGGCAGACACTCCAGGATTTGGGGCCTAGAGCAGATCAGCCATGATCTTATTGAAGGGAAAGGCAGGCAGAAGGGGCTGAATGACCTATCCTGCTTCTCATGTTCTTAAATTCTCTTATTAAAAAGTTCATCGATGTTATTTTCCTGGCTTTCCTGTGAAGGAATGTTGTCGTCAAAGAGACTAGAGGATTTTGGGAGCAATATCTGGGTACAGTATGGAGTCATTATTCACTGTGAATCTGGGTCAACAACATGACAAATAAATGAATACAGGGGAACTTCTGTAAAGAGAGATGCAGGGACTGTTTCACAGTAACAACAACTCTTTTTTTCCCAAAAACATTTTCCAATCTACACCAAGGCATGTTTGACTGTATTCAGGGGCTGAATGGCCACCTCGGTTTCTGTACACCAAGTAATAGGAGCAAGTGGTCTCCAACTGCTCCTGAGTTGCAGATTGGGGGACTGAATGGAATGGGGTGAAGTAGGTCTGAGGAACAGGAGTGGGTCCCTGCCCGACCAGGCACTAATGTTGTGGCTGAACAGATTATGGTCTCAGCCCCATGTTACTATCGGCAGTCCATTACCCTTGAGTCACTTTCCCGTCAAATATTTAACTAACACACCTTTGAATAATTGCAAATACACAGGTACCACAACCCTATGGGTAGGAGAAATTCCCACTCAAATGGCCTTTTGAGAAATTCTCCTAATCCCTGTTCCTACTGAGGTTAGAGAGTCATTGCTTCTTTTTCTAGTCCCACTCCTCCAGATGTCACGGCAAATTATCAGTGTAACTAATTGTATGATATGGTAAATGATATCCGTCTCAGACAGGGTCAGGTTCAGTGTTAGGAACAAGTCAGAGAGGTTTCTTAAATTTGTAAATATTCTAAAACCAAAGCAAAGTTACTCGAAATATGATGGATATATAAATGATATAGAGTTTGAAAATTGACACTATGTACATCAACATTTATTTTTCTATAAATCTGAGACACAGAAATATGCACACAAAGAGACACGCACACGCACACACACAGACGTCTGAAAGCAAACAGAAAGAAAATGAAACTTCAGAATGTAAATTCGAAAGAGTTTTGTCCATTAACAGTAAATTTCATGACAAAAGCAAAATTGAGAGAGTTTCAATTGTTATTCTGCCTCTGAAGCTATTCTGCCTCACAAAAGCTGCTAGCACTGGGGTTTCTTCCAGGAACAGTTGGATTTGGCTGTATTCCCTTTGCTGCAAGCAGAGGAGAGATTCCAATGAATCCTCAACAGGAACCCTCAAAGGGTGCTAAAGATGGCTGATTGGTTTTCAGTCTCATTTGTTGTTGTAGAGAAGTACAAGTAGAGACGGAGAAATGGCCGTTGCTTCTATGACAGGTTGCATTTGCTCCCTCTCTGATCTGAAACATGCAATAATGTGACCCAAACACCAACCTGGGCTCGGTAAGGTCTGGGTGAACATTCTCCTTATTGAATGATTCTATCCCTGTTACCTGCTCCAATTAGGAATGGTCTGTAATTTATAATTTGAAGGTATATTTATATGTGTCTGCATAATTGTTGTACAATATATTAAAGTCTTCATCGGACCTGTGTTAAACTGATTATGTTGTTTTCTAAAATTAAATCCTTAGTTTTATTCTCTAATCCTCAGCTACGCCCCAGTACACTCTCTCTCAGTGTCTGATATGGTTCAATATGAACAGCTCTCATTCTCAGGCCTGAAGTACTCTGACCTTGGAGAGGTGATGAGGGGCATGGGTGTGGGATCAGCCAAGGTTATTATCCAGGACTGGAGGAGTCCAAACCAGAGGGTACAGATTTAAAGTGAGAGGGGAAAATTAAAAAGATACTTGAGTGGTATCTTTATCACACAGAGGGTAGTGTGTGTATGGAGCGAGCTGGCAGCGAAAGTGATGGACGCTGGGTATATGAATATGAAGGGTTTAGAGAGTTATGGGTCTAATGTTGGTAAATGGTTTTGCATCAGATTGTAATATCTGGTCGTTGCAAATGAGCTGGACTGAAGAGTCTGTTTCCGTGCTCTATGACACTATGATTCTATCAGGCCTTCATTCCAGCAAGGAGTAAAGTGAAGCATCTGTGAAAAGCTTCTCAAACAATTGCATATTTTTGTCTTTCAATTTCAGGGTTCATTACTACACACAATACTTTTGATGTAGTCTCAGCATCATCACGTACAGATGCAGTAAAACATCCCCATGATTATACCCGATAACCTTCGCATGAAACAGCATCATTCAAAACACTTCTCTAATCACTTGCTGAATCTGCTGACAGGGTTTATATGGCTCATTTACCGTGATGCACACATCCCTCCATCCCAATGCATTCTGCGATGTTCTTTACATTTAAGTAGATTACTGTAATTTTATCTGTTCAATAGAGCACTGACGTCCCTTAGCCCTTGTTGTACAGTTTCCTGCCAAAGCTTTGCTCACTAACTCCCCCTGTCGGTATCCCATTGCAGGGTATCCATGTGCTGTTAAATGACTATCTTGGTAAATGAACTAATTGAGCAATTCAATAAGTCCACTCATCTAGGTCCTTGCTATCGATTGTAAATTGTTGATAATGTCACACTTCTAATGAGGCACTCCACCAAGTTACAATTTTATAACCTGAATATAAACATTTATCCTGAATGTTTATTCCCTGATATGATTTGGAGATGCCGTTGGCCCCCGGGAGATGCCTCACTCTCAGGACAACTCCATACAACCCTGTCACGGTGGACGCTGCAAGAAGTATCAGATTGTGGACATAGATATCGCTATTACGCGTGGGAATACATCCCGCCTTGTACTTGACAGGTACTCATGTGACTCAGCCAACGTTGTCGATCTTATACATTGCAGGCAAGGATGCCCAGAGGCATGGTACATTGGGGAAACTGAGCAAAGGCTACGACAACGGATGAATGGGCAACGCACTAAAATCAACAGACAGGAGGGTTCCCTCCCAGCTGGACAACACTTCAGTGGTGCAGGACATTCAGCCTCGGACCTTTGGGTGACCATCCTCTAAGGTGGACTTCGGGACAGGCAGCAGAGAAATGTGGCCGAGCAGAGTCTGATAGCTAAGTTTGGTCCGCATAGGGAGGGTCTCAACCGGGACCTTGAGTTCATGTCACATTACAGGTGATCACCATTGCACTACACACACACACAGATATTCCTCCACACACACACTCACATACACATGGACACAGGTACACGCAGACGTGCATATAGACGCCCACGCACACCCTTATAAATACACACACTCCCACACTCACACATGCACCACCTCACAGACTTAAGACACTCTGCACTCACTACACACACACACTTTCTCACACTCACAACCCCCACTCCAGACAGACACACACACAGACAGACAAATACGCACATGAACACATATATTTTGTGGGGTGAATTTGTACTTGCAGAGTTACATTGCACTTTGCTCAAAAGCTGCATGCATTCATGTAGAACTCTGAGCTCAAAAACTGCATGAATTTATGTAAAACTCTGTTATCTCACTTTTTAGATTAGAATCAATCTAAACATCATGGTATAGATAGAGAACAAAGGGGGCCAACACTTTCAACATATTGTCTAGCTATCACTATTATTCACAGCTAACCCGAGAATGCAACCTTAAAAAAAGAGTTTGTGATTTCCACATGAAAGAAGTGAAACTATCACCTTATTCTAACAGATGAAAGGATTAACAGACAATCAATTTTACATGTATAATTTCAGTTACATCTCTCTGTAAATTTTTGCTATAAATTCTGTGTTACGATCGAGCCATCCACTATCACCTGATGAAGGAGCGTCGCTCTGAAAGCTAGTGTGCTTCCAATTAAACCTGTTGGACTATAACCTGGTGTTGTGTGATGTTTAACTTTGTATTCCCTGATCATTTACCAAGTTTCTCCTGTTGCTGGGCAGCAGGCTAGAATGGTAGGATTTTCTCATTCTACACTGTGTAATACACTGAGCCGGCTGATTGACTTCAATCTATTTTTGCTTAAATCAAGATGGCAGAATGGCCTCCACCTGTCTCATTATAACATGGTACCTGGCTGAATGGGATCTGTCTTTACGTCTGTAGCATTGCTGTGTGGTTGAGAGAACAACATATGTGTTAGGGTCAGCGGCTGACCATTCAACCCCTCACGCCTGCTGCACCATTCAGAATGTGCATTGTTGATTTGATTGTTACTAAACATCTCCTTCCTGTCGGTTCCTAATAAATATCGATTCTCTAATTCATCAAAGGTCAATGGAACTGAACCTTGCTACTTCGATGTGAGAACACCACAGATCATACAACCCTAAACAGAAAGGAACATCCCTGTCTCAGTCAGAAATGGGAAGGTCCTTATTCTCAAAATGTGTTACCCCAAACCAATTACCACTCTTTTGATATATAAGGAGTCGACAATTACGAACACATCAGCCATTCATATTACAATTCAGCCCTTCAAGCCTGTCCACATTCTCATTAACTCTCCTAAATCAAAAACTTACCAAATTCAACCTCCACTGACGTCATAGAAAGACAATTCCATTCACCACAAGATCATATGAGCAATGAACCCGGCAGCAGAATTAGGCCATTCAGCCCATTTGTCTGCCATGACATTTGGTCGTGGCCAAAATATGTCTCAACCCCATTCTCCTAACTTCTCCAACTGACTATTGATAACTTATTAATAAAAACGTATATATCTTTGTATTTAAGACAGTTTGTGCCTGTATGTGTGGTTGTGTTCGTGTGTTTGTGTGTACATCCATAACTGTGTGCGTATCTCTGTGTCCATGTGTTATGTGTGTTAGTATCAGTATCTGTTTGTGTGTACCTCTGTCTGCATCTCTGTAAAGTTGCCATTGAAGTAAATATATTGAAATTGGAATCAAAGTCTCCCTCCTCCTCTGTCTATCCCTGTCCCTGTTGTTCGCAGAGTTAATAGAATTCGTACAGTGTGGAAACAGGCCCTTCAACCGAACACATCCACACTAACCCTTCGAAGAGTAACCCACCCAGACCCGTTAAAATACTATCCTACGTTTACTCATGACTATTGTCCCTAACATATACATCCCTGGGAACTATGGACAATTTAGCATGGCCAATTCACCTAACACCACACCGGTGGAAACCCATGCAGACATGGCGATAATGTGAAACTCCACACAGACAATCGCCCAAGGGTAGAATCGAGCCGGGGTGCCTGGTGCTGTGAGGCAGCAGTGCTAGCCTCTGACTTTTATGATTAGATTCATACAATACTACCAACTGCTGGCCTCCCCACAACACTGCATCAACGGCAGAGATTTTCACTCTCTCAGAAGATAACAAATCCTTTGCTGTGAATCTCTCAAATTGCATGGCCATTTGATTTTTCCAATAACATCTTTGGAAACATAGAGCAGTTATGTCTGTTACTGAGCAATGTTGTCCCTGCGTAATTAGCAACACTATTGGGCCTTTTCCAGGACTTTTCAATACTTTCTCACATACGTTTTAAGCGTTGCAAGTCATAGTGTGAGAAATTAATTCATCTCATCTCCTGACAAAATGGTTGACTCAGATGTGAACATTTCCATTCTGACAGGCCCAAGAATATTTGCAATATTCCATCTACCAGTATTGTGTGTGCGAGCCTGCTTGTGTGTACGTGTGTGTGTGAGTGTTGATGGTGCTCTCCGTTTGGATCGTGCTGTGAGCTCTCTCCCTCTCTCTCCCTCCCAATCTGAATCCTCAAGTGATGTCACTCTCTGCCGCTGTTACTGCAGTAGGGTGAGGAGGCCAGCTGAGGGAGAGTTTGTTTCATTTTCAGCACAACAGAGACGGTCAGACCTGCACTTACATACAGATCCTCGCAGAGTCAAATACAGACACACAGATACGAGTGGTGGTGGATAGTTGGATATCGGGCACTCCACAGCCGTCTTGGCCCTTTCCGTCCTATTCCCAGCTGTTTTTCTTGGAATGTGAGAAATGGAAGGTGGGAGTGGGGGTCCCTGCTGTTCGTGCTGATGTGGGTGGGGTGGTGTGGGGATGGTGATCTATCCAGGGGGAGTCAGTACATAGTGTTGCATCCAAACAGCGTTATGAATGAGAGAGATATAGTGGAGGGGAAAGAAAGAGAGAAGGAAGGTGCTGCTTGCAGCAGTGAGAGTGGTGGCGTATTAGCCTTGTTCGTGTGTCGGTGCTACAACAGATATGCAGTGAGTGTGAGGGAGCAGAGAGAATATGGTGGCACTTATCCTGACAGAGCAGAGAAGGTTATTGATGCTCATCCTGTATAGCTGGACATTTCTTCAGACCGCAGATACTGAACTGAGCTGGGTGGAGAGCTCAGACCATGCTCGGTGTGTCTGATGGTGTGGCCCCCTCTTGGGAAGAGAATGGTCCCCCTCTGTACTCGCCCATCTACCAGGAGCAGTAGGGAAGCGTGTGTCAGGTATTGAGGTTTTTATTTTCCTTAATTCGTTCACGGGATGAAGGCGTCCCTGGCTGGGCAAGCATCTATGACCCATCCCTAATTGCCCAGAAGGCAGCTAACAGTCAACTACTTTGCTGTGGGCCTGGAGTCCCTTGTAGGCTTGACCAGCTAAGGATGGCAGTTTGTTTCCTTAAAGGGTGTCAGTGAACCAGATGGATATTGCCGGCAATCAGAATGGTCGTCATTAGCCGCTTAATTCCTGATTTAACTTGAATCACATGAAGAGCCTGAAGGCAACAAGATTATAGTTGAGAGGGAAATTGGGAGCATAAAATGGGGACATGTGATAGCTTTGGCAAATAGAGTTAAGGAGAATCCAGAGGAATTCTACAAATAGGTCAAGGACAAAAGAGTAACTAGGGAGAGAATAGGGCATCCTTAAAGATCAGCAAGGCTGCCCATGTGCAGAACCACAGGAAAAGGGGGAGCTACTGAACGAATATTTTTTTTATCAGTATTTGCTGTGCAGACGGATATGGAAGTTACAGAACTCGGGAAAAAAAGTACTGTCATCTTGGAAAGTGTCTGTATCACAGAGGAGCTGCTGGAGGTCTTAAAGCATACAAAGGAAGGGAAATGTCCTGGATTCTACTGGATACACGCTCGAACTTTGTGGGAAGTGATTGCTGGGCTTTGTGCTAACAATAGCCACATGTAAAGTGCCGGAAGACTGGGTGTTGGCTAACGTGGTGCCACTACTTAATGGATTTTTGAAGGATAATAAGGAAAAGCCAGTGAGCCTGACATTTGTGGTGGGTAAGTTGTTGGAGGGGATTATGAGGCATAGGATTTTCAAGCATTTTGAAAGGTAACGACTGATTAAGGATAGTCAACATGACTTTGTGCAAGCAATATTTGTCTCACTGACTTGACTGAGATTATTTTGAAGAAGCGACTAAGAAGATGAGCTGAGATAGAGTGCTGTACATTGTCAATGTGAACTTCAGTAAGATGTTGAACAACATTGTGCATGGTCATCTGTTTAACACGGTTGGTTCATATGAAAGCCATTTGGTTATAAAACTGGCTCAAAGGTCGGAGACAGAGGGTGGTGGTAGAGGGTTGCAATATCCTGGCAAAGGTTTGCAATGCTCGACATGCTGTGCAGATAGTCCAGTTTATGGAGTAATCCTCTAGCATGGCCTGCACAGGTCTCCATCTTGGCCGTTACCTTACCCTAGTTTATGGTATCTGGGATGTTTCTGTGAAGCAGATTCAGAATTTGAGGCAATGGACCATGCTAGTGGATCTGGCAATGTCTCCATTCAATGTTTGCTTTCATGGGATTGGATCCACCATTGTCTCACTTATCCCGTTATTCCAATCGCCACCATCTCCTTATCCATATTTTCATCAGCTCATCAGTTAATAAATTATTTGGTTTTGTTTCTGTATCTTTCCCTGGTCTTAGTTTTTGTCTCCCTTTTGCATCAAGTGCTGGCATTGTGAAGCTCAAAAACATTGAAATGGCGTGTGTCAGGCTGTAGTTTACTTCCCGATGTGTCCCATGTGGTGTTCTATAGAGAGGGGTGTTCCAGCAGCTCTTGTGTTTGAAACTTGGTATGGGCCTGTCCATCGAACACCTGTTTGTCTCTCTCAGTTGATCGTGCAGGCAGTAACACGAGGGAAATCCTGGAATATAGTTGTTAAGGAAAAGGCATCTAACTTGAAGCTGAGGTGCTTCTGACTGACTCCTGTTATTGAAAAGGTATTGGAAGTGCTCGGGATGGTTTACTGGAGGTTGTGCTGTGAGCTGCCTCAGACATTAACGGCGATGTGAGGATTTGGTGACCCAACTCTGGATGGAGCAAGGGGACTGTAGTTACAGCATCTGGGTCTGTAACATGAAGAACAAATGGAACAGAAGCTGCAGAGACGGGAAGCTCTGAAACCACGGAGTGAGTATGTTGGGGAAAGGGATTTGCTGTATTTGTCTGTGTTTTCGCCTGGACTCTCAGTCTCCCCGTTACATACACTGATGCACACTCTCCATATCTGCTCCACACACATTCTCTCTCTCCCTTTCTCACATGCTCACATGCGCAGTCTTCTCTGTCACATGCAGGCATGCACACAGTCTCTCTCTCTCCCTCGCACACTCATACACATACACTCTCCCTCACTCTCGCTCACGTACACACAGTCTCTCTCTATCTCCTTCACACAGACACACCACTGTCTCCCACATGCGCGCACACACAAGTATACAGATATGAATCTGCGGGGTGAATTTTCAGTTGCCCATATGTATTTGCAGATACATTTTATTTTGTTCCAAATACGTACAATTTGTAGACAGTCAGTCAATGTGATATTTTATGAACTACTTTGTAAATAAAGCCAGTCTGACTCCAGGTCAAGACACACACAGTGTCCAAACAAGGGCCTCACACGTCTGACTGCAAGTGTTACTTCATTTACATCGATATTACCTGAAGGTATCTCCAGGCAGTGACTTGAAATAAATTCTGCGATTTGCATATTAACCAATCAAACTCGCACCTCCATTCTAACTGATTAAGTACTTAAGAGCCATCTTAGGTGTGTGGACAATTCATGTGCATATGTTGTACAACCCTTTGATCTTTCCTTTATAACTTCTATGTTTAATGTCTTCCTCTCCCTTACACCTGATGAAGGGGCAGTGCAATGAAACCTTGTGTTTACAAATAAACCCATTGGACTCTAACCTGGTGTCGTTTGATTTTTGACCTTGTCCAACCAAATCCAAAACCAGCGACTCCATGTCATGGTTTTTCCTGTTCAGCTAATATACTCCACTGGCAAGTAAATTGTTCCTAACCCCATGTGTCCTTGTCTTCCATATTAATATTTTGCAAGGCACCTTATGCACTGATGTCTGGAAGTCCAGATATCTATAGGATCCCCATTATCCACCTTGCTTGTAACGGCTTTTTTAAAAAAGAAAGTTAGTCAAATCATTCAAACATGATGTATCCTTCATAAAACTATGTTGACTGTGCTGGGTTGTGGCTTGACTTTGGAAATTTCCTGTTATTAATTCCTACTTAACGGATTCTAAAAACTTGTTTTCAATCCCAAAATAGTTTTCTCACTACTTCTCATTCCCGAGTGAAGCTGGTTATTCGAAGTTCTTCCCTTTCTATGACCTTTATGTTCCCTTTCACAATTCCTGTGTAACAGGCACAAGGCTGCAAAAGATCTGCTCCAATTGCTGTGTAAGAGACATGACTAGTTGTTTCTGTTCCTGCTTTACACACTTGCTGGGCTCAATATACTCCTGGCATTCCTATATTATAGTCTCAATGGAGTTGCATGTTCTATTCCTGTCTCTGACCAAGCGCTCAAGATCTGAATGTACACCTCCTCTTGCTCAATGACAGGTCTGGGGTCTTATGGAATCTCCCTGTTCAAATGTAACTGTTCATGGACTGGCAAGTTGTGTTGCCCACACTGGGTAGCTCAGTGGTTAGCACTGTTGCCTCATTACACCAGAGATCCCAGTTCAATTTCAGTCTCCAGTTTCCTGCCACAGTCCCAAGATGTGCAGGTAAGGTAGATTGGCCAAGCTAAATTACCCATAATGTCCGGGGATGTGGAGGCTAGGGGCATCAGTCTTGGAAAATGCCAGGTTATAAAGATGTAGTGGGGGAGATGGTGAGGATTGGATGGGATGATCTTGGGAGGATCAGTGTGGAGTCGATGGGCCAAATAGCCTGCTTCCACACTGCAGGGATTTTATGATTAACACTTTTGTTGCAGAAATCAGTGTTGGGAACAATCTTTGAATTCATTCCAATATCCTTTCCTCAGTGAGGGGATTAAATCTGTGTGCACTACTCCAGATGTGATCTCACTAAGACACTGTACAGCAGCAGCAACACTAAAGTGGTGTAAGGTTCCCACGAAGGTTAGAGCAGTCTCAGCTCTCTGGGAAGTACACAGCATTGTTTAAAGTTCATTGTCCTTCTCTACTCCAGCAGCATAACGGTAGATCTGGTGATAACGTCACAATGACACTTGAGATGAACAGGTAAGGTGTGGTGAGATGATAAAAATGTTGAGATATGCCTCACCAAACATCTCGCCTGAATCTACCAAGAAACTCGCCATGGTCCATGTCACGCAGATTCCACAGAATCTGGTGAGGGGATCTCAGAAAGAGCAAGGAGAAGCAAATATTAATGGGAGTTAAATATCAAAGTCAAAATTGTGATACAAATGTTGGTTAAGTTCCAAAACAGGAAAGTAGACATGCAACTTTATGGGTACTGCAATAATAATGGGCAGCTTCAATTACATCGAAAGTGTTCACCCAAGTGAATGTTGATGCTGGGAAAATGGATTTCACGATAGTCTGTGAGGTGGGTTGCTTTAACAATATGTTGAACACCGAGCTAGAGATCAGGTTGTTCTGGAAGGGATGATGTGTGATCAGAACAGCTAATAGAAGACTTCGATGTAAAGGAGCTTTTGGGAATAGTGACCTTAATATTTTGAATTTAAATGACATCTGAATACAAAGCAGTTTTTTTTTCTTACATTAATGGTTGTGTCATGCACGCCGTTAAGATGCCAGGATAAAGTTGGCTTCAGTGCATTTGAAATGTACATTAAAATGATTTAATGAAAGACAGGCAATGACTTTACTTATACAAACACTGTCAGGTTTGTAAGGACATTCTCGAGATTAATGCCTCAGATGGCAAGATTGTCTGATCAGAGAACATTGCCTCTGTTCCAGAGAGCTTCAGAGAAGGAGAAGTGATCGAAATGAAACTTAAAAAGTTCACACAGAGTGGAGTGACGAACATGGGCATTGACAAGTGAGAGCACTACTAGCGAGAATCCCAGGATACTCCACAAGGACATCAAGCAGAGCAGAATAACCAGGAAATAATTAGGGCCTATTATACACCGAGGGAGCAATCTGTGTGTGAAGCTGGAGAAGGTTGCTAGATTGTGACACGAGAGCTTCACATCCATTTAACTTGGGAGAAGAAGGAGGCAGGTACATATTTCAAGAAGAACGGACTGGGAAGCTTTTCACCAGATTGATATAAGATGCGAGCAGGAAATGATGGTATTGGCTGGTATAAAATTGGACAAGTCCCCAGGTCTGGAAGAATTGTATCACAAGCTGCAGTGGGAGACAAGGAAGGAAATGACCTGACTCGAATGTTTAAGTAGAATCTCGTTACAGGGGAGTTGCCAGAGTAATAGAGATCACCTTTTACAGGAAGGGTTGGTGCAGGTAGACCAGGGAACTATAGATCAGTGAGTATCAGATCAGTGTCAGGGAAAATATTGGGAAAACAGGGAAGGAGACAATTGATCTTCATTGAGAGAGGCAATGTTTGATCAGGGATCGTCAACATGAAGTTAAGAGAGGGTGTTCATGTTGAACGAATTTTATTAAAATTTTTCGAGGAGGTCGTTTATATGTTTTCTTTATGAGGAACGCCTTTGACAAAGCCTCACATGGAAAATTGATAAAGAATGTACAACATCATAGTATCAAGGGAACTAGGTAAATGCCATTCAAATCGTCTTAGAGGCAGGAGAAATAGGGTCGTGGGAGAAGGCTGTTTGTGTGACTGGAGACCAGTGACCCCTGATGTACCCCAGGGATCAGTGCTGTAACCCTTATTATTTGTGTTATTCAAAATGATGCAGATATGAATGTGGAAGGGGTGGGGTGTGTGTGATAAATCAGTGTATCTTTCACACAAAGATTGGCCGGGTAGTTGGCAGTGAGGTGGAAGGCCTTATGTTACAGAAAGATATAGATGCAATGGTCAGATGGGCAGATCAATGGCAGACGGAATGTAACCCTGATAAATATGAGGTGATGCGTTTTGGGAGAAGGAATCAGATAGGGGAGTACTCAACGATTGTCAGCACACAAGGAAGCTCAAAGGGTGCTTCTACACACCTCCCTGAATGTGATTGGACAGGGTAATAGTTGAGTTAAGAAGACATTGGGAATTGTAAATAGCTTTTACTCATTGGAACATCGATTATGAGAACTATACAGGACTTTACTTCGGCCAAGGTAGAATACTGTTTGGAGTTCTGGGAGCCACATTACAGGGAGGATGTGGTTCCACTGGAGTGAGTGCAGAGGAGATTCACCAGGATGTTCCCAGGGTTGGAGCATGTTACCTGTGGAGAGAACCTGGAAAAGCTTGGTTTGTTTACTTCGGAGCAGAGAAGACTGAGGGGGGTGTGATTCAGAAGGATAAGATTACGAGGGTCATGGACAGGGTGGATCGACAGCAGCTGTTCCTTTTAGTCAAAGGGGCAAAACCAGGGAAACACACTTTTCAAGTGAAGGATTTAATGATTTGAGGATTGTTTTTCACCCAGAGGGTGTTGTGTTCTGGAATATACTTCATGAGAGGGGAGCTGTGACGGTAACCACATAACAGCTAAATAGGACTTGAACGAGCTCTTGTAGTTCCATAATATTCCCGGCTACAGGCCTCATGTAGGAGAGTGGGACGTGTGTCGACCATTCTGTATGTCTGACGGTACAAAGACAATGCTCGAAGATTGTATGATATGGACATGAATTGATGGGTTCCTGAAGAGAATATTAACAAGAATTATAAGGGTGAACTGTCAATGGAAAAGGTTAGAGAAAAGAAGTGCAGCTTATTTACAATCTGAACCCAGAAGAAGGAGAATAGAGTACGGGGCAATAGCAAAACTATGACGCAACTACTTCAGTTCTGTCTTCACAGAAGGAAACAAACCAAATAAATTAAATCTTCCCAGCAAGACTGGAAAGTGCCAGTCTCGAGAGAAAAAAAGAATGAAATTAATAAATGAATGCTTTGGGAGAAATTATTGTGACTGAATGTATGGTTGAATTTAGAATACAGATGGAAGGTGAGAAGATAAAGTCCAGTACCAGGGTTCTGAGCAAAAAATAAAGGAGACAACAACAGGATGAGGGAGGAGTTGGCTAAGGTTGGCTGGAAGCAAAGACTTTAAGGTGGAACCATTGATGAACAGTGGCTGGCTTTCAAAACAGTGTTTTTGCAAATGGTCAGCAACAGCATGTAACAGTGAAATGGAAGGACTGTACGAAAAGGGTGATCAGACATGGATGTCTCATGAAATAAGGGGGGCTATCAAAATAAAATAAATGGTATAAATAATGGCAAAGATCAGTGGAAAAGTAGAAGATTGGGAAAGCTATAAAGGTTAAAAGAAAGCAACAAAAAACCTGTCAAGAAAGATAAGATAGATAGATTATAAGAGCAAACTACCTCAGAATATAAAGACAGAAATCAAAAGATACTAAAAATATATAAAATGAAAAGAATGGCTACGGTATTGGTCCTGTAGAGGGTGAGAAGGGGATTTAGTCAGGAAATGGCAGAGGAATTGAAAGGCCACTAATAAGATGCCAGAATTGTGAAAGAGAGGAAGGTAGGTGAGGACCTGGAAACAGCCATGAGAGAGATAGTGTCAGGCAGGTTCATGGATCTAAAGTTAGATAAGCCTCCTGGACGTGATGGAATGCATCCCAGGGTACTAACAGAGGTGGTGGTAGAAATAACAAATGCATTTGTTTTGTAAATTTACTGGATTCTGGTACAGTTCCAGCAGGGGAGAAAACAGGAAATCAGACACCACTGTTTAAAAAAAGTATATCAAAAAGTGGGAAATATAGTCAAGTTAGCCTCACGTGTAGTGGGGAAAATACTTCAAGCTGTAATCAAAGAAAAAATAGCAATGCATCTAGATAGAAATTGTTCCGTTGGACAGATACAACATCAGTTCATAAAAGGCAGGTCGTGGTTAACTAATTTACTGGAAAGCTAAGAAGACATTATGACCACGTGGACCCAGTAGATGTGGTGTACATTTACAAAAGTCATTCGATACAGAACTGTCAAATAAGCTGCTGAATAAGGTAAAGATGTGTGGCGTTACGGGTAATGTATTCACATAAGTAGAGGTTTGGTTAACTAACAGGAAGCAAAAAGTGGGAATAAATGAGTGGTTTTTATTTGGTTACTGATCAGTGACTAGTGGTGTGCCTCTGGGATCAGTGCTGGAACCGCAATAATTCACAGCTTACATGGAAGATTTGGAGTTGGTGACCACGTGTAATATTTCAAAGATTGTAGATGATAAGGAAATGAGTGGCAGAGCAAATCTGCAGACGACGGATAAACTTTTCAAAGCGACAAAAAATAAGTGAGTGGGCAAAGGTCTGGCAGAAGGAGTACAATTACAATAAATGTGATTTCATCCATTTTGGACGGAATAACAGTACAAAAGACGATTATTTGCATGGCAAAAAAGCAGCATGCGTCTGTGCAGAGGGAGCTGGGTGTCCTTGTGCATGAATTACAGATGTTGGTCTGCAGGTGCAGCAGGTAATTAATAAGGTAAATGGAATTGTTTTCGTCATTGTGAAAAGGATTGACTTTAAACACAGGGAGGTTATGTTGCTGCTGTATAGGGTGCTGGGGAGGTCACTCCTGCAATACTGTGTGCAGTGTTGGTCTCCCTACTTGAGAAGGTTCGTCCTGGCACTATAGTGGATGCAGAGGAGGGTCGCTAGGTTGGTTCTGGAGTTGTGGTGGTTGGCTTATGAGGAGAGACTAAGTAGACTCGAACAATATGTTGATTGGAATTTGAAAGAATGAGGGAGAATCTGGGAGAAACAGGTATAATTATGAAGGGAATAGATAAGATAAAAATAAAGAGGATTTTTCCAGTAGCAAGATGAAAGTAGGACAAGAGGACAAAATCTCAAAATTAGTTGGAGCAGATTTGGGACTGAATTGAGAAGGAACTTCTTGACCAAGAAGGTTGTGAATCTGTGAAATTCCCTGCCCAGAGAAATAGTTGAGGCTTTATCATTGATTGTTTTTAAATGTCAGATAGATTTTATTTGAGTAGTAAAGGAACAAAGGGTTATGGTGAACGGGCGGGTAAGTGGAGCTGGGGCCATGGAATGATCAGCCATGATCTTATTGATGCTCCTAGTTCTTATGTAATGGTTCAACATGAAATGGAAATCATATTTAAGAAACTGACTAGTTGATACATACGGAGAAGCAATGGATGCAATGCATTTGGATTTTCAGAAAGATCTTGATAAAGACTCTGACCTAGTGTGCAAAGTCAATTGTTACAGGATTGGGGTTAAAATATGAACATGGTTTTAGAATAGGAGAGCTGACAGGAAACAATTAACAGGAATAAAACATTCAGTTTTGAAGTACAAGGATAATTACCCAGCGATTCCTATTGCATGTCAAACGTTTAGTTAAGGGACTCAAATGTAATATTTCGCAACCTGCTGACAGCACTAAATGAGGTGGGCTTGTGAGTGGGTGAGGAGGATGTAAAAAAAGCTCCAAGGTGGTTGAGACAAGTGGGGTGAATGGGCAAATACGTGCCACATGGAGACCAATGGGATGGGTGTGATGGTATGTACTTTTGTGGGAAGAGTAGAACAGCAACCTCTCATTTGAAAAGAGATTAGTTGAAACATGTTGATCTTTAAAGTGATTTATGTTACTTCTTTGTTTCTTCTCTGCAGACCTCCAATATCCATGCAGGGCAGTGAGTTCTGAACCTAGAAGCCAATACTGGGAATGGTATTGGTACGCTGCCCACTCTACACAGACCCACCAAGTGGGGAGCTGTAACATTGAAAAGGATTTGGATCTCCTTGTATACCAGTCACCGAAAGCAATATTGTAGGAGCAGTAAGCAGTTAGGAAGATAAATTATGTATTGAACGTTATTTCAGGGAATTTTGAGTACAGGAGTAAGGGTATCTTACTGTATAGGGCCTTGGTGAGATCCCATCCTGAACATCGTGCAGTATTGTGTGCATTTTATATTTCCTTACTTAATAAAAGAGAAACCTGACATTGAGGAAGTACAGTGAAGGATGACCAGACTGATCTCGGGGATGACAGGCTTGTTGCGGGAGCAGAGTTTGGAGTAATTGAACATGTATTCTATGGGCTTGAGGAAAATGAGTGAAGATCTAAGTGAGATATATAAAACTCTGACAGAGTGAGACAGATTGGAAGCAGGGATGATACTTCCCCTGGCTGGGACGTCTAAAACAATGGACCACAGTATTAGGTATGGACAGTTCACTCTGCATTAAGATGAGAATAAATGTCTGTACACCGAGACTGGTGAACCTGCAGAGTTCTTTCCCATATAAAGGACAATGTCCTGTGCATGCCAGGACTCTAAATATAAAAAAGGATTTCCGGACACTAAAGAGATCAGGAGACAGCCTGAGTACAGCTGTTACATGCTCTCAGATGTTAGGAAAGAGATCTCTGCAATGTCAACAGAACTGTGTTTCCCGTTCCCTTTTCCAATATCGAGTTTTCTGTCGGTTTTATCGTTTCAAACCTCGGAGCAATTTGATATATTTGATGCCTTGCTTGACCGTTCCCGAGACCATTGAAGAGTTTAACACATCTCTGTGTGTCTGGAGTCACTTTTAGGACAGACCAGGAAAACACGGGAGATTCACTTCCCGAAAGTATATTGGGGAAGAAAATTGGTGTGTACAATCAATATTAACTTCAATGTGAATATTACTGGCAGCAGATTTTACAGCTCGATATTTTAAAAATTGTTATTTACTTTCACCAGCTGCCCAAGCATTAGCCTGGTCTGGATTAGTAATGCAGCGCCATTTCCACACCAGCACCGTCTCCACAAGCAACCGATTGGATACCACACTGAGCAGGTTATTTCTGTGCTTGATAGCTCTATCAGAAAAACAACTACTAATTTGCCTTTTGTGATGGCACTGAGGGTGTGGTAATTGGTCAGATTGCAACTATTCCTCTCTTTGGGAATTGATGTCAGAGTTGTCAGCTTGGTGGTAGTGCTGGACTGAGGGATTATCCCATTCAAAAAGTTAGAGATTGTGCTTGAATTTAATGCTGCTTCTGCTGATGTTGCTGCTGTGATCTACAGCACCACATCAATGTCAGGAATTCTGTATTGAAGAAAGTTCAGAGATTTATATCTTTGAAAGTATTTACAGAGGATGTTTGACTTGGAAATGAATTGAGGGCAATGAAGAATTAATAGACTCTGACCCTCATACGATATGAAAACAGACCCTTTGACCCAACTCATCCATGCTCACCAGGTTTCCTAAACTGAACGAGTTCTGTTTTGCTGTTTTTTTGGCACTTACCCCTCCAAAACTTTCCTATTCATATATACATCAAATTGCCTTTCAATTGTTGCACTCACTAATACCACTTCCTCTGACAGCTCGCTACATGTACGCACCACTCGCTGTGAGAAACAGCTGCCATTAGATTTCAATTAAATCTCTTCCCTCTCACCTTAAACCGCTCCTCTCAGAATTTGGGCACCTCCACCCTGGGGAAAAGACTTTGGCTATTCATCCTATCCATGCTCCTCATGATTTTATAAAGCTCAATAAAGTCACCCCTCAGCCTCCTACGCAAAAGCAACAAAATCGCAGCCTATCCATATACCACAAAACCTCCAATCTCCCTCACACCATTTAAAATATTTTGTCCCCTTTCCATTTTATAGCATCCTTCCTTTAGCACGGCGACAAGAATTGTACTCAGTACCCAAACGTGGCCTAAACATTCTCTTGTACAGGCACAACATGCTATACCAATTCCGATAATCAATGCTCTGACCAATGAAGGTAACCGTGCCTAACGCCTTCTCCACCACCATGTCGACCTGTGACTCCACTTGCAAGGAACTATGTACCTGCACCCTGGATCTCTCTGTTTGACAGCACTCCCCAATGCCCTACCGTTAACTGCATGAATCCTGTCCTGGCTTGTCTAACAAAATGCAACACCTCACATTTATCTGCATGAAGCTCTATCTGCCAATCATCAGCCCACTTTCCAAGTTGGTCAAGATCTTATTGTTCTCCAAGATAACCTTCTTCACTGTCCACTATTAACATTACCTTTGGGGTTTCATCTACGAACTTACGATCCATGGTTCCTATATTATGTTCCAAATCATTTACAAAAATAATGAACAGCAGCAGCCTGGTCCTTGTGGCATCCACTGGTCGCAGGCCTCAAATTGTAATAACAAATTTCTCCCAGCACCATCGACCTCCTACTGTCAAGCCAATTTTGTATCTAATTTGATAGCTCTCCCTGATCCCCTGTGATGTAACCTTATTAAGCAGGCTACCATGTGGAACATGTTGGTCCTCACTATTTCCACTTAGACAACGTATGCTGCTTTACCTTCAAGTATTTTCTTTGTCAACTCTTCAAAACTGCAATCTAGTTTGTGAGACGTGGATTCCCAGACACAAAGTCGTGCTGAATATCCCTAATCAGTCCTTGCCTTTCCAAATGCATGTAAATCCTGCCTCTCAGAACCTCCTACAAAGACTTACCCACGCTTGACATCAAATACACTGGTCTGCAGTTCCCTGGCTTTTCCTTTCAGCCTTGTTACAAATAATGACATTAGCTGTCTTCCTGTCTTCCAGCACCTCAACCGTGGCTGTCAATGATACAAATAAGAAAGTCAAGAGAATTTCAGATTTCGTAAGCCAGAAACAAAGCTCAACAGGTCTGGCAGCATCTGTGTAGAGAATTCAGACTTAATGTGTTACAATAAGGGGTAAATTCCCCCTCCCCCTCCCCCCTCCCCCCCCCCCCCCCAACCCCGCTAATTTAAACCTGCAACACAGAAAATGATTAACCCGTGCTGTAACCTGTTAAAATTCGGGAGGCCAAGAACAATCCTCAAGGTCAGTATTTAAAGTAAAAATTAACAACTCTTTTTTTAAAAATAAAGGTATAACAGAGAATAATTAACTAACAATTAATTGCAACTCCTTTCTCTGACCTATCTTTTATTTTCCCTTCTACACTACTGGTCTGGTACATAAATACTCAATTAAGATTTGCTAAAACATTCAAATTTCAGAACCAGACCGCTTTTACATCTTCTCTTTGTATTTTGCTCTGTCATGTTTCATTTTCTTTCGGGTTTTTGTTTCCCAGGGTATTGACAAATAAAGGTACATGTAGGATAGCTGTGCTCCGGGAAGGCAGTCTGCAGATGTTGGTGGCTTGGTAATTCTCCCCCAACTGTTCATTTTTTTTTGGTTTTATATCCTAAAGCATCGGGTCATTTCAT
Organism: Chiloscyllium punctatum; assembly: GCF_047496795.1. Classification (NCBI taxonomy): domain Eukaryota; kingdom Metazoa; phylum Chordata; class Chondrichthyes; order Orectolobiformes; family Hemiscylliidae; genus Chiloscyllium; species Chiloscyllium punctatum. The sequence goes on along the minus strand of NC_092759.1, from coordinate 79,982,583 downwards.
TTGTTTTTAACATTGTCAAAATGCAAAATTCAAATTCGATTGGAGTTTAGAATCTTGGGGCACAATGTAAACTGATAGATCGAATTTCATTTTATTTTGGTCTCATAGTTATCCAGGTACTACCAGTTTCTGGACCAAATGTTAGTAAATCCTTCAACTCTCTTAAAGATACAATACCCTTTACACGTTCATAACACCTTCCCTCTCAAAAAAGAGCCATCATAATGTAAACACCGTCTTATTTCTTTTTGTATTCGTTAAACAGATGACTATAACATACTGATAACTTAAATCTAAGTTCACCTAAACTTTTTCCCGTATTTAACATTGGATAAATACAAATGTCATCTCAACTTTATCAGTTAAATCCGTGAGGACGCCTCTGCAATTACATTTTTATGACACGCTGCATGTACAATTTTAAAATTAAAAGTATGTAACATAGTCTCCAAAGGAATATTCTTTAAAGCGTTCTAATGATGTAAGCAGATTGGGATCCGTGTACACAATTGTCTCCAATGCATTATTCGTGACATACACATTAAAATGCCATTAGGCTAGTACCAAACTCAATAGTTCTGTCTCAATCATGGAATGTTTCCTCTCGTGGCTGTTGAGTTTCTTTCGAAAGTACAATTCCATCTCATCGTCCTGTAGCAATACAACTCCATCTCCTAAGTCACTTGCATCGATTGCAGCTTTGAAAGGTTTCGTAAAGTTTGGTGCATCTAAAACTGGGTTGGTGGTCAATATTTCTTTTTAATGGACGACGATGTCCTGGCATTGTTCTGTACATCAAAACTTTGTGTTCTTTTTCAGCAAATCGGTTAACGGTGCCACTGCACTGCTGACGTTTGGAACAAACCTCTGAATGAATCCGCTGCGACCGAAGAAATGAAGCATTTTTTTTTCTTTGAGGTTGGTCGTGGAAATTCCTCGGTAGCTTTTGTCTTTGCATTCCATGGAGTCAAGAGCATGTCCCAAGAACATCACGTCTGCTTTCACAAATTCAGTTTTCTTTAATTTTACCACTACTTTTGCTGCTTGTATTCGTTCAAAGAGCTCTGCCAACAGTATCAAGTGATCTTTCCAGGACTTACTAAAGATCACTACATCGTCCAAATGGACTGAACAGGTTGTTAATCTAGCCACACATCTGTTCTTGAGTGTTTGGAATATGTTGGGTGCGTCCTTAATTTCAAAGTTTTAATTGATACAGCTGATTTGGTGTTACTAATCAGAGATTTCTTTCCCCGTGTATGATAAAGGTGCCTGCCAGTATCCACGCATTAAATCCAACTTGGTGATGTAGCTGACTTGTCCAACTTTCTCGATATAGTCCTCCTATGTTGGTATTGGATATTTCTGAATTTGTAACAGTGTTGACCTTCCAGAAAAAATATTGATTCCTGTCAGGTTTGGGACGATTGGCTAGCTCCACTCACTCTGGCTTGTTTTGATGATGTCCTCATTGAACATGGCCTCCACCTCCTTCTGGACCTATCTGGCTTTGAGAGGATTAAGCCAATATGGATGCTGTTTTATTGGAACAGTATTCCTTAAGTCTACTTCATGTACAATAGCAGTTGTTCTCCACATATGATTCTTACATATGTCCTCATACTGCAATAACAAACCTTTCAACTTTGTTCTATGCTCCTGAGACAGACAGCTTACGAACCTATCCCATTGCTCATGGACTTCTACATTTTTAACATATTTTGAGCACATCAAAATCCACAAGATTTGGATTTGGTTTCTCGCTGTGCGGGGAAGTATCTGACACCTGTTTCTCCAATTCTATCTCTCCTCTATTTTTTAGGAGGGGACGTACACTCATTTATAACCAACATAAGGGGGTCTTAGAATGCGGGAATTGGCAACAGAGGTGTTAGTTTCATTACTGCCTGTGGCCTACCTACCATTTGGCATGAATGACTCATATGTCAAAAGTTAACCAAGTACTTGTGCATTTCAGGTCAATAAAAATATTTTTGCCCGTTAGCCTGAGTCTTTCGTCCAGGTAGTTCATGTGCTACCCATAACACTTCCTGTCTGTATGCTATCGGCAACACAATCTGGTGCACTTTGGCACATTTCTCCTCTGCACTAACTTGACGTGGTCTCCATTTCAGACTTAAAATTCTATCTTTCAGATAATAACCCTCACGAATATCCTCTGCCTCCTTTTCAGAATACACATCCACATATAAAACTTTTATCAACTTGTCTGCCTGTTGCAAGTCCCTTAAGTCTTTCAGGACAAAACCCCTCTGCCTGACTCACTGCCTGTTCAGGTTTTACCTGCATCATTACGGCAAACAGGGTGTCCGGTAACTGAAAGTCAACTCCTTCATCTTTGTCTTCAGCTGTGCTTTGTGCTCTGACTTATGATTGTGGGATCTGGTTACTGTACAGCCTGGGAAAATACCAGGATATTTCTGATTTAACTCCTCAGTTTCTTAGTCTGCCTTGCGCTTCTCCACAACAAGGATTGTCACTCAGAACTTGGACCCTGCTAAATCATTCTCAAGAACAAATTGGATTCCAGGAACTGACTCTCTGTCAATCATTCCTACTGTAAAGTCCCCAGTCTTGGCTAGGCACTCCAACCTGATCTTCCATAGAAGAATGCTACATTTCTGTCCATCTATTCCACAAATCACCACAGTCTCCTTTAACATATCAGAAAGATTGAAAATTTGCTCATCTCTTACTTTTAGAGACTGGTTAGACCCTGTATCTCTCAAAATTATAACTTCTTGCCCTTCTACCCCTGTTATTTCTGAGTAAACTTTACTCACAGAGGTGAATTCTTTGTAGAGATTAGGCACAACCTCCATACGCAGCCCTGCCTTGGCTGTGCACTTTTCTGCATCTCCTCGGCTCGTGTTGGGGTTTTATTTACAACTTTTACTAATGCCACTGGCTTACCTTCTTTGATGACATATTTTCCCACAGTGCCTTTCTTAACGACTAGCACTGTGACCATACGTATCCCTCCTTATGGTAGTGAAAACATAATTTTTAGATTAGATTAGATTACTTACAGTGTGGAAACAGGCCCTTCGGCCCAACAAGTCCACACCGCCCCGCCGAAGCGCAACCCACCCATAGCCCTAACCGAACACTACGGGCAATTTAGCATGGCCAATTCACCTGACCTGCACATCTTTGGAGTGTGGGAGGAAACCGGAGCACCCGGAGGAAACCCACGCAGACACGGGGAGAATGTGCAAACTCCACACAGTCAGTCGCCTGAGGTAGGAATTGAACCCAGCTCTCTGGCGCTGTGAGGCAGCAGTGCTAACCACCGTGCCACCCATTTCCTAGTGGGTTTCCTAGTGCACTTCTTAAACCACCGACACTGTAATTTTCTGTGTCCCAATACATTACAGTGAAAACACCTGAGACCTTTCACCTCCTTTCCACTCTCTTGGGCATCTACTTTAACCTGTGGTAAACTCTTATTCTCTACTCTTTCTTTTTAGTGTAGCATCTCCCCTTCTCCCAAATTCTATCCCTCATAGGTCGAAATTTTGGCTGGAAGCTTGTCTTATGCAGGACCATGTATTTATCTACTAATTCCCCTGCCCTTCTCAATTCCTGAACTTTCTGTTCCTCCAAGTGAATTCTTATCATCTCTGGAAGTGAGCTTCTAAACTCCTCCAGCAGAATAACCTCCCTTAGAGATCATAGGTCTCAGCTATCTTTAAACACCGCACCCATCAATCAAAATGCATATGTTTAATTCTTTTGAACTCAACATAAGGCTGACCTGGATCCTTCCTTAACTTTCTGAACTGCTATCTATATGCTTCTAGTACCAATTCGCAAACACTTTAAATAGCTTGTTTGACGTCTTCATAATCTCCTGAACCCTCATCTGACAACGCTGCAAATACCTCACTAGCCCTGCCTACCAGCTTAGTCCGAACTAGCATTACCCATTGATCCTTGGACAACTCCACCTGCCTAGCCAAATTATCAAATGAAATAAAGAAGGCTTCAACACCTTTCTCATCAACACGTGGCAGACCTTTTGAAACAGTTGTATATATTACTGACGCCCTTTTCAATCTCCATCTTGTTAACTTGACTTTGCTGACTAAATCGCACTTTCTAAAGTTCAAATTCTCTCTCTTTTTTGCTCAGCTAAGAATTTTTCTTCTCTTTTTCTCCCTCTGTCTTCTCTCTTTGATCAGCTAAGAACATCCTCCTCTCTTTCTTCTCTCTCTTACTCTGTCTCTTTGTTTATCTTTAAACTGCATTTTCTTCAATTGTAATTTTAGTTTTTTTTCTAAATCTCCTGCACTTGTCTGTTTCTCTGACGCACCTTAGTGTTCGAGTAATTTCCTGTCAACTTCTGCTTTACTCTTGTTATTGGTTAGACCCAAATCTAAATTCTTTGCTAATTCTAAACGTTTGGCCTTTATCTTTCCTTCTAAACGCCCTCGGCAAATGTGAGAAACATCTTCAAACCCCAGAAAATCTTTAACAATTTTTAAGATCCATTTCTCGCACTTTAAATTTAACCAACTACAAGTCACTGAAATTAAACAAACTGTCTCACCGATGTTTTATTTAAAGCTCTCAGACAATAATGTGCAAATAACTAAATCTACTGTGAGTTAACTCTGTCCAAATCTCAGACAGGATCTGTCTAAGCCTGTTCAAATCGCAAAGGAAAACCCGCACACTGTTTAACACAGGGTAAACCTTTCTCCTAATTTAAACCAGACACAGAGAAAATGTTCACCTCATGCTGGAAACTGTTAAACCTCGAGAGGCAAAGATCTATTTACAGAGGTCACTATTTAAAGTAAAACTAACAATTTTGTTAGTTAAGTCCAGCAGAGAATATTAAAACGAACAACTATTTAGAATTCCTTTCGTTTAACCTATCTTTTACCTCCCACACTACAATACTGATCCGATAAAACAAAACAGCACGATTAAGATTTACAACAAATATAAATGCATTCCAAAACCAGTCAGCTTTTTCAATTCTCCTTTGTAGATTTTGCTCTGTAGGTTTTTTTTCTCTCGGTCGGCTAAGATGTTCTGCTGTAGAAACCTCTTATAGACAGGTACCTTTTAGAAAGCTCTTCAGGTAGCAGTCCATCTTTGTGGCTGTCCTGGGCAGTTCTCCTCCAAAATGTTCAAAATGAGCAGTTTTATACCTCAAAACATTGGTTCATTTCATTGATTTTGAAGTCATAGAATACATTATATTTCAAACTCGATTGGCTTTCAGTGTATTTGGCCATAATTTAAACTGACTGGCCCAATTTTAATTTGTTTTTGTTTCATGGCAATTCATTATCACTGTTGATTTCGCAGTCAAATTTTATATTTTAACTTCTTTCAGAATAATGTACATCCCTACACCTTCATAACAATATCTTTTGTTTTCTGTAAATTTGATGATCTTAGTAAGTTCACATAATAGCATATTCTGTTCCATGAAAAGACACGTTTAATATCATCCTTCCTTGATCTAAATCCTTCTTTCCAGTTATGATTGCAATTACTAACAATGTTACTGGTATTCTTCAACAAAGTACTGCATTGTGTGTGTGTGTGTGTGTGTGTGTGTGTGTGTGTGTGTGTGTGTGTGTGTGTGTTGTGATTAATCCTCTGTAATTAAACTGACATGAAAGAATGAGATGCAATCACATTCCCATATGAAGAAATAAATGTGCAACGTTTCCGAGCTTTCTGATATTAAAAAAAGGTGCAAAAATCTCCTTTATTCAGGATTGGAAAGTGAGCACATGACGTTCATGTACAGAACAGAAATAATTTAATGAACATTTACTGGGATTATTGAACGACCAAATATTTAGTTTTCTCCTGAGAGTTTAAATTCAGTATTTTTCAAGTCTGAGTTGCACATGTTTTTATCAATACGCAATCGTCATCAGTGAAAAAGCAGTAATTGCTGGAAATGCTCAGTAGCTCGGCAGTATCTGTTGAGAGAAAGCAGATTCAACACAGGGTAGCGGAATAGGTCTGGGATGTTTACTTTTCTCCATTAGTGTTCAGCAATGTGCCGGTTAGATGCATTAGTCAAGGGTAAATGCAGAGTAACAGAGAAGGGGGATGGGTCTGGTTATGTAGCTTTTTGGAGGGTCAGCGTATACATGCTGGATGAAACGGCTTGCTTCCCCACCGCAGAGATTCTGTGATTCCATGATTTATTCATGCAAATGGTGGTTAGTGCTAGGATCAAGAATGTCTCAGAGTATGTTCAGGGCACACTGAAGGGGAAGGGTGAACAACCAGTGGTCGTGGTACACATTGGTACCAATGACAGATGTAAGAAGAGTGAAAGGTCCTGCAAAAAAAAGCTCAGTGAGCTCGGAGTGAGTTTAAAAGCAAGATCTCCAGGATGATAATCTTGGGATTGCTCCCTGTGCCACCTGGAAGTGAGAGAAGGAAGAGGAAGATAGTCAAGTTGAATATGTGGCTAAAGACCTGGTCTGGGAGGAGGCTTTCTGATTTTTGCATGATTCGGATAGCTTCCAGGGCAGGTAGGAACAGTACGAAAAGTACAGGGTTCACCTTAAATGGAGGGGCCCCATCATCCTGCAAGGGAGGTGTGAATGTGTAACTAGAGTAGATTTAAGTTAATAATATAGGAGGCTGGGAACCACAGCAGCAGGTCAGAAACTGAGCAGAAAGTAGAGTTTAGTCGAATAAACAGGCAGAGCCAGTTTAATGATCATGCTGAAGGAAGGAAACATAACAATTTAAAAATGTGAATCGAAAGTTGGAGTAAATAATAGACTCACTATTGTTGGCGATCAATAAATAAAGATGGACTGCCTGAACACAAAAATATTAAAAGAGAAAAACAAATCAATGGTGGTTGGTGCCAGGATCAAGATGTCTCAGAGCATGTTCAGGGCACCCTGAAGGGGAGGGTGAACGGCCAGTGGTCGTGGGACACATTGGTACCAATGACAGAGGTAAGTAGAGTGAGAGATCCTGCAAAGAATGCTCAGGGAGCTCGGAGTGAGTTTAAAAGCACGCTCTCCAGGATTGTAATGTTGGGATTGCTCCTTGTGCCACCTGGAAGTGAGACAAGAAGAGAAAGATAGTCGATTTGAATATGTTGAAAACTTTTCAACTAAATGTGTGCAGCATTTGGAGTAAAATGAATGAGCTGACAGCTCAAACAGTGATAAATAGGTATGGCCTTGTGGGGATTCCTGAAACATGGTTGCAGGAAGGTCAAGACTGGTGTGTTAAATGTCAAGGGGACTCTATTCAGACAAGAAGGAACAGCAGGTGGATTGTCTGTATTGGTTAAGGATAATGTCAATGCTGTATAAAGAAGTGATATTACCACGTGGGAAGAAAATTATTAATCAATCTGGTTCGAAATAATACACATGGAAAGAAAACCATTGGTAGGAACATTTCCAGCCCACAAGCTCCCACTCCGGAAAATTACTTTCAATGTAGCAAATAGCATGAAGCAGAGAATATTGATGACTTGAGACAAGGGCACCACAATGATTATGAGTAATTTGAACATTCACATTTACTGGATTAATCAATTTGGCAAGGGGAGCCTCAGAGAACGATTCACGAAATGTATGAAGGATTATTTCTTCAAGTATCATGAGATCTATCCAAACAGAGAACTGGGTTTGGTATTACATAATGAGGAAGGCGTGATAAATCATATTGTAGTACTGGATTATTTTAGAAAGAATGATCACAGCATGCTGCAGTTTCACATTCAGATTGAAACAGGAAAAACAGAGTTACATATGAGAGGTTTAGTGTTGGACAATGATAATTTTACTGGCCTGAGGAAGGGATTGGCCCGAGCGAACTTGGCAAAACATTAAAGGGCAGGACAGTTGAAGAACAGTGGCAACTACTTAGGGAGATAATCAGAACCCCTCAATTAAAGTGTAATCCTGAGTGGAACAGGAATTGTAAAAAGGTGAAAAGTGATCCATGTTTTAACAAGGAAATCAATAATAACATGAAGGTGATTGCCTGGTCGTATTATCGCTGACCAATAATGCAGATAATGTTCCGGGGACACGGCTTCAAATGCCACCATGGTTGATGGTGGAAGATAAATTCGACGTAAAACTGGAATTAAGAGACTACTAATGGTAATGAAACCACTGCTCACTGTTGGATACACCCATCTATTTCATGACTCTCCTTTCGGGACAGAAACCACCATCCTTACCTGATCTGACCTACATGTGACTTCAAACCCATACAAATTTGGTTGACGCTTAACTGTCTTCTGGGCAATTAGGGACGGACACTGAGTGCTGTGCAACCTAGTGACGCCATCATCCTGTGAACGAATTAAAGAAAAACGCTTACATTGTCAGCAAATGGTTGCTAAAAACAAAATCAAAATGGCTACGAAGGAAAACGAGCAGATATCATAATAATTGATAAAGAACACTTCTCCGATCAGACAAAAAAGGAAAAGAATGCTTATCCGAAATGTTGGTCTTTTCGAGGATGAAAACGGCAAGGTAATAATGGGAAACTCAGAAGTGGCAGAGGCAAAACCAATATTACCTATTTTCACAGTTTCTTCCCAAAATGTACGATAATTGCAAAGGATCTTGATGGAAGTACGATGTTGAGGAAGAAGATATTAAATACATTGATGGGATTAAAGACAGGTCAGGCCGTCGGCCTGCACTCTATCATATTAAAGGAGGTAACAGCAGAGGTACTGGATGCGTTAGTAACGATACTCAAAACATCCCTGGATTCTAGAACAGTGCAGAACTATTGGAAAATTAATAATATGGCATCAGCATTCAAAACAGGAGATAGGCAAATAAATCACAAAGTATAGACAAATCAGTTTAACCTCTGCCGTGGGGAAGTTTATTCAACAATTTTAAAGTAGGAAATAACTGAACACTTGGAAAAACAAAAATCAATTCACCAGTGTCAGCAAGGCTTCATGATTGACATGTTGTGCTTGGCGAACCTGTTGGAGTTCTTTAAGAATGTAACCAACAATGTGGATAATTGGGATGGAGTAACTGCTTTACAACTAAACTTCAGAAGGCATTTGACAAGATGGTGCATAAAGGACTGATCAAGAAGATTATATCCCAGGGGTTAAGTGTAGGGTATTGAATTGGACAGAGAATTGGTTGACTAACAGAAAGCAAAGCATTGGGGTAAATCGTCTTTCTCTGGCGAAGGGAAACTAGTGAGGTGCTGCAGTGTTCAGTATTCGGACCTCAATTGTTTGCAATCTGCCCAAATGACCAGGAAGGAGAGACCGAGTGTAGTAACTAAATTCACAGATGGTATAAAACTAGGTGGTAAAACAGACTGTAATGAGGAGGTAAAGAGTTTACAGATGAATATCGATAGGCTTGGAAAATGGGGCAGATTGCTGTATCTGGAAGATGGTGTTTAATCTGGATAAGTGCAAACTTGAATTTCCTACAGTCAGTCTTAATGTCTATGTTCTTGTGTTGCTCCATCAACAGTTCTTTGGATTTTGTTCATCGTTGATGACTGGGGTAACAGGAATTGAGGGGTTTGGTTGAGGGAGATACTGGTTGCTCTGTGTGTGTGGGGAACATGACATTAATGTGGAGAAAATATCGCAGTCAGGCCTTGTTGATTATCACAGCAAACCTGGCAACCAGGTGGTCTATCCCTATTCGTAATAAACCAAATCACACTGTTGCAGTCAGACAGACAATCCATAATTTATCCATCTCATAATAAAGGGAAAAATTACCATTTAGATCGGAAGTAAAGATTTGGCAAGTCTTTTTAGATTTAATGGCTATTTGAAACTGCAGTCTGAGAAGCGTGTGGCGGGACAACAAAACACTCTAGCATTGTTGCAACTTTATAGTTTAGGTATTGAGTAAGAATATTACATTATCAACATTGTTGGAAAATGTCCATTATCTACATCTTGTGAAAATATTTTGTATGTTTCATGGGAGAATACAAGCATTGAAATGATTAGAAAAGGAAAATATGAAGAGGATCTAAGTCATTAAAGAGGTCTGGGCATGTCAAGGGAATGGGTTAACATTGATGTTTGGATCATAGTTGGGAAAATGTACCTGTGTTTGTGAACATTGGCGAGTTGAACGGAAAAACAGTGTATTTTTCTGGAGGCAATATAAATCTTGAAATATTTTAAAACCAAACGCGTTTAGAAAAAGGAAGCTTTTCTACAGTTTACACTTTCACTTTATAAGTGTGTCTCCTTATTATTAAGCCTTTGAGTAAGGAGAAAAGCTGCTCTCTGTTCACCCTGTCCATATCCCTTATGCTGTTAAACACCTCCACCAGGAGCACCACGGAACCTCTTCATTGGTTAAAAGTAAAATCCAATAAATAGAGCCTCCCTTCAGTTTGAGTACTCTCTTGTCTTGTTACTTCTGAAATGTATCACATTTATCAGTGTAAAATTTCATCAGCGATTGATCTGGCCACCTGAACCATAGGTTTTACCCTCCTGTTCCCTCACATGTTCTTCCTGACTGTGACCACCATCTCATCTTTGTGTCATCCACAGCAATATTTATCATTCCCCCTAATATCCATCGCTCCTATTCTTCTCATCATCTTTTATGAAGTTCGCTATTTATCCTTGATTTTCCTCATGTTCTTCGGATGTAGTTCACAGGAAAAGAACTGAGAAACCCATTCTCTTGTTTTTTCCTATTTCAATGAATTTACACCGTGATGCAGTTGAGGTATTTTTTCCTTATGAGAGAGCCACACATTTTATTTTCGACATGGAGCTGAATTCCCCTTTTATACTATGCGCCTTTGTATGTATTATTCATAAGGCTTGTACGTAATTAATATTGGATTAGATTGAGGTGGTTTTCACTGCAGGATTTGTGTCTTACATGTACCTGGGTATCGTTGTATCGTTCCCTGCAACAGTCAGAGCTGAAGGAACTTTCCGTCTGTTCGATGGACACAGATTCATAATTTTGTTTGAAAGAGCGAGAGAGATGATGATAAAGATTCAATTAAATTCTATATATAGAATCACGGCAGGAGATTAAATTGTGTCGCCAAGTCACCTAGAATTGGAAACAAATTATTAAAACATACGCCCACTTCTCTTCCTATTGTAAAAACAGGTCCACAAAATGTTCTTAGAGCAGCATGGATCTTACAGTTGCTCCTGGGATTGCAGGCAGTTAAATATTTAAGGCAGTATTTTTTGCAATTGATATAGTTATCATAGTTTATTAATTTAACTTTTTTCTATTTTGTTTTCTTAACATTCAAAAGCAAACAAAAAAGTAAAACAACTCATGATTTCCTTTCAAACGAATATTTTAGTAAAGATCTTTTTAAGGTTGGTTTACAAAAAAATGTCTATTTATGTTTTAAAATGTTTCTTGTGTTACACTGCAAACTTTTTTTTTGTTTTGAAAAATTAATCAGTTTTTTTTAAAAAGGAGTTGCCCCTTCATCCCAGAGAGTCCTACACATTCTCAGATCTGGAGAAGGCTTTTATCTTCTCGGAATCTGTTAATGAGGAATATTCTTATTGATTTAATGAGCTAAATGCTTGATTTATATATATATATATATATATATATATATTTAATGCCATATTTTTCCACTTTAATATCATTGTCTGTACGTCATGGAAGGAAACAGAAGGTGTCGTAAAACAATCTTGCTTTTAAGGTCACATATAGGGGTCAGAGAGGACGGCTGGTAGATTTAGGGAAAAAAAAAGACCCAGCAAATCAGTCAGATAGATGGATGTCTATCTGGAAAGATAGGAATGTGGTTCACCCCTCTCTTGTGGCTGTCCCTCTATCAAAATGATTTTCAGTTTTTATAACTGCTGAAGGGGATTGTCACTCTGAGGAAAATGGAAGAGCCATCAGTTTTTGGACAGTTGGAATGATTCTTATGTTTGGCAGAGTTTGAGAAGATTTTGAAGAATTATTGCTACATTGGATGCTTCTGTCAGGGGCAACAACAGAAGATTCTATGGCAGTGGCCATGGATTTATGATGGTTTGTTGCTTTCCTTGTGCTAGGATTAAGAACGCCTCTAAACGTTTCAAGCACATTGTTAGATTGAGTTACCAGAAACTATTTTACATATTGCTAGGAATGATATTTAAGGGAAAGATTAAAGCAGTACAGAATGAATTTAAGAGGGGTTGTCGAAGATTAAAAATGAAACCTTAAAAGTAGTGATTTCTGGTTTACTCCCAATGCCAACCCCAACCGGGAAGGAACAAAAAGTTAAAGGAGAAAAAATGATGGCTGAAGAACTGCTATATTGTTGAGGGATTTAGATATTTGAGTAAAATGAATCTATTTTAGAATAGAAGAGAGTTGTTCAGAAAGCATTGGTCTAATCTAAACTGGAAAACAACCAATATCTGGACAGGGACATTTGTTCATTCTATGTCGAGAGACTTTATATTGACAGAGACAACAAGGGGGATATTCCAAGTAGCATAACAAATGGTAGGATGGGTGAAGAAGTTTATTAATGTGAGGAGAGCATGTCAATTAGAAAAGAAAGACGAGTGAGTCAAGGGGATATAGTAATTCTGATGCACTCAATTGCATTTATTCCAATGTCAGGGGTCTTACAGGGAAGGCTGATGAACTCAGAGCATGTTTAAGAACATGGGACTGGGAAATCGTATTTATTACAGGAAGTTGGTTGAGAGATGTTCAATTCGAGAATGTAGTGCTGGGAAAGCATAGCAGCCAGGCAAATGTAAGAAGCAGAAAATTCGACGTTTTGGCAAAAAGCCCCTCATCAGTAATGGGCTGATGAAGGACTTTTGCCTGAAAAAGCGATTTTCCTCCTTATCAGATGCTGCCTGACCTGCTGTGCAATTTTTGCCCCACAGTCTTGACTCTAATCTCCAGCATCTGCAGTCCTCACTTTTGCCTGAGAAATGTTCAAGACTGACAATTCAATGTTTCAGGTGGTAAGTTTCATAGAAAGGATAGAAAAATGATGCGGTTGGCTTTGAGATGGAGGTCTGCCGTTTTTGATTAAGGAATAAATTAATGCTTCAACTGGAAAAGATATTTCTGAAAAATCATCCAGTTAAAATATACGGGTAGTATTAAAAATAAGAAAGTAAAGATCTGTTTGAAGAGATTGCACTAAATGCTCATTTGTGACAAACCTTCCAATGAAAATATATTGGTAGAAATTAAAAAGAAGTAAGGAAAGAGCATATCGATGGTATTGTACCAAATGCTCTCCAACAGAAAGAACGAAATTGAGAAACAAACATGTAGGGCGATCTCGGATATATGTAAGCGTAATAAGGTTGTACTAATGGGGAGTTTTAATTTTCTTAAAATTGATTGCAACTACCACAGCGTTAAAGGGTTGGATGGTGAAGAATTTGTCAAACGTTTTCACGAAAAGTTTCTTCATCAATATGTAGATGATCCGAACAGAGAAGGAGCAAAACTAGGCCTTCTTTTGTGCAATAGTCAGGGCAGGTGACTGAAGTAAATGTGAGGGAATATTTTGAGTATTACAATATAGCTCTATTAGCTTATAACGGTTATAGAAAAGAATAAGCCTGTCAATTTTTTTAACTGGAGTATCATAAATTTTAATGGCATGGAACAAGGACATTCCAAGTTTGATTGGAGTAGACTGTTAGCAGGTAAAACGATATCTGAAAAGTGGGAGGCATTCAGCAGTGTGACGACGAGAGTTGAGAGGCATTATGTTAACAATGGTCAACTACAGTTATTGAAGTTTTATTCAAGCATCAAAGAAAATCTTACTTCAGATATAGACAACTTTATTAAATTGAATGTCTGGATCAATATAAAGAGTATTTGGCATTATTTGGAGAGAAATCAGGAAAGCGAAAAGGAGATATGAGATAGCATAGGCAGAAAAGTTTAAGGACAATCCAAAGATATTGTGCAACTAGAGTAACAGCAAGAGGGTAACCACCCAGATGGTAAGGCTGTCAAAGGTCATGAAGGCTATCCATGTTTTGAATCCAGGAAATGGCGAATAAAATCCCATTCCTGGTTCACTAAACAGCAATAATCAGACAAAATTGGGTGAACTCTATCAGCTATTTATTAGCCTGTTGGCCCATTTGATCAAGATCCTTTTGTAATCTTAGAAAAACTTTCTCACTTTCCACTGTGCCACCTGTTTTGGTGTCATTTGCACACTTACTAACCATGCCTTCCATAGTCTCACACAATTCATTTACATAAATGAAAACAATGAAAACCCAGAACCAAACTCTGTGGAACACTGCTGGGCACAAGCCTTCAGTCCGAAAAGCATACGCCCACCATTACTCTCTGTCTCCTGCCATTGCACCAATTGAAATTGATGAAGAGAAACCCTACAGTTCTGGCAGTATTTGAGTCCAATATGACCTGTACAGAACAGGTTCATATAAGATTCGATATGTTAACTCTATTTCTCTGCCCAGATCCTGCATCATCTATTGCATTTATCCATCATATTTCATTTGTATTTCAGATTTTCACTAGCTCGAATATTTATCTTTTTCTTTGATTGGTCTAGATGCTGGACTCTATTATATTTGCACCATATTTTCCATTCCTGTTCCCATCACGTGTGCCAGTGATGCATGTATTACAGTCGACTCTGTTTCCCCTTTAAGTTCTGCAAATAAATGCGTGGATCTCATCAGTGATTTTCATTTTAAAAGCCTTTTAGGGACAGCTGCTCTCGATGAAAAAACAGGAATAGTTTATTAATTATGACATGGTCTGTGCGTTCTATGACTAAACTTTTCTTCCCAGTCCCTGAATATTTTCAATATATTTCTCTGAATAATTTCAGCAAATATGGTTGTCATGTAATTCATCATATCTGTACCAGCTCGGTATGAGCTGTATACTCACTCTGACTCTGCTGTAACTCACTGTAACTCAATACATTTTGTTATCTGTGTCTGTTTTTATTTCTGCATATCCCATCCAGATGGAAACAATCTCGACAACCTGTATAACCTGTGATAAAACAGTCTCTGTATAAAATATAATTGTGTACATCACATTTAAAGTTGTCCTATTCTGTTCACATTATCGTTCAACATTCCATCTACAAAGGTCATCCGTTATCTTGCTCTGCATTTCATTTCATTTCATTTGTCAGAAAGAGTAATTGTTGAATACTCGTGACTGGGAGAAATTGCTGCACTCCCCTCAGGTCTCCTCAGCCACTGGCCACAGTCCTTTCTGCCTCATAGACATTATCATATTCATTCCATCCCATACTCATTAATTCATGACTTTTAATGAACAAGGTTTTTGTACCTTGTTATGGATCAGGCCCGATCCCTGAAAACATTTTGAAGCACATAGCTCAGACTGTAATGTTGTAATTTGTTGAAGAAAAGTGTATCGTGGATATTCCCAGAGATAATTAGCTGGTCCGACTGCCGACTTTTAAACAAATAGAATGTATTTGCAAAAATAAGGAATGAAACACAACGAACCGAAAATACCTTACCTGAATAATCCATCCTATCTGAACCTGACAGGCTACCTCGAATTAACGATGCTGATCCAAATTACTTACAACAATTCCAATAAAGAAGCACCTGAGCACAAAAAAGTAAAATTAAATAATAAAATTACACGTTACAGAGTCAGAGGTCTGACGGAGGGGGAGAGCATCCAATTTCAACAGTGAACCTGACTCAACTAACCCTCGAACTGAACTGACCTGAGCAGCTGGAGAGCTGGCCACATCCCCTTGACTTCATCAGTTTTCTTTTTGTTAGAGACGTAAATCCCTTCTGTCCGACGCATTATCTGTTAGGTAAAAAACAAAGCCCCCAATGCAGCATTCAAAATTGAGACATGTTGGAACTTTGGGTTGGTTAGAACCTCTCTGAAAACAACTCAAGAACAACATAACCTTGTAAAGAGACCACCTTTGTGACAACTCCCCGATATAAACAATCATCAAAATCAAAAGATGCCTTCAGGTTTCAACTCCCACCCCCCCAAAAAAAAAAGTGGTTAGTACACGAAAATACGCATGTACATTCATTTACTATAAACATGCAAACCTGCACAACTACATCCGGTTTCAGTGTGTGGTATTCCTTTCAATTACTGCCTCAATCTGTCATTCAAGTTTGGACAATGCATCAACAATCGTGTTTTAAAGACCTGCCACATGCACAATTTTCAAGTTGAATGGTTGTTAGAACAGGCTCCAGCTAAACAGTCTCGCGTTTTTGTCCTTAAATTTCTCCAAAAACGTCACTGGGTTATGATCAGCGTACATGATTATCTCCGATGTGTTGCTGGTAATTTAAACACTGAAATGTTGTAGTGCCAACACAAAGCTCACAGTGACTTTCTCAACTGTTGAATATTTTAACCATTGAACATTCAACTTCTTGGAGAAATACCGAATAGGTCTTTCTGTCTTCTCGTCACTTTCCTGCAGGTGCCCAGCACTGACACCCACATCACTTGCATTTAAAGCCACCTTGAATGATTTTGCATAATCAGGTGTGGCTGATAGTGGGGCAGTGGTTAATACATATTTCATGCCGTTCAATGCCTTTTGACAGTCCTCTGTCCACTGAAACGTCTTGCCTTTCTTTAACAAGTCTGTGAGTGGAGCAATCACATTGCGAAAATGAGGCAGAAAACGTCGATAAAATCTACACAATTCCAAGAACCATAGTACTGCTCCTTTTGTCAACAGTATGGGAAATTCCCCAAATACCTTCACTTTTACCTCCCATGACACCGTTTATCTATGTCCAATAGCATGGCCCAGGAAGGTGATTTTTGCTTTGCCAATTTCACTTTTTGCTCGTTTTATCAACAAGCCTTCCTTCCGAAGTTAATCGAACAAATCCAATAAATGCTGTAAAAGTTCCTTCCATGACTGACAAAACATCACCAGGTTATCAATGTGCACCACACATTTGATAATCCGGTAATTTATTGGATACCCCTGAAATGTGGCCAGCAAGTTTTTCATATCAAATGTAAGTTGCTTGTCCCACATTTTCAACACAGTCTTCCCACCGTGTAACTGGGCACAAATCAATTATTTTAACTACATTGACTTTACGATAGTCTCCACACGTAACCATTGGGTAGCATTTGGCTTTGGCACCACGACTATGGATGAGTACCAATCACTGTAAAGCAGGTTGACTATGTCATCTTACAGCATGCATTCAATCCCCTTCTGAACTTGTGTCAGCCTTAGATAATTATGGCTGTAAGGATGTTGCTCACTCATAACGAGAACGAGGGTAGGTCCGATCAAGGACAGTGGTGGGAGACTGTGTATTGAGTCGGAAGAGATAGGAGAGGTCTTGAACAAGTACTTCTCTTCAGTATTTACGAACGAGAGGGACTGTATTGTTGAAGAGGAGAGTGTGAAACGGACTGATAAGCTAGAAGAGATATCTGTTAGGAAGGAAGATGTGTTGGACATTTTGAACAACTTGAGGATAGACAAGTCCCCCGGGCCTGACGGGATATATCCTAGGATTATGTGGGAAGCAAGAGAGGAAATTGCAGTACCGTTGGCAATGATCTTCTCGTCTTCACTGGCAACGGGGGTGGTACCAGGGGACTGGAGAGTAGCGAATGTTGTGCCCCTGTTCAAAAAAGGGAATAGGGATAACCCCGGGAATTACAGGCCAGTTAGTCTTACTTCTGTGGTAGGCAAAGTAATGGAAAGGGTACTGAGGGATAGGATTTACGAGTATCTGGAACGGCACTGCTTGATTAGGGACAGCCAGCACGGATTTGTGAAGGGTAGGTCTTGCCTTACAAGTCTTATTGAATTCTTCGAGGAGGTGACCAAGCATGTGGATGAGGGTAGAGCAGTGGATGTAGTGTACATGGATTTTAGTAAGGCATTTGATAAGGTTCCCCATGGTAGGCTTATGCGGAAAGTCAGGAGGCATGGGATAGAGGGAAATTTGGCCAATTGGATAGAAAACTGGCTAACCGGTCGAAGTCAGAGAGTGGTGGTAGATGGTAAATATTCAGCATGGAGTCCAGTTACAAGTGGAGTTCCGCAGGGATCAGTTCTGGGTCCTCTGCTGTTTGTAATTTTTATTAATGACTTAGATGAGGGAGTCGAAGGGTGGGTCAGTAAATTTGCAGATGATACAAAGATAGGTGGAGTTGTGGACAGTGAGGAGGGCTGTTGTCGGCTGCAGAGGGACTTAGATATGATGCAGAGCTGGGCTGAGGAGTGGCAGATGGAGTTCAACCCTGCCAAGTGTGAAGTTGTCCATTTTGGAAGAACAAATAAGAATGCGGAATACAGGGTTAATGGTAGGGTTCTTGGTCAGGTGGAGGAACAGAGGGATCTTGGGGTCTATGTACATAGATCTTTGAAGGTTGCCACTCAGGTGGATAGAGTTTGTAAGAAGGCCTATGGAGTATTATCGTTCATTAGCAGAGGGATTGAATTCAAGAGTCGTGAGGTGATGTTGCAGCTGTACAGGACTTTGGTTAGGCCACATTTGGAGTACTGTGTGCAGTTCTGGTCGCCTCACTTTAGGAAAGATGTGGAAGCTTTGGAGAGGGTGCAGAGAAGATTTACCAGGATGTTGCCTGGAATGGAGAGTAGGTCATACGAGGATAGGTTGAGAGTTCTCGGCCTTTTCTCGTTGGAACGGCGAAGGATGAGGGGTGACTTGATAGAGGTTTATAAGATGATCAGAGGAATAGATAGAGTAGACAGTCAGAAACTTTTTCCCCGGGTACAACAGAGTGTTACAAGGGGACATAAATTTAAGGTGAAGGGTGGAAGGTATAGGGGAGATGTCAGGGGTGGGTTCTTCACCCAGAGAGTGGTGGGGGCATGGAATGCGCTGCCCGTGGGAGTGGTAGAGTCAGATTCATTGGCGACCTTTAAGCGGCATTTGGATAGGTACATGGATGGGTGCTTAATCTAGGATAGAAGTTCGGCACAACATCGTGGGCCGAAGGGCCTGTTCTGTGCTGTATTGTTCTATGTTCTATGTTCTATAACAACATCTCCTATAGCTACATTATGCACAATTTGGCGAGTAATTCCAGGTTAATTTCTGCTTATCTCCCCATGTGACAGTAATACATTTTTCTGGTCATTTAAATGTTTCTCAAAAAGGTAACTCAATCATTTATCCCAATTTTAGAAAACTACCTCATTGTCCACTTTAGATTAGATTAGATTACTTACAGTGTGGAAACAGGCCCTTCGGCCCAACAAGTCCACACCGCCCCACCGAAGCGTACCCACCCATACCCCTACATCTACATCGACCCCTTACCTAACACTACGGGCAATTTAGCATGGCCAAATCACCTAACCTGCACATCTTTGGACTGTGGGAGGAAACCGGAGCACTCGGAGAAAACCCACGCAGACACGGGGCGAACGTGCAAACTCCACACAGTCAGTCGCCTGAGGCGGGAATTGAACCCGGGTCTCCGGCGCTGTGAGGCAGCAGTGCTAACCACTGTGCCACCGTGCCGCCCATTCTTTTATTTAAGGAATGCCAGAATCATTAACACCTTCTCCTCTTGCTTTACTTCCCTGTGAAAATATCTTTTGAGCATATTCACATGACATAAATTGTGAAATGTATTTCTGTCTGGAGTCCTTATCAAGCAGTAACACCCACTCTTTCTATTTATAAGGTCCACTAAACCTTGCTTTTCAAGGTTCACCTATCACTGGAAGTAACAGTAATAACTTATCTCGGATAGCAAAATTGCAAATTTTTAATTTCCTGTCCAATTCCTGTTTTATTGCATGCTCCAATGCATTTAAATGCTGTCTAGTCAACTCCCCAGCGGTATTAATCGTTCCTGAAAGTTGGGACATAGTCCAAAAATGTGACTTTTGAATTCTGATTTACTACTTTCTCCTTAATCAATTGTAATGGCCCAAAAACTAATTCAAATGGATTGAATTTGCTCCGTTAATTTGGTACATCCCTGATCACAAAAAGTGCAAGTGGATTTTCCTTAACCTAATTATCTGGATAATCCTGATCATAAGCCCTCAACATGGTCTTTAATGTTTAATATCACCTTTCTAGCTCTCCGAGCAATTTTGGATGGTACGCAGTAGATTAGAATTTCTTTATTCCTAACACGTTGGAGTGAATAATTTAAATGTGAAGCTTGAACCTTGATCCCACTGTAGCTGTATTAGTGGTCTATATCTATTTAGAAAAAAAGATTAATTCCTTTGCAATTCTTTTAGCAGCTTGAGGTAGCCTCTGGAAATCTAGTCGATGCATCCATTATTGTTAACAAATACTGGTGCCCACTGTTTTTTGTGAGGTTGGCAACCTAGACAATGAATTAAGACTCTTGCAAAAGGTTCCTCAAATACCAAAATAGTTGAAAAAATGTGCATTTTTTATTATCGCTTGTGTTTTTCCAATTACCTGACATGTATGACACGTCTGGTAAAATTAAACTACATCCTTTTGCAGTCCAGGACAGTGAAATGTCTCTGTATTTCAGCCTATGTTTCCTCACTCCTAAATTACTTCTAGTTGGTAGCTCATGCACGATTCGCATCACGTCCTTTCTATACCCCATTGGCAAAACGATTTGATGAATCTCTCCCCATTTCTCATCTCCTTGAGTATGTGATAGTCTCCATATCCTTATCTGGACATCATTTTAAAGGTAATGACACTGAGGGATGCATTTAAAATTCCGAACATAAATGCTTTTTTGATCCAACTGATTTAAACTTTTATCTTTCTGCTGTAACTCAATTAGTTTAGCTGAACTAAAAATAGTTGCATGATCATCTACTTGCTCCTGTTTTTTTCTCAACAATATTAACGAACAAAGTCTCTGTTAATGCCACTTAAGCTTCCTTATCTTTACATTTCTGATATTGCCTGTTTCAACTGGTGATACTGGGACCTTGTTACCCCACAATCAGGAAATTTTCCAGGATAATACTCCTGCATTGCTTCAGTTGCCTGCGTCTCCACTGGCTTTTCAACCAGAATTGGCAGTACTCCTATCAGTGAATCAGCTTTTTTTTTGCGTAAGGACAAATTGTATTGCTGGAGCTGAGAGCTTGTCCAACGCCCCTACCACAATTCCTCCACACTTTTCTGGACACGTTATCCTCGCTTTACAAAACGTAGCATTTTTTGTCTTAATATGAATTCCCTTTAGCAGTATCTTTTCTGGAAATAGTTCTTCAGGAGTACATATCTCCTCATCTTTCAGCATCACAGTCTGAGAGGATACTGTGTCCCTTAAAATTGCATCCTCTTTACCTGTCCTATGTGAATAAACTTTCCCTTTGCAAGTGTATTTTCTAAGCAGATCTGGCACTTCCTCCTTAACAAATTTCTGATCATTTTGTACACTTTAATGCAGCTTTCTCGCTTCCACTGTGCTTTCCATTACCACTCCAAAAAAAACTCCCAGACTTATCACGTTTTCCTGCGTCTGTGTTTTTTTTTTCTGAACCCACCAACACGGTGCTTTCATGTGTCCTAATTTGTTGCAATGAAAACACCAGAGCTTTTTAAACTTATTTGTCTCCTTCAAGTATTTCCTTTCTGCCCTGTGGAAAGTTATCATTAAGATCTTCACCGAGATTATGGACTGAAATTGATTCTGCAAGCCAAAACAAGTTTTATAATCATTAACCACTAGTCATAATCATGAGCCACTTCAGCTGCCAGCCTTACCGTTTTAACTCTCTGCTCTTCCAAATGAGTTGGCACGATGTCAGGCAGTGAATTTTTGAAGTCCTCCAAATTAATTGTTTCTCGAAGAGCATCGTAGGTTTGCTCTCTTTTTAAAGCTCTTATCCATCGATAAAAATTACTTTGTTTGATAATTTCAAACTCACTATAAGTTCGACCAGGATCCCTCCTTAGACTTTAGAAACTTTTTCTGGAGGCTTCTGCCAGAAACTCCATATGCACATGTCCCTTCCTCATACTCCCTGGATCCCTCCTCTGACAGTATTGCGAATACATCATTAGCTCTACCTACAAGTTTTGTTTGGGTCAACAAAACCCACATGGTCACTGGCCACTGAAATTGTTTAGCCACTTTATCGAAGTGTCCATCTCTGAAGCTCAAATGCTCTCCCTTTTCCTTTCTCTCCTGCTAAAGCTATTTGTTATTTTTCTCTTTCCTCTGTTAAACCTATTTGTTCTCTTTCTTCCTCGTCTGATTTTAGTCGTAGCTCAAACTGCTTCATTTCTGCTTCTAACTCAAGCTGCTTCATTTGCGCTTGAAGCTTATTCATCTCCACAGATCATGATAGAGTTTCCAAAAAATTAGAATGCTGAGCTACTGCTGCAATCTTATTATCTTTCCTCACATTATGAGGTAGCTTCAACTCCCTTCGTCGACTAATTCTCGCTGCTTGGACTTATGTGCATTTTGTAAAACCCCCTAGGTCACTTTATCTACCTCCAAAACAAGCTTGATTTCTGCAAGAACCATTCGCATCTGAAGATCAATTTACTCATCAAATCAACATACCAAATAAGAGACACGAACACCTGCCACTCGCTATCTAAATGCTGGAATGAATTTCAAAAATGTAAGACATACTGCTTTGAAGCCAATAAAGTGTATTAAGGTGTTTGTGAGAGTATTCAATGGTATTATGTATTGAAGATTCAACATTGTCTTACTAGAGCAACGAGAGGAGTGTCCAGACAGATCCGCACTTCCTGTGTATGGTCAGGGCAAATATGCCCACTGAGAATCTATTGCTTGGCACCTGTTCTAGTCGAGGAGAAATCAGAATGGTAACAATATCACGGATTGATTTTTTGTGGGTGCTCATGGTGGAGCGTTCAGATGGTTATAGTATTGCAAATCAACAACACAGCAGAACCATCTAGCCTGCGATAAGGAAACATCCATCGTTGTCTCTCACAACTTTCTTCACGACACTAATTATTGATGGGAGATGTGGCCATTAGCCAGCGATTTCAACGTTATTGTGAACTGAAGTAGCAGACTGAAAGGAGTTAACTGGATCTGTTTGTTCAGTGACTGTGACTGATATCAGTCTCCATGGATCCTAATTATGTCACTGGATGGTTTTCTTTTTTTATTTGTAAATGGCTTCTTGCAATGATTTATCCCATTATAGCTGCAGGTGTATTACCTCCAACACTAACAGGGATCAACTGTTGCAGAGACAGGAGAGGAAAGATCAGAGTGTGAGAACCAAAGACAGGAGTGTTCCAACAAATGACCAGAATCTGAAAAGAGTAGACTGGAATGTTCCAACAATGGATCAGAATCTGAGAGCATTTGACTGGAATATCGCACCAACCGTTCAGAATCTAAGAAAAGTATACTGGAATGTTGCAACAATGGACAGGAGTTTATCCTGGGGTCTTTTGTATCTTTCCAGGTATTGGCACATATTACCAGATCGGATATTAGGTGTACTGCTGATCATTCAGGCTGGTTACTATCCCATGCTCGCTATTGTTGGTGTTCCTGGTAAGTCTCCCCATCACTATCGACTTATTAATCTCATAAGCCATGGTGAACTTCAGTGCTATTTCTGTTATCTATATTTAGTAAAGACAGAAAATATTGTCCTCAGTTTCAAATGCAAATCCATTTATTCTCCACAAATTTCAGAACGGCCCACACCCCCGCCCTCACAAACATGTAAGAACAAGACTGTTCACAATCCCGAAGTACCTATTTGCCCTGAATTGATTGGTATTCTCTCCATCACCAAAGCTACCCACTACCAACTCCATGTTGTCCCCAGTCCCCATCTAGACCTCAGTGCGGGTGCTAAGTAAACCAATATCTATACCTAGGACACGTAATTCAGGAGCCCAGGTTACTACACTAGAGACACTGTTTGAAATCTTATCTCAGATGATGACAGAATTTAAATTCAAATGACAGGAACTGGAAATAAGAACGAATTTCACTAATTAAATCCCACCAGCACTTTGCCAAAAAGTTTATTTTTTTCACTGTTGTCCGTTGAGAAAGAAATCTAGCATTATTACCTGGTCTGGATTAAGACTGACGTCAGACCCACTGCCTTAAGAAATGACGTCACAGTAAAAGGCATTTAGTGAGGTCAACAAATGCTGCCCTTGCCAGTGATGCAGACATCCCATGAAATAACAACATAAAATGTTAAAAAAAAAAACAAAGAATGATGCTAGAGATCAGAAACAAAAAGAAAGAGGAAGTGCCAAAGAAACTGAACAGATTTGGCAGCCTCAGGTCGGGAGAAAAATAGATGTGACATTTCGAGTCCAATCGCCATAGATCAGAACTGAACGCAGCTGGGAAATAGAGTGTTTGATGTTGGTGACAGGGATGTCTATTGTGATGGGGAGAAGGAGTGAGTTGAATAGATAAAGAAATAGAGAGATAGAGAGAAAGAAACAAAAAGAGGAATTGTTGATGATCAGCTGGAATGGAAATAAAAATTCAGATTAATCTTATTTATGTTTCTCCTGTTCCCATATTGCTGAAATTCATGCCCATGTAAGGTGTACATCAAAGTTCTGGTTTGAAGTGAGTTATGTCCCTTTGTCTCTCGTTGTTGAGTGTGATCATCTTTTTTAAAAAATCATTAATGGGATGCTGGCCCAGTATTTAATTCGCTTTCCTCATTGTCCTTGAAAATGTGTTGGTGAGCTGCCTTCCTCGCCCACTATAGTCCGTGGGCTGTACGTAGTCAGTGCTGAGGTTTCATTTCTTTGAGAATTTGTAGTGAGTAGTATAACTGACTTGGCCATTTCAAACTGCAACTGTGTGTTAATCACAGTGCTGTGGATCTGGAGTTATAAGCAAGGTCAACCAAGTGAAGATGGTAGTTTTCACTCCCTGAAGGGCATGATTGTGCCAGGTAGGACAACCAAAATGGTTTTACGGTTTCATTTGATTTTCAATTCCTGATATTTTAGTGAATGCAAATTCTAACATTTGCCATGGTGGGATTCGAGCTTATGTTCTCAGTTATCACCTGGGTCCCTGTGTTAACAATTCCAGAGATAATACAGCTCGGCCATCACCTCCTCAGCATTTCCAACCAACAGTGGTGCTGCTGTTGGCGCGGCTGTGATTAAAGCACAGCGTTTTGCAAGGCAACAAAATAATCTGGCAAAATTTACCATCCTCAGTTTGTATTTATGAGAAGGCGAGATGATGGGAAGTGCTCTTGGTGAAAACGAGCTGGATGTCCTTGGTCATGAGTCACCAACAGAATTCATACGGAACAATAAGTCATCAGCGCTGGAAATGCATAGTGTCCTTCATTGCAAAATAATGAAAGTATAAGAGTGAAGACACCTTACTGAAGTTATAGAATGATTTTGAGACAGAACTTGGGGCGCTTTGAACAGATTTTCTCTCATTTATGAGAAATGATCTCCTTGCCACATTGAGACAGAGTAAAGGTGTTACACGAGACTAATCACGCCAGTGAATTTACCATGAGGAGAGTGTGAAGGAAATGAGTGTTTAATTTGAAATAGACAAAAGAATAAAAAAAGATTGCAAGAAAACTTGAGCATTATAGACCAACGTTCAATATTTTTAAAATGGAACATCGATATCGTGAAATATTACGTGTTTTGCACAGTATATATTTTCACATTTGGACACATATATGGTAGGAAAGGTTTAGAAGGATATAGGCCAAGTGCAGGGAAATGGAGTAAGCATGGATGGACATTTTAGTCGGAATGGACCAGTTTCGGCTAAAGGGCCTGTTGAACTCTATGGCTATGTGACGGTTTACATATCTCTGTAGAGCAACCATGTTAGTCGAGGGAGAGCTCCAGGTTCCGAACAAACTCTCACGTCTGAGTTGGAGTGAGACCCTGCACTAAGCATCATCTTTTTCACAATCCTGTCGGCAGCCACACTCTGACAGATTGGCCATTCTCAAAAGCTTCTGACCTCCATGCAGAAGACTAGACTGTTTTCTCGGAGATGGAAGACGCCTCCTTGAGTAGTGGCACAAACCATCCGCTGTGCGTCCTTACCATCAGCAAACCACGTTAATGTAACACGAGAGAAACATTAGCAAAAGAGCCAGGAGACACAACATGGAGCAGTCTGTCTGTGCAGCCTCTGCTTCATTAGTTTGTCGTGTTGCAGTATCAATGACATACTACTATTTCAGTGTAACAGTTTGGAGGGGCTGAATGGCCTCTTCTGTTCGTGTGTCAGTGTCTCGGGGGCCTGAACGCCCTCTTCCTCGTTCCAGGGAAGCGCTTCATTATTGGGTGACCCGTGATAGCTGCATACCTGCGTGTTGTGCTGACTAGATTCCTTATCTTCCTGTGTAATAATAGACAAACAGGAGGCTGGAAAAAACAGCAAGCCAGGCAGCATCAGGAGGTGGAGATGTCAACATTTCAAGTATAACCATTCTTCAGGACTGCAGGTGTGGGTAGGGGGAGCTGCAGATAAAGAGGGGAGGGAGTGGTTGGGATCGGGAAAGCAGCACGATGGTGAAGTAGGGGATAGGTGGACACAAGTGGTGATTGCAAGCCGGTTGGTTGATGGGAAGGATGAATCCGGTTGGGAGCTAGAAGGCGGGGTCATTTGGTGGACTGGAAGGGTGGAGGCGGGGGTGGAAAGGGAGTAGGGCCATTGCTGAGAAGTTTATTTCAATTTGGAGAATTCAATGTTGCGTCCTCCAGGCTGCAGGCTACCCAAGCAGAAGGTATCATGTTGTTCCTTCAATTTGCTGTCTGACTCACTGTGGCAACAGAGGAGGCCAAGGATGGTCATGTTGGAAAGGGATTGTGAAGGGGAAATGAAATGGTTGGTGACTGGGAGCTCAGGTCGGTCCCTTTGGGCCTGGCTGTGATGCTCGGTGAAATGTGCACTTCGTTTAAGCTGCTCTTCCCGATGTAGAGAAGACCACATCAGGAACACCTGATGCAGTAAACGAGGTTAAAGGAGAAGCAGGTGACCTCTGTTTCACCTGGAAGGACGGTTTGAAGCCTTGGATGAGGTGAGGGAGGTGGTGTGCCAGCAGGTGATACATTTATTTCAGCTTCACGGTCAGTTGCCAGTGGGGAATGGCGGGTTTGATGGGGAGTGTGGCACTAACCAAAATTAGCGAAGGGATTGGTCCTTGTGGAAGATGTGCCAGGTGATGGGATCCAACCCAGTTTACTGTATCTGGCACTCCTGATGTTATCTTCTCTATATCAGAGAGACTAAATGTAAACTGAGGGGAATGTTTTGCTCAGCATCTCAGCCGGGACTGTAAAGGCTGATCTGATCCTCAGTCACAGCCTATTTGAATTCCCCCACCCACTCCCATTCTGACATGACTATCCTTGACCTTCTCCATTGCCACAACGAAACAAAGCACAAATTGGAGGAACAACATTTCATATTCCACCAGTGTAGTCTACTGCCCGGGGGGACTCAATATTGAGTTCTCCAATTTCTAGTAACCTTCTTTCCAATCCCCTGACTCCCTCCCCAGCCCCTTCTCCTTCCAATTCTCTGTTCAACCCACCTTACAGCTGTCAAATGGATTCATTCCTCCCATTGACCAACCCGGTGGTACCCTCTACCTGTATTCCCCACCTCACCACGCCACCTCCTCCTACTCCCCCACCTCGCCTCTTTATCTGTACACACCCTTACCCCCACCCCACTCAAGAAGCAAGCTTATACCCAACGTGTGGACTTCTTCTCCTGATGCTCCCTGGCTTGTTGTGTTCTTCAGCCACCTACATTCCAACACGTTTGTAGATTTTTAAAAATCTCTTCTTGTGTAATAGATAAGAGAGAGTGAACGGGCCGTGCCTTTCTTATCCAAAAGCTTCGATGGGCTGAATGGCGTTCTCACATTCCGGTGAAACTACCTTCAGATGCTGAATGAGCTCCTCGTTTTTAGTCCTGTGGAAATGTTCTGAATCCAGCAGTGCTGTTACATGAATGTTACCTACACGTTAACAACATGAGCTTGAATGTTGCCCAGGTTTTGATGCTTTAAGCATTATTTTCTGAGCATTCTCAATACTGATCGAATGACGTAGGGTAAGACATTGCTGAAGCAGCAGAAGATGTTTGTTCCGAGGAAGCTACCCTGAGGATCGCCCACAGAGATATCCAGGGTCTGAGAGGATTGATCTCCACCAGCCACATTGTGTCCTGAATGGCATTACCGCTTGGGAGTTTACAATGATTCCCATTAGGTTCGATTTTATTCCGCCTCTTTGACACTTTGTTCAGTCACGTCTTGCTGTTACGACAGGCCCAGTCACTCTGACGCTGTGTTCCTATATCTCATTCACGTCAAAGGCCAAGGTAAATATATGGGGACTGTTTCCTTCTCTCAGAAGGTAGTGACTGTTGGGGCCTCTCTATCCCAGACACCAAATCTCTGAATGTTTGTAGGAACAGGGTGGTGTTAATGGATTTTGACACATCAGGGAGTTGAGGGCGACAAAGAATTGGGCATGAAAGAGAAATTGCGGCCAAGAGAGATCAGCTTTGATCTTACTGAAGGTCAGGCTATATAGCCTGGTATTATGACAATAAACCCCATCGTCCAGTCACTTTGTTGCCTCTTCCATTTCCTGTGTACTGGCTTCAAGTCGCTGAATAGGCTGATGCTGTTGCTGCATTATCTAAACTGGGTCTAGTTCTATCGACTGGTGGGGCTGAATAGTCTCCTCTTGTAAATGTATATCATGGTCCAGGGGCTGAAAAGTCTCATTCTGTTCTGGTGTAAATGAAATCCTTATAGACCAGATCGACCACCCTTGGAGAATGTTAGGAATGCAGATGCTGGTGATCAGAATTGAAAAGTATGGCACTAGAAAAGCACCAGCTGGTCAGCCAGCATCCGAGAAGCAGGAGTATCGATGTCTTGGACATTCCTGATGATAGGCTTGTGCCCAAAACTTCGATTCTCCTGCCCTTCAAATGCTGCATGACCTACTGTGCTTTTCCAGCACTATATGTTTGGATGCTATTAGCCCGCCCTACTCGACCTTCCTGGTCACGTCATCAAAGAACTTTAACAAATTCGTCAGGCGTGAACTTCCACTCACAAAGCCATTCTTACTATTACTAATAAAACCCTGTTTCCCCAATGCATGTACATCTGATCCCTTAGAATCTTCTCAAGTCATTTACCTACCACAGATTTTAAGCTTACTGGTCTGTATTTCCCAAACTTTATTTTTCAGTCCTTCATGAAAGATGGAACAACATCTGCTTTCCTCCAGTCTTCTGGGATCTCACCTGTGGTAACTGATGATCAAAATTATCGGCCAGGGCCCCCGCAAATTCTTCTCTAGCCCCTTGCACTGTTTTTGGATATATCTGGAAAGGACCGTGAGATTTATCGAACTTCAAACATTCTAATATATCCAATACCTCCTCCACTGTGATATGGACTGTCCCTAAGTTATCACCATTAATTTCCCCAATTTCCCAAGTACTCATGTTTTTCTCTACGTTAAACACAGTGGAGAAATATTTGTTGAGGACATTGCCCATCTCTTATGGTTCCACAGAAACATATCCATTTTGGTCTTTGAGGGATCCTATTCTCTCTCTAGTTAATGCTTTTCCTTTAATATAGTTAAGGCACCTCTTTGGATTCACTCTGATTTTCTCAGACGAGGTTATCTCATAACCCCTATTCGCCATCCTGATTTCCTTCTTGAGTAAACTCCTGTATCCCCTTTACACCTCCAGGGATTCACTTGATCCGAGCTGCCTCTAGCTGAACCACGCCTCCACATTGTTTTTGGTAAAAGCTTAAACATCTCTTGTCATCCACGGTACCTCATTCCGGTCAACTTTCCTTTCACCCTCACAGGAACATACAGATCTTAAACTCCCACTTGCCGGAGGTCCCTTAGCTTGCAAACAGACTAATCCAATCATCCCCTGCAAACTGCTGTCTAAGTCCATCGAAATTAAACTTGCCCCAATTTAGAACTTGAAGCTGTGGACCAAATTTTCCCTCTGCATAACTATTTTCAAATCAATACATCCATGCTCACTGGCCCCACAGTGCACATCTACTGTCACTTCACTCACCTGTCCTGACATACTTCTTAAGAGTAGGTCAAATTTTGTTCCTTTCCGATTAGGACCCTCTACATTCTGCTTGAGGAAACTTTCCTGACGCACCTAATTGATTCCATCCCATCAAATCACTTAATGATCTGGCAGTTCTTGTCTATTATAAAAAATATTAAAGTCCCTATTATGACAACCCAAATGTTCCCGAAAGTCTCCGCAATCTCTCTACATATTTTTGTTCCTGCAATTTCTGTTGACTTTTGGGGGCCGATAGTAAAACCCCTTCTTATTTCTTAGATCCACCCACAACTCCTAATTGGATGATCCATTAGTTATTTTATTTCTGATCGCTGCTGCGATACACCCTTTATTCAGAAATGTGACTCACCTCCTCTCGTTCCACGATCTCTCTCCCTCCTAATGCATTTAACCCTGATACAATAAACTGTCAGCCCTATCTTTCCGTCAGCCATGTTCTGCAATAGCTAGACTATCCAGTGCCAATAACCTATCCACACCCTGAATTCATCAGCCTTACCTGTCAGCCCTTTTGCACTGAATTAAACGCAATTTAATACACAGGCATTTCTCGCTCCCTATCGTGTTCCAGCCTGATATGTCTCCTCAATATACTATTTTCGATTACTGTATCTCCTTCCAGCCTCTCACTTGCCTCCCTGCTCTTGAGGATACCACCGCCTGCCAATCTCTTTTAAACAATCCCCTGTTGCACCAGCAAAACTGGTTGTGAAGATATTGGTTCCCCCCTCCAGTGGATGTGCCACCAGTCCCTCTTGAACAGGTCAACTCTGTCACAGAAAAGCCCCAATCGTCTAAAAATATGAATCCCTCCCACTGCAACAATTCTTTAGTCACATATTTATCTTTATATCCTTCTATTCTTACGTTCACTAGCTCATGACACTGGAAGTAATCTGGAGATTGTCACTGTCGAGGTCCTGGTTTTTAACTTTTCTCCTAGCTCCCAGTTAATCATTCTATAGAAACACATTCCTATATCTAACCGTGTCATTTGTATTATCGTGCACAATGACTTCTGACTGCTCACCGTCCCCCTTGAGAACTTTCAGCAGCCACTTCGAAACATCCTGGACCCTGACACCTGACAGGCAACACACCATCCTAGTTTCCCGGTTGAGGCTACAGAATCTCCGATATGTCCTCCGAACAATCAAATCTCCTATCCCACAGACCCTGTTTACCTTTATCCTTTCCTACTGCTCCCCAGATCCAGTGCAACCATCTTGGCTACTGCTGCTTTCCCCTGAACAGCCATTTCCTGATACTCATCGCCCTTCTCCCAACATACACAAAATCATTATCCAGAATGGAATACTTGGTTTCGACAGGAATGGCTAAAGCGGATTCCTGCATTTTCTGCCTACTCCCTTCGCCATTCCTGGTGGTCGCCCAGCTACTCTCTGCTTGGAACACGGCAGGAAGCAAGGAACGCCTGTTGGATTAAATTGCTGTTAATTAAATGCAACAGGGCTGACAGGTCAGGCAGATGAACTCAGGGAGTGGATCTTTACGCGAGACTGGAATATTATAGTCCTTACAGAAACATGTCTAAGGGAGGCACTTGAGTGTGATCACCTCACTAAAGCTTTTATCTATGAAGTGCTAAGTATCTCGGATGATCCGAAGTGCTACCAGGTCCAGCTCCAGAACACGGTCTCCCAGGAGCTGCAGCAGGGTGCACTGCCCACACGTATAGTCATGAGGGACAGTGTAAATCTCCCTGAGCTTCTACAAACCGCAGGAGGAACATGCAACTGCGCAAACTGCCATCTCCACTGCTTTCAGTCGAGCGTTAAAAAGAGCTTACCTGAGCTTACCTGTACCTTTTACTGAACTGCTGCTCACCAATATCTCTGGAACGAGAGTATTATTACCTACTCTGCCATTAACAGCACGTTAACAGAACACTCCACATTTAGTTTTGGTTAGGGCAGGAGGGAGACACTACAGTGATGTAATGTTTGGGCTTTAAGCACTCGACACCAGGCCCATACTTGGACTTGGGGGTGTCTTGCTGAGGTCTTCCTTCTGTTCGTGGTGACTGCACTTATGCAAATATTCACCCTGACAGCCCATCCGCGTTGTCGCAGTCCTCTGGTCTTTTCTGTCTACTGCATGTATGAATTCCTTGTATCTATTGATTGTATTCGAAACTGTGTCTCACTCCGGAGGGAGAGTTGTTGATGTTCCAGTGAATACAGGCTATTAGAAAAGGTTTACCATTAGACATATGAGGAACAGTATGCCCATTCCCTCGCTGACCCTGCTTTTACTTTCAACTTGGATACATTAATCCTGAGAACATTCCATTCCATTTTCCTGCGTTTTCCCCATAACCTTTGTTTAAAAATCTGTCCATGTCAGTCTTGAAGATAATTGAAATCATTCCTCAACAGCCTTCACAACTTTCGACAATTGTTTCCCTCCCACTGATGTGAGACTTCGTGGTCTTTAATCCCATGGCTTTTTTTCTAGCACTTTGTGTGGTAGTTGAACCTACATTAGATGTTGTCCTGTTCGATCACACCACCTCTGTGGCCAGAGGCAAAACAAAATACAACATAAAATTTAAGAGACTGTAATCTCCTCCCTCATCTCTCACATCACTCTAAGACACAGTTCATCCAGATCTAGAGATTTGCCCACTTTTTATCCTGCATCAACTTCCAATTCCTCCTCAGCTTCTGTCCAGGAACTGCTTTTCCAAAGTGAAGACCATATGTAGTACGTGTTTGCCATATTCTCCGGCTCGATGCACAGCTTGCCTCCTCGGTCCCTAATCCTCCCTATTCTTTCTCTTGTTACCCTCTTACCCTTAATAAACCGATAAAATGTCTTTGAATTCTTGAAAATATTGCCCACAAATTTTTTTATCACCCCGCTTTTTGCTCTTCTACTTACTTTCTTGAGTTTAGCCCTACGCGTTCTTTACTCTTTTGGGACCTCCATTGACCTGCTCACTTTATGACTCCTTTAAGAACCTCTTTCATTTTTAATTCTATTCTGAGTATTTGTAGACTTCCCAAACTCTCTGGTCTTGTTTTCCTAAATTTCATCCTTGTTGTAACATGTTGCGGTGACACCTTCATCGATTCCATTTTGAGCATGCGATCCCCACCTCCCCCACGCTGTTCTGCTACAGTTTCACCCAGAAGTAACTGTACTGTGGCCAGATCCTGTCTTTCTTTGCCTCCATCATCCAAATTGTTTTTATTTTTCGAACCTTTTCTATTTTGCTCTTTTCCTTAATAAGCTAAAAATGCTTGACACGGCCATTGGTCCTGTAATGCTCTCACAATCCTGCTTGCAACACCTAACTGGCTTCGTTCCCACAGTGAGGCTCAGCACTGCCCCGCCCATTGTTGCATCTGCTACATAAGGAGCTCGCTGGAATAAATGTCAAGACATCTTTGCCCTCTTAAAAATAATTATTGTTGCCCTAATGAATGTTTGTAATTGAAATGCCAGAATATAATGATCCTATGGTATTTACATACCTCAGTTAATTGGTTATATATCTGCTCCTGTAGTTCCGTTTATCTAAGGGTCTATAATATATCCACAACAGTGTGTCTGTCATTGTTGTGATCCTAACCTCAACCCACAAATCGTTAGTTGAATGCCCTTCCAAGATATCATCCGTCCTTTTTGCAGTCTTTAACTCCATAATT
Source organism: Chiloscyllium punctatum (assembly GCF_047496795.1). NCBI lineage: Eukaryota > Metazoa > Chordata > Chondrichthyes > Orectolobiformes > Hemiscylliidae > Chiloscyllium > Chiloscyllium punctatum. The sequence goes on along the minus strand of NC_092759.1, from coordinate 79,948,805 downwards.
AATAATGCAACACCAACTTCTTTTTTACCCCTCTCCTATATTGCCTATAGTTCTTGTACCACAGAATATTGAGTTGTAAGCCCTGATCTCCCTCAAACACATCTATGCGATGGCAAAAATGTCCACTTCTCCATGTCACCTCGTTCCCTTAACAAATCTATCGGTCCGATAATATTCCCAGCAATATGGTAAAGGACATCCAGCCTGGAATGTAGCACCCGGAATACTCTGAAACTCGTAGTTCTTCAGTCATTTACTTTTTTGTTAACAAACTGCCTTTCCATGAATTAAAAATGTAACTCTCGTACTGAATGAATAATTGTTGAATTGTAGTTTCTTTTTTAATTAATGTATTAATCAAATGCAACGTTCCAGAACTGAACAGTCAGCTTCAAATACAATGAATTCCTGCTGATTAATTCCATGCTCAGTGTGCAGAGGGGTCAGCCTTCAGTAATGGAGAAAGTGAGAACTGCAGATGCTGGAGATCAGAGTTGAAAAGTGTGGTGCTGGGAAAGCACAGCGAGTCAAGCAGCATCAGAGGCTCAGGAGAATGAAAGCTTTGGGCATAAGCGCTTCATCAGGAAGGCATTGGCATGTTCACGTTTTTTCTCATTCCATGATTCATGGAATATTTGGAATTGCACTTGCTCAGGAGGGCAGCACTGTATATAGCCCTGAAATGGAAAGCTGTCAATCTGTTGGTTGGACAGGGAGCAGATAAAGTGAGGTGAAGTACAGACTGATTTAAGTACAAACATAAGGATAGATAAGGAAGGACCAGACAGGAAGAACCCAAGGTTACCAGAGGAATTGAGGGAAGAGATTTCTGCACCTTTGGCGATGATCTTTGTGTCCCCACTGTCCACTGAAGTACTGTCTGATGGTCGGATGGTGGCAAAAGTTATTCCCTTGTTCAGGAAAGGCAATAGGGATAATCCTGCGAAATACAGGCCAGTCAGTCATACTTCTGTATTGGGCAAAGTATTGAAACGGATTCTGAGAGACAGAATTTATGATTACTTGGAAAATCATAGTTTGATTAGAGATAGTCAGCATGACTTTTTGAGGGGCAACTCATGCCTCACACAACATATTGAATTCTTTCAGGATGAGATCAAACACATTCATGAAGGTAGAGCAGTGGATGTGATGTACATAGATCTTAGCAAGATGGTGATAAGTTACCGTAAGGTTGGCTCATTTGTAAAATAAGGAGGCATGGGATACAGGGAAACAGGGAAATCTGTCTGTGTGGATACAAAATTGTCTGGCCTGTAGAAAACCGATGGTGGTAGAACATGGAAAGTAGACAGCCTGGAGCTAGGTGACCAGTGGCGTTCCTCAGGAATTGGTTCTGGGACTGCTGTTCTTTGTGATTTTTGCAAATGACTTGGATGATAAAGTTTGGTAAGTTTCACGATGTAACAAAGATGGAGTTATGGAGAGTGTGGAGGGCTGTTGTAGGTTGTAATTGGACATTTACAGGATGCAGAACTGGGATGGTAAATGACTGATGGAGTTCAACCTGGATAAGTGTGAATTGAGGGAAAAAGTGAGGACTATAGATGCTGGAGATCAGAGCTGAAAATGTGTTGCTGGAAAAGCGCAGCAGGTCGGGCAGCATCCAAGGAGCAGGAGAATCGACTTTTCGGGCATGAGCCCTTCTTCAGGAATGCATTTCTGAAGAAGGGTTCATGACTTTAACGTCGGTTCTCCTGCTCCTTGGATGCTGCCTGACCAGCTGCGTTTTTCCAGCAACGCATTTTCAGCTAAGTGTGAAGTGATTCATTTTAGAAGGTCGAATTTGCATGCAGAATACAGTTTTAAAGGCAGGATTATTGGCAGTGTAGAGGACTATAGGGATCTTGTGTTCCATACAATAGGACGCTCAAAGTTGTCACCCAAGTTGATAAGGTTATTAAGATGTATGGTGTTTTCATTAGCCAGGGATTGAGTTTAAGAGCCGCCAGCGCCGAAAAACTCTGGAGAGACTACAGTTAGAATATTGTGTCCAGTTCTAGTTGCCTCATTACTGCAAAAATGTTTAGTCTTTGGAGAGGGTGCCGGGGAGATTTATCAGGATGCTGCCTGGACTGGAGGGCATGTCTTTCAAAGAAAAGTTAAGGGGGCTCGGGCTTTTCTCCTTGGAGCAATGAAGAATAGGAGGTGACTTGATAGAGGTGTATAAGATGATAAGACGCATTGGTAGAATGGGTAGCCAGAGACTTTCTTGCAGTGTGGAAACGGCTATCTCGAGCGGGCATAATTTTAAGGTGATTGGAAGAAGTTTTGAGGAGATGTCAGAGGTAGGTTCTTAACACAGAGAGTGGTGGGTGTTTAGTAGAGTTAGCTGTATTAGGGATATTTAAGCAGCGTTAGTAGAGTCAGCTGCATTAGGGATATTTACGTGACTATTGGATAGGCACATGCAGGGTATGTCAGCTAGTCTAATATTAGAGTAGGGTAAAGGTTCAAGGACGTCAAGGGTCAAAGTGTCTGTACTGTGATGTACTGTTCTGTGTTTTATGTTTCATCCAGCCTGTGGATTCTTATCAATTGTTGAATGTGTGAGGGAGTGATCTGTGTGTGATTAGGAAGCTGGGGAGGGGCGTTAGCCCAAATGTTCCAGTTATGTTGTTCATTGTTACATTCACCTGAATGTCAGTACAATATGTGTGGTGTCCTACACCACGCAGGCTCCGCCAAGTTCAGTTATTAACGTGATTCTTGACTTGTCATTTGCTGCTGTTTTCTTCAGGGTAATCTGTTGGGTGACCCATGTATTAATCAGATGTTTGCTATGTTTCGTGAATTGGGCAAAAATAAGATGTTAACTATGATTGTTCGACTGAACTATAATCTCCGAAAAAAAATAGGTTGATTCTATATTTATGGAACGAAAATATAAACTCCTGTCAAGATTTCCTAACACAGAAATAAAGAATGTACAATTTATTTTGTATCGCACAAACAATATGGATCTCACTCTTTTGGCGATCAGAATTACACACAATGTCAGGATTCAAAATAATGTATTGTCACTCTAACATTTTGAAAGCGGTTGGCTTCTGAATGATTACATGTTCAGGGTGAGCAAACGATGGAACAATCAAATAGAATTAGCGTTTTTATGCATTTATACATAATCAATCAGTTTAATTTCTCACTGAAATGTACAAGCTTCAGCTATTTGCTAGCGAATTAGAAACGGCTATAATTCAACATGCAGTGTGAATATTAACCTAAATTCATGACTTGTGCTATCAAATTTTAGTGTACAATAATTTGAAAACTTTTAATTTATGGAAAGAATGTTATTTAATATAAAATGTAGACAGTAAACAAAAATGATGAACATATTATCGTGTGAGTGAAAAGTCAGACCTTTTAAAAGACAAAGCAATGACAGATTTGTTTTAATACTTGGAATACAACATTTAAAATATTCATGTTCTGAGCAATAATTAGATAACAAAATGAAGCTGGCATTGCAATATTTGCATTTTAAATGATTATGCTCCACTAAATTATCAGATATTTGCGAGCATTTACAATGGGAAATAATCGGATAATGACTTGTATTCACATCAAACACATGACAGAGTGCAAAACTTTAAAGTACAGGAGGAGGCCATTGGCCACTGTGTGTGCATCAGCTCCAGGAATGTCTCCAAAGCCCCTCCCATTTGTCAGCCCTGTCTCTGCAACCTGTTAAATTCATATTTCCAAATACATAACCATTTCTCTTTTTAATCTTCATCCAAAAGTCTCCCAGGCAGTGCATTCTAAATCCAAACGACTCTCTCAATAAAGAAGTGTTTCCTTATCTCACTCCTGCTTTTTGCTGACAATCTTGAAATTAGAACTCCTTGATACTGTAATGCCAACTAACGGAAACAGCATAGTCCTGTTTTACTCTTCAACTTTTTATCATACTTTTGAGCACTGAAATAAGATCACATCTTTGTCTGTTCTTCCCGGAAGATTAAGCCTTGCAAGAACTGTAACAAACACTACATCGGAAAAACAGGCAGAAAACTAGCCACCTGGATATATGAGCAACAGCTATCCAGAAAAGAAGACATGAGCCACTATCACTAGTAACCTTAAATACAGATGAGGAAGTACACAATTTCGACTGGGTCTACACAACCATCTAGGACAAACCAAACAGAAACACGCACGAGAATTCCTAGAAGCATAGAATTCCAAACGGAACTCAATCAACAAAAACATTGATTTTGATTCCATCCAACACTCTCTGACAAAAAGAACCGGAAATAAAATCACCAATACTGGAAATTACATCACTGACTCAAGGAAACCTAAACACTTCAATAGCAAGTGGGACATAACACCAGTACTTCACCAGAGGCTCACTGATAATGTTCCCTTGTACAGTGATGAACCATCTGAAAATGAACTCTCCAGCTCAGCGAGCAAACTGACATCCAGAAGTAGCGCAATTTCTGTCATCCTCCCTTTAACTAAATCCTTCATTCCAGTTATCATTCCGATTATTTTAAGGTTATTTGTATTCTTTTGCAAAGTAATGTGGTTTCTGTCTGTCTGTTTGTGTGACAATGTGTGTGTGAGAGACAGCGAGAGTGAGAGAGAGAGAGAGAGCAATCATCTGTAATCTCTGGATTACTCACCGTGCCATGTGGAAAAGACGGAAGGATAAGGAAGACAGTATAGCTTAACATTTTGTTAAAAAGCTAGTTCAGTGTAGATGGTTTCAGATTTTTGGATCATTGAGATCTCTTCCCGGACAGGTGGGACCTGTAAAAAAATGACAGGTTGTGTCTTAACTGGACGAGCACCAGCATCCTTGATGAGAGATTTGCTAGTGCAAGTCAGATGGATTTGAGTACACCAGGAGGGTGAGAACCAAAGCAGCGGATCAGGAACAGAGCTGAAGGTCGAGGTGAATCGGACATCAGGGACTGCCAGTCTGATGACCATGCTGAGAGAACCAAACAAATTAGTCCAAAATGTGAGTTGGGAGATGGAATAAATGATCGAGGTGAGGCGCAGGTTTTTTCAGGCATTAATAAATAAGGATGGAGAGTGTGGAGGATGTGAGGGAGTGAGGTGTGTGTGATCAGGGAGACACTGCACAAGAAAATGTTAAAGGGGAAAGAGGTTGGGTGGGGAATTCTGTGATATACAACTTGCAGCAAAAGACAGGAAAACTTGCTGTTTGTCAAACTGAATACCTGGGAAAGAATTTATTATGCTTCAGAGAAATAGCAGCCTTATTGCTCGAGGTCTGTGTTATAATGAAGGAAAAGCTGTGTTCATGTTATGTTTGTATCTATAAGAATGTGGGAAAACAGCTAGAATAATGTCAGTGCTGTTGTTGAACAATGCATGCACTGAGCATATGAATTATCCTGGATGTTCCCAGAGATGGCTGGGCTACCTTTGGTTGAGTAAGTGTTGAAGCTCCATGAGACGATGTTGTTTTGTGATGTAGCCACTTACCGAGACCAGTCAAAGGAACAAAGCAGCAACTGCTATTGGTTATTGCTTCAGAATATATCAGAGTGTTCATAGCTGCCACTGCACACAATCATGCAATGAAAACCAGACCTATCACGTCTGTGCCAGCAAGTGCACATCCGAAGGCTTTTTAAACGATTGTGAGGTTACCTGCCTCAACCACCTTCCAAGACAATGCATTCCAGATTCAGGCTACCCTCTCAGTTCGAAAATCATTCCACAAATCCTCTCACAATCCCCTGCCTTTCACTTTAAACGTGTGTCCCTTTGTTTTTGATCCTTTGATTGAGAAAAACTGCTACTGTCTGTTCATTCGCTCCATGCCCCTTATGCTCTTGTACACCTGCACCAGGTTCCCTCCTCAACCTTCCCTTCTGCAAAGAAAAAACGATCAAATTTAGCCCTCCTCTTTCATACTAATTTTTGATTACTCACTTGTCTTGTTACTTCTAACTTTTATCTTCCCAATTTATCGTTGTCAAATTTCATCGGCCATTGATCTGGCTATCTGAATAATCTGTTTATATCCTCCTGTCGCCTAACACATTCCTCCAGACTGTGATCCGCCAAGCTCATTTTTGTGTCATCCACAAATTAGGTCATCATTCCACTGCTCCCCAACTTCCACATTCTCACAATCGTCATTTCTGAATATCGCAAAAAAGCCGTAATTTCCTTCCTGTTCTCCAAATGTCGTTCAGAGGATGATTTGACAATTCCAGTCTCTTGCTTTTCATGTTTTGGTGAATTTATGCGTGATGTAGTTAACACATTTTATGAGGGAGCAACAAATAGCATTTTCGACACAGAGTTGAATTCACCTTTTACACTCTGCCTCTTTGCATGTTTTATTTGTATATCTTGTAAATAATTTAGGATAAACTACGGTTTGGCACCTTGCCGTGGAACATTAGCATTTTGTTTGGCACTATTCTTTGTAACATTCCCTGCAATAGGCAGAGCTGACGAAATTTTTCATCTGCAGGATGGACATGGACTCATTCATTGTTTGTTTTAATCAGAAAGTGTGATGAGGATAAATATACAATTAAGTTCGATGTTATGGGAAAACTGCAGAAGATCAAGTCATATTCTCATATCCACCTTGAATTGGAAGCAATGTTAAAAAAAAAATCAAAAATATTGAAACACCACAGTAGGGGAGAAAAAAAATATGTCGCCTGCACTTGATGGAGATATAGAAATATACAGTACATGTACAAACTGAACAAGAATCAAGTGATAGAAGAGAAAGTACAAGAAACCCTTTCTAATTTTGAATGGAATCCAGATCCCGATTTTCTTGAACAGTGATGTTTGCTCATCCAATCTCACTTTCTCAAAAACAAGCTTTTCCCTGTCACTAAAACCTCATCTGCCTTTCTTCCTCCTCCGTACTCCTCTTTTCTTACACTCCTACTTCCCTTGCACTGCCCCTTCTGCTGCTACATACTCTTCCACTGATGATCTCCCATCACACTCTTCTGCCACTCCCACAATAAGTTACACCAATTCCCCAGTTACTCCCACTTTCTCTGGCCATCCCTTCCCCTTTTTGCTTTCCAACTGGGACAATGGGAGCCGCTGGCTCCTGTGCTGCTATTTGTCATCAGTAAATGATAAGATTGACATGATCAATGTCCAATAGGAGCAGACAACACTGTGTTTCTGTCACTGTCTGATGCACCGTGAACAGGCTGGTTTTGTTCCTCGTGGTACAGAGTGGAATGTCTTTCTGTCTCTCTGTCACAGCACTTAACGAAACAGCCTCATCACAAATAGGACAAACCTCTCCTCACAGTCAGAAATCCATGCATCAGTTTTCCCTTAAACATTGTTAAACAGAGTGAGCACATTGTTTAAACAGACTGTGTACCGTCCTTTTGTTGTTTATTCATTTAACTGATTTTCCAATGTCAGTTGAGGTGAGGTCAGAGTAACTGGGGTTGCATCAAAGTAGTATTTGACTCATGTGATATCAGGGATCCTGAGTAAACTGTGTTCAATGAGAAACACAGGAAATTCTGCGCTGGTTATTTCCTCACTGAACAATGACACTTTCCCCAGAGCTATTGGCAATGACAAATAAACTCTGCCCTTGCTAGGGCCTTCCAAATACATGGATAAATTTGCCCTATTAATAACATCAAGACATATAATGTTTTCACAGTTTGGTCTAAAGTCTCCGAAAAGTAATACCTTGCTGCTTGAGTGTCACTCCATTGATATCAGGAAGTTACAATAAGATTAACTTCCCAATTATTTTCAATCAGTTACTTTCTGAGGATTGATCGTGCGATGTCAGTACCACTGAGATCAACGTTTTCCCTGTCCAGCAGCATCGCATCACATTGGCTCAAGGCTGCACCACTCCACAAATCTAATTTATTCACCAGCTCATTAATCCTGCTAACCAGATGTACTGTGCACACAATTTGCAACAACGTGGAGATGTCCTTGACAATCTGGAACCTTCCTCCCCTCCCGTACTCTGCCCTCTGACTCCATGCCCTCCCCAAACTCTACCTCCTGTCGTTTATTCACCATCCCTCCTGAACTTACACTATTTGATGCTGAATGTTCTGTACTTAGCAAATATCTGAACTTTACCTCTCTGTGCCCCCACTTTAATGAATTTTAGGCATGAAATTAACTTGAGCGCTTCCACTGTCTTCGACTTAGTGCCCACTTCTTTCGGCAAGATTTCTCTCCCTGCCCCATAGAACCAGCTGGAACACTCTTCGTCCACCTGGACCCCTCCCTCTAGCCTTTACCTGAACTAAATCGGTTTATTGAGAAATCTCAACATGACATTGGTTCTTTGAATTTCTCTGCACACCCCTCACCAAATCCAACCTATCACTGTCCGAACAGCCTGCATTCCCTGTGCTTAGACCAAACCCTGACTGTGTTATTCAGCCTGTGCCGATAAGGGTGGTGCTGCTATAGTCTGGTGGACTGATTTCGACATTGCACAGGTTGAACGCCCACTCTCAGATAACTCCTCTAATCTCCCCCTGTACCATGACCCTACCGTGGCACATCAGACCATTCTATCAACTACGATAACTGACAACATTTCATCTGGAGCTTCCTGCTCCCCTCGCCCCCTCCTCCCAACTGCCCACCGAGGTGATGGTCCTCTGATAGCAGAGCTTGCTTTTATCTCCCCTAAAAAATTCACAAACACAACTGCCTGGGTCGACCCCTTGTTTTAGCCTGCACCTGCCACACAGAGGAAGTGCGTGGATAAACGTGTGCCCCAGGTATGCCTGTTTCTTCTTGGGTTACGTCGACCATTCCCTGTTCCAGTTCTATTCCAGCACCCATCTACAACGCTTTGTCCCATTCATAGATGATATCATCGCGGCTGCTTCTCTCTCTTGTCCAGAATTGGAAAAGTTAATCGATTTCACTTGGAATTTGAACCCCTCCATCACTTTCATCTTGTCTACCTCTGACGTCTTCCTTCCTTTCCGCAGCATCTCAGCTTCCATTTCTGCGGATAGGCAGGCCACTGATATCCAGTATTAACCTGCCGACGCCCACCATTTCCTGGAGTATATGTCCTCAGACCTGGTTTCCTGCATAGACTCAATTCCATCCCCACAGTTCCTCCGTCTCCACTGCATTGCTTCTGATGATACTAAATTCAACAAGGAAGTCTTTGAAATGTCCACCTTGATCCGCAATCAAGGGATTCCCCATCATTGTTGTCAACAGGGTCCTAAACCGAGTCTGATCCATCTCCTGCTCTTCTAGGCTCCCCTTTCCTTCCCTCTCACAACAGAGTTTACCTTGTCTTTACCTTCTCTCCCACCAGCATTCACATGCAGAGGATCATCATCCCGCATTTCCCCCACCTCCAGCGAGATGCCCCACCTGCACAGATTCACCTCTCCTCCCTTGTACACATTCTGAAGGAATCATTCCCTCCTGGACAGAATGGTCTACTCTTTATTCACTCCCACTCCAGGTTCACTTCACTTTCCCCTGCCGGAAGTGTGACATTTTCCCATTTACCTCCCTCCTCATCAGTATCCAAGGGCCCAACTATACCTTGCAGGTGAAGCAGCACCTTACCAACATTTCTCACAATCCAGTCTACTACATGCACTGCTCACAATGTGGTCTCCTTTGCATTGGGGAAATGAAGGGTAGACTGGGTGACCTCTTCACAGAACATCCAATTTGTAACCCTGCAAATGACTATGAGCTTTCAGTTGCCTGCCAGTTTAAAAGCCCATCCTTTTCCCTGGCCAAGATCTCTGTGTCAGGCTTGCTGCAGTGTTCCAGGCAAGTTCAGCACAAGCTGGAAGAACAACACCTCATTTTCCATGTGCGGACGCTGCAGCACTTTAGATTCAAAATCAAGTTCAATAATTTTCGGGCCTGAGCTCCCCAATGTCCTAGGCCCCTACCCATACATTAGGCCTAGTTCTCACATAGCCTTCCATTACTCACATCCTATTGTTAGCTGCTAACAGTCTCCATTAAGAGATATTCATCTCTTCTGCATATAAACCAACATTTTCCGTGTTACCATCAGTTCTGAGGAAGGGACATTGGACTCTGATGTCTCTGCACAGATGTTGCCAGTCCTGCTGAACATTTGCAGCAACGTCTGTTCTGTTTCAACATATTCATGGCAAGGTCTCACAATGCAATACGTCATCGATATTTAGAGCCTGTTAAACATAGGAACTTCGAAATTTCTCATTTAATGTTCATAGCAAATTAATTGTGATTAAACTGAGATAACAACTTTGCTGTTATATTTCAGATCAGCCACTTTGTCACAGTTCAGAAAGAAGAAAGAAATCAAAAGAGCTGGAGTGAAACTCAGTAGATCTGGCAACATCTGAAGCAGAGATGCAAAAAATTAACCTTTGATTCTAATATGACTTTTCGGAACAGTGTCACGTCATATGACATATGTTAATTCTGTTGCTCTCTGCAAATGCTTCCTCATCTTTTTCGTTCCTCCAGCATTTTCTGTTTGTATTTCATGTTTCCATTATCTCTATATTTCATGTTGCTTGACAGGACTAAATATTGCACTTTTTTATACTTGGACAATGTGGTCATTTCCTATTCCTATTACAGTTGGTGTGTATGTGACACCTGAATTACGGCCGAAATCTGTTTCTTCTTGAAGATACAAAGTTAAAAAAATTCTGAACATCCCGTAAATCTCAGGAAATCTATTTTGTATGAAAATACATTTTAGAGGCAGCTGAACTGCATTAAATAATAGGGATACATTATTGATGGTGGAACACTCTGTATCCTTCACTGAACAAGCTTGTCTCCTCTCTCTCCAAAAGCTTTAAATGCGTAACAAAAAACTATTACAGCAAAGGTGGTGAAAACTCAGCATATTGTACCTTCCACATTGTGCAGTACGTTATAGCACGGTGGCACCGTGGTTATCACTGCTGCTTCCCAGCGCTGGAGACCTAGGTTCCATTCCCGCCTCAGGCGATTGTCTCTGTGGAATGTGCACATTCCCCTGGTGTCTGCGTGAGTTGCTGCCAGGTGCTCTAGTTTCCTCCCACAGTCGCAAAACCGTGCAGGTTAGATGAATTGGCTATGCTAAATTGCCTGTAATGTTAGATGTAGGGGAATGTGTGTGCGCTTATTGGCCCAAAGTGCCTGTTTCCACACTGTAAGTGATCTAATGTCACTACTATCATTGTCCCCATAGCCTGGCACATTTTGTTACACGTATCTGCTTTTAATTGTAAGTTTCCAGCCAGATATGAACAGTATGATAAATCTCAAATAAAAACAGACATTGGAGGGAAAGCTCAGCAGATCGAGTAGTGTCTGTGAAGAGAAATCAAAGTTAATGTTTCAGGTGCTCAATCTGTATTCCAAATGATTACATTGTGTGCATATAAAATATAGTTCAGTTTATCACATTTAAAATTATCCTGTTCAGATCACATTGTCATTCAGCATTGAATCTCCCAACGTTGGCTAGTTCCTTGTTGGGCATTATATTTAATTGTCTATGTCAGAAAGAGTGATGATGACTGGGAATATCATTGTACTCCCCATGTAGTCTCCACAGCTACTGCCCCCATTCCGCCCTATCTCCCAGACAACGTTATATTCATTCGAACCTGACTCATTAATTCATAATTCTTAATCAATAAGTCCATTGTACTTATTACTTTTGTTTTTGGACTGAGGGGAAAAAGCGTAAAAAATATTGCTTTACAGCAAATTAAAACTGCATTAGGCTGTTTGTCAATTTGTATAAATAAATTACTGAAGCATATTCTGCATGGGAGTGCCAACGGTTCCATAAATAGCAGGGAGAGGAACATTCAGAGAAGTCCACACTTCCTGTCTTTGTTCAGGGCAACTGTGCCCAGTGACAGTCTGTTTGGTGGCGTTTGTTCCGGGGAGGAGAGATCAGCACAGTAACATCATCCTGATTGTGTTTCCTTATATTGGAGTGATGGAGATTCGAGGAAAGATGGTTATAGCATTGCAAACGTACAACAGAGCAGAGTCATCTTGCCTGCGATAAGAAAACATCCATCATTGTCCCCCACAACTCACTTCACTGGAAGAATTGGTGATGGGAGATGTGACCCATAGCCAGCGATGTCAGCACTCAGTCCAGGCGAGTTATATTGTGAACTGAATGTGCTGTATTGAAAGCTGGATCTATTTGCTCAGGGACTGTGATTGATGTCAGTCTCCATGCATTGTAACTGTGTCATAGGAGGGTTTCCCTCTCCTATTGGTGAAGGGTTTCACTCAGGGCGCTATCTCAGTTTAGGAGCAGATGCATCAGCTCCAACAGTAACAGAGATCAGCAGCTGCACAGACGTGGAGAGGACAAATCTGAATGTGAGAATAATGGATTCGATAATTACACCAATGGAGAGGAGGCTTTCCTTGGGTCTTTTCAAGATTTCCCTCTCCTGGAAATTTCTACCATATCGGATATTAGCGGTGCTGATAATTATTTTGGGAGGGGTGGAGGGTGTGTTACTAATCTATTCTCGCTATTGTCGGTGTTCTCTACTTCTGTAAATTCGTTAATCCCATAAACAATTTTGAACTTCATTGCAATTTCTGTTATCTATATTTGTCGAAGAAAGAAACTATTATCTTCAATTTAAATTGCAGTCTCTATTCATCTGAATTGCAGACCACTCCCTTACAAACATCTGAGAACAAAACTGCGGACAACATCGGGATCCCTTTTTGCCCTGAACTGATTTATGTCTCATGTTCTCACTGTCACCAACCCTCTCCACTACCAGCTTATAATATCCCAATCTCCATCTCTGCGTCAATGATGTGACTGAACAATCCATTGTCTGCACGTTGGTAAAATTCAGGCTTTATGTTTCAAGCTCTCTTCTGCCAACCTTTGCAGTTACAAGTATTTCAGTCATAAAATTGTTCTTGTCTCGGATGTTACTTCATGATTAGGACAATGTATCAGAGTAGGAATGTCGCTGGATGTAATTCAGGAGCAAAGCTAATTAAACGAAAGACATTGTTTCAAGCAATTTGTTTCAAGTCCTACCACAGCTGATGGCAGAACTTAAGTAAGAATAATAATAATTGGAATAAAAGTGAATTTCACGAAAAACAACCATAAACCCATCTTTTGACTGAAAATCTTCCTGTTTCACTGATGACCTTAGGTAAAGAAATCTAATGTTACACTCGGTCTGGTCTAAGTGTGACTTCAGATCAATGTGCTTGATTTTATATTGGCTTGTGGAATGACCTCACAGTCAAGGGCAATTAGTGTTGACTAACAAATGCTGCCCTTGGCAGAGATGCCGACTTGCCATGGAAGAAAAAATTTGAAGGTTCAACCAAATAAAGAAAGATACTGGAGATCTGAATTTCCATTAAAAATTCCAAGAAAAGAACAGAAAGTTGTGGGGAGCTTTTCTGAACAGAATGCAGCTGGAAAATAGTGTGAACAATGCTGGTGACAGGGAAGTCTGTTTTGAAGAGGAGGAGGAGTGAGTTGAATCGATAGAGAAAGAGAGAGATAGAAGAAAAAGAGCAAACAACAGGAATGATGATCAACTGGGATGGAAATAAAATGTGAGATTCACCTCATTTATTTTTAACTTTTCCCATCTTCCTGAATATCATGCCCATGTCGGCACATGTATCACCCGCTTTTTAAACTTGTGCTTTTTGCCACTTCCCTTTCTGAAAAATCTCCGTTAGGTCCTGTTTTTGCAACCCAAAAGAAATCTGAAGAGAATTTTCACTTTTGCCAAGAAAGGTGTTTTTTTTTTCCCAAAATAAATTAATGCTACTTTGCTTTACGCCATATCAGCTTACGAAAGGTTTTGTAGAAACACTCTACTTTCAGTTACCGAGGGAAACCAAATATATCTAAGATCATGTTTCAAGCAATTTGATCCCAACTGTCTGTCTTCCATGAGTGTCATCATCTTCTTTTATGGGATATAGGTATCGCTGGCTGGGCCAGCATTAGTTCACTTTTTTGATTGCCCTTGAGATGACCTTGAGCCTCACAGGGCACGTGGACAGAGTGAGGCATGCAATGTGACAGCTGCAAAGGAGCTGTGCAAAGCATAATTGACGTTAGCAAGATTAATATTATTTGAAAATTTAGAGATGTCAATTCGCCAATATAATTATGGTGGGGAAGCAAGTGTTCCTGAGTATGCTGTTCCATGTTTTCAAGCCTCTGTACCTCCTCCCTTTTAGAAGAGATTGTAGAAGATCATTATTGGTTTAGGAGAGATATTTGATGTTGCCAGCCTTTCACTGACAATGAGAAGTCTAAATGGATGATTCCATGATAGTCTGGGCTGTGCATCCAACCGTCTGCAGATTCTTATGGTCCTGGGAAGAGCAGTTGCTACCACACTATTATGCAAGTGAACAGAATGCTTTTAGTTGCCAGAATGTAAAGCACTGAGAAAAGGCAGTTCCAAAATATTTAGAATTAATTGGCTGTGAAATGGATATCCAAGTTCTGGTTGCTGTTTTGACAACAATTGAAAATTAACCAATAAATTTAAATTATGTCCAAGATACCAAAACACAATTGACTTTATTGTATAGCCAACATCCAACCAAAGAGCCTTCACATGCTTCAAAAGAATAGAGAAGCCATCACCATCACAAGGAGAGAGAAAGAGACTGACACGTCTAAGGAGAGAGAGAAAACACAGCGAGGGAAACAGAAGGACAGTCAGTTAAACAGAGAAAGGAAACAAAGCAAGAAACAAACAGTCACATGGACAGGGAGAAGTGGAGATAGTAAGTTCAGGGAAGTAAACAGAAGACAGAGATAAGGAAAAGACAGGGAAACAGACAGTGTGAGAGAAATAGTGAGATACAAAGCACGCAGGGATCTGGGGATAGGGCCACAGTGAACTGGGGATAGGTAATGGGAGGTGCTGGGGATGAGGACCGGAGAGAGCTCGGTGTGAGCACTGGTGGGAGCTGGAAGGAGGGAGGTGAGGATTTACTTTGACCTGGGCCGAGATGTACAGGCAAAGCATAGTAAGCAAGCTTATACAGAACAATGGCTGAAAAACATGTCTGAGAGGCATGCAGGTTATGCTACACAGGTCGTGCACGAGGCGCGATCAACATGAACAAGATCAGCATTATCTGAGATTAGACAGTACATTCATCAGTCTAATAACAGCCAGGAAGAAGCTGTTCCTGAACCAGCTGCTCTGTGTTTCCAAGCTTCTGTACCTTTTAGCCTGATAGAATAGTTTGGAGGAGACTTTTACTGGGGTATGATGGGTCTTTGATAATGTTAGAACAAAGATCATTCCACCACAGAAACAGGCCATTCGGTTGTACAACCCTGCGCTGATCTAAATCCTCGATCTAAACTGTCACCTATTTTCTAAGGATCTGTATCTATTTGTTCCTTGCCCATTCATGTATCTTTCCAGAACATCTTAAATGAAAACACTCATCACAGTTCTCCATTCTGAGAAACTCCATTCCCCTACTATTCGCTGCTTCCTGTTGCCCAGCCAGTTCTTTATCCACTTCGCTGGTGCACCATGTGACTTCACTTTCTCCATAACCCGACAATGGGGAAAGATACCAAATGCCTTCCTGAAGTCCATGCACATGACATGAACAGTCCCTCTCTCATCAATCAACTTTGTCTCTTCCTCAAATAATTCTATTGATTTGGTAAAACATGACCTCCTCTGCACAAAACCTTGTTGCCTATCGCTGATTAGACTATTTTCATTTAAATAAGAATAGATCCTAGCCCTCAGTATTTTCTCTAGCAGGTTCCCTACCCCTGACATCAGTCTCACCGGTCTATAATTGACTGGATTTTCCCTACTACTTTTCTTAAACAAGGGGATTAACAATTCTCCAGCCCTCCGGGACCTTAGCCATGTTCAGGGATGCTACAAAGATATCCGTTCATACCTCAGCTATTTTCTTTCTCCCTACCCTCAGTAATCTGGGGTAGATATGGGCAGCCTTTCTGCGGCAACGAGCCATGTAAATGGAATCAATGGTTGGGATGTTAGAGTCCGTGTTGGTCAGAGCTGTGCACCCAACCTTCTGTAGTTTCTTACGGTCCTGTGTAGAGCAGTTGCGGTAACAGGCTGTTATGCACCGGGACTGTATGCTATCAATGGTGCATCTGTAGAAGTAGCGCATGCTGAATTTCCTGAACCACCTGAGGAAGGAGAGGCTTTGTTGAACCTTCCCGACCGTTGGACCTTCGTGAGAAGTTCAGGATAGATTGTCAGTTATCATCACTCCAAGGGAGCTGATGCTCTGCACTCCCTCAAACGGTTGATACAGATGGGGTGTGCTCCCTCCTTTCTTCCTAAGGTCAATGATCCGTCCTTTACGTTTTCCGGATTAGAGAGAGTGGTCATTCTCAATGCACCATGCCATCAAGCTCTCTATCTCCTTTCTACATTCTGACGCGTTGTTGTTTAATATCCGTACTGCTGTAGTGATGTCATCAGCGAACTTGCAGCTGATGTTGTTTGGAATTTGGAAACTCAACCGTAGCTGTACAGGGAGTACGGGGGGGGGGGGGGGGGAGGATACAGCCGTGGCTGTAAGGGAGTACGTGGGGGGGGGCGGAGGATACAGCCGTGGGTGTACAGGGAGTACGTGAGCGGGGGGCGGATGATACAGCCGTGGGTGTACAGGGAGGACATTAGGGGGCTGATGAAATAACCGTGGGTGTACCTGGAGTACAGTAGGGGGCTGAGGACACAGCTGTGTGTGTACAGGGAATACAGTAGGGGATTGAGGGCACATCTGTGGGTGCACAGGGAGGACAGTGGGGGCCTGCCGACACAACCGTGGGTGCACCTGGAGTACAGTAATGTGCTGAGGGCACAGACATAGGTGGACATGGAGTACAGTAAGGTGTTGAGGATACAGCCGTGGGTGTACAGGAAATACAGCAGGGGTTTAGGGCACATCCGTGGGTGAACAAGGAGTGCCGTAAGGGGCTGAGGGCACAGCCGTGGGTGTACAGGGAGGACAGTAAGGAGCTGAGGAAACATCCGTGGGTGTACAAGGAGTATTGTCGGGTGTTGAGAACACGTCCTTCAGCAGCTTTATTGTTGAGTGCTATTGTGGAGGAGGTGATTTTACCGATCTTCACTACTGTGGTCTGTGGGTCAGAAGCCTGAGGATCCACTTGCGGAGGTTCGAACTGAGACCAAAGTCGCGGAGTTTTGTGATTAGCCTGTAAGGGATCACGATTTTGAAGATGGAGCTTTAGTCAATGAGCAGGAGTCTGGGGTATCAAACTCCTGCTCATTGTTCAGATGATCCTGGAAAGTGTGCACGGCTCGGATATGGCATCCATTGTGAACCCGTTACATCAGTCGACAAAATATAGGGCAGCAGGTCAGGCTGGGAGACTGGAGTTTGTGTAGGCCATAACCAGCCTCTCAAAGCACTTCATGATTATTGAGGTCGGAGCCAGTGGGTGGAAATCCATAAGGGCACGTTCCATGTGCTTTCTCACTTACGAGGATGATGATGAACTTCTTGAATCAGGTTGGGACTTTCGCTTCTAGACGGAGAGGCTGAAGTTGTATGTGAATACCTCTCCTAGTTGGTATAAACAGGATCTGAGTCGGCAACACTCTCCAGGCCAATCACTTTCTTTCATTTGACTCACTGAAAGACTGACCATGCCTGGAGCGGTGACAACAGACACAGGTACATCTGGGGCTTTCGCAGCCGGTGTCAGCCCTCAGTGACAGTCACACAGTCATTTATGATCGACATCCCCTCCCCCCACCTCCCTCTGTCGTCATCGACACACAATGACATTGGTTGTTTTGAGCACCACACAGTCAACATTGAGACAAATTGCCATTAATAGACTGGGATCATGCGCCATCAAGTTCTGTGTCACCATAATCGGGTAAATTCATAATAAATTGATGTACAAGGTGTCAGTGCCAGTGGTGCAAGGAGTGAAGACTTTGCAGTTGTAATTCCAGTCAAGCCACTGCTTAAACCTAAATGGAGTCAAGCATCTTCAGCATTGTGCCTTTTCAATGGTGGACAGTCTTTAGCTAGTCAGGAAGTGTCATTTCCGCGAACCATCTGACCTGGTGGCAGTTTTGCTATGTTTGCAGCTGATACAATGATGATTGGATGGGCAGGTGATATTGAGGAAGTGGGGAGGCTGCAGAAAGACTTGGACAGTTTAGTACACTGGAAAAACACATGGCTGATGGAAGACAATATGGGAACATGTGAGATTATGCACTTCAGTAGGCGGAATACAGGCAGACACTATGTTCTAAAAGGCTTCATGAAATCTGAAGCACAGAAGGAGTTTGGAGTCCTCGTCCTCTCTTATGGTTGATGTGTAGGTTCAGTTGGCAATTAGGAAAGCAAATGTAATGCTATCGTTCATTTCAAGAGAGTGAGAATACAAGAGCAGAGACATACTCCTGAGAATGTAATGGGCTATGGTCAGACGGCATTTGGATTATTGTGAGCTGTTCTGGGGAAGGATCTACGGGTGTTGGACATGACCCATCCTGGGAATATCTATCCTTGTCATTTGAGCGGCAGTTGAGTGGTCTATGTCTGTTCTCAATAGAATTAAGAAGAATCGGGGGGCGCATCTGATTGAAACTGATTGATTACTGCAAAGATTGATGCAGTTAGAGTATAGAAGATATTTCCACTAGTCTTAGAGACTATGACAAAATGGCACAGTTTCAGAGTGAAGAGATAGGCTGAATGGCCGAAATCCATTGCAATATCAATTGCCCGTATTATCATATAGTCTATTATTCAGTGCATAATTGCAAATCTCAGACCTGCTCTTGTAACCGTTGTATCTGTACGTGGATTTGACTTCACCTTCTGGTCAATGGTAACCCCTGTAATATGGATGGTGGAAGGATTCCGTGTTAAGCAGTAGCGCAGTAAGATGTTGAATATAAGCTGCTATCTGTGAGTCTCATCTGGCGGGAGTACATTGTCTCAACGATAATTGCCAGTTTCAGTCTGGTATTTTTGATGTATCGATCCTGTTACACTAATATTGTTGCATTTAACAAAATAGGTGCAATTTATCACAGCACTCACCAACAAAATGTCATGGAACACTGAACACCTTTCTAATAACAGAAAGGTCTAAAATGTTCAGTATCAGAAACACTGCTTTTCTTTCATGTTCAAATCAGAAAACCTGTCCCGTCGAAGTGTTCATCTTGGAACATTTTGAACACATTTTTTGGTTATGGGAATCGCTGGATGGGCCCACGATTTCTTGTCCGTCCCCAGTAGCCCTCTTGAGAAGGTGGTGTTGAGCTGCCTTCTTGTACTGCTGCAATCCACGGGCTGTGCGTTGATCCACAATGCTATGAGGGAGGGAATTCCAGAGGTTTGACCCAGCAACAGTGAAAGAATGATAATATATTTCCAACTCAGGTTGTTGACTGTTTTGGAAGGGAGTTTGAAGGTGGTGGTGTTCGCAAATGCCTGCTGCCCTTGTCATTCTAGACGGAAGTGCTCGTAGGATTGGAAGGTGCTCTTTTCTAGATAGTACACACTGCTGCTACTGTGCGTTGGTGGTGAATGGAGTGAATGCTTGTGGATGTGGTGCCAATCAATTGGGCTGTTTTGTCCTGGATAGTGTCAAGCTTCTTCAGTGTCGTTGTGGCTGCACTCATTCAGGCAATTGGGGAGTATTCCATCTCACTCCTGACTTGTGCCTTGTAGATGGTGAACATGTTTTGGAACTGAGATGACTGACCTCCAACAACAATGTCCGTTTTCCTATCTGTCAGGTATGACTCCAATAATGAAGTACTTGCTCGCAATATCCTTTTTACTTCGTTTCCTTGATGCCACATTTGAAAGAACGCAGCCTTTATTTCAAGAGCTGTAATTCAGTTCCTTTTTCTATGTTTCAAGAAAGGCTGTGATGAGGTCAGGAGTTGAGTGGCACCGGTGGAAGACAAACTGGGCGTCACTGAGCAGGTTATTGCTGAGCAGGTGCTGCTTGATAACACTGTTGATGAGCCCTTCCATCACTTTATTGGTGATGGACAGTAGACTGATGAGGCGGTATTTGGCTGGGTTGAATTTGTCCTGCATTTTATGTACAGAACATAATTGAGCATTTTTTTTTCTCCCATTGTTGCACTCTCTATTGCACTAGAGTTAATACTCTGGCTTGATGGTATGGGTTGAGCGGTTTATATGCTGGGCCATGACATTACGGAATGTGCTGGAGTATAGTTCTTCTGCTATTGATGGACCACAGCGTCTATGGAAGCTCAGTCTTGAGTTGCTCGATCTGTTGGAAGTCTGTGCCATTTAGCGTGGTGCAAGTGTCACACAACACAATAGAGTTTATTCTCAATGTGACTGTGAGACTTTGTCTCCTCAACGACAGTGCGGTGGTCAGTTTTACCGATGCTGTCATGCACAGATGCATCTGCATTTGGAAGATTGGTAAGGATGAGGTCAGGTATTTTTTCCCCCTCGTTCATTAACTCACGACCTTCTGCAGACCCAATTTAGTAGATATGTCCATTCGGACCCGACGAGCGTGATCAGCAGTACTGCTGCTAAACCATCTTGGTGGTTGACTTTGAAATTCCTCAGCCAGAATACACTTTGTGCTCTTTTCACAGTCAGTGCTTTCTCCAAGTGTTGTTCAACATGCAGGAGTTCTGATCCCGCTGAGGAATGACGTTACATGGTAATGAGTAAGGCGACTTTTCCCACGTTTAGTCTAAAGCCATGGGACTTCATTGGGTCCGGAGTTAATTTTGGGGACTCGCAGAGAAACTACCTCCAGAATGCATCGTACTGAGCTGCCCCCTCTGCTGGATCGGTCCTGGCCTTGGGCCGGGACATATCCAATGATGGAGACGGTGGTGTCTGGGGTATTTCTGTAAGGTATAATTTTGTGAGCATGACTTTGTCAGGCTGTTATTTGACTAGTATGTGAGGCAGTTGTCCCAATATTGGCACGAGCCCTCAGATGATAATAAGGAGGACTTTGCAGTTTCAACAGTGATGTTTGCAACTGACATTTTGGGTGGTCAGATCGATACCGGTTGGTCCACCCTGCTCAGATCTTTGAGATTTTTTAGCGATTGGTATAACTGAATGACACGCTAGACCATTTCAGAGGGCGAATGAAAGTCATCACAATGCTTTGGATCTGGAGTGAGGGTGGAAGATTACTTCATTGGAGGATATTAGTGAACCAAATGGGTTTTCTTTTCTGACAATCGGCAATGATTTCATTCTCATCAATAGATTCTTAATTCCAGCTTTTTTAAATTATTGAATTGAATTTCCACCATCTGCAGTGGCTGGATTCGAACCTGGGTCCACAGAAGAAGAGCTGATTTTCTGGATTGATAATCTAGTGATAGTATCATGAGGCCTACTTGGAACCATATGTTGCACTCAGCTGCTATTTCTTGTGTTGCCCTGTTTTTCTTTCATTGCTTATGTTATTCTGGAATCTCATCCTTCATTAAATCCTAATTGAAATACACCGTCATGAACGTCTTCTGGACTGCTCGAATTTCATTCTGTCTATTTTATTTGCACAAAATTGCAAGGCAGCTGTGCATCAGAGAAGAACAGGAATAGATAATGGGTGATTGTGCACTGTACCTGTCACCGGGCCAGCTTATCTGTCCAGGCACCTGAAGTATTTATTGTGGGTCAAAGAACAACTGAATTATTGAAACATCGATGGAGGTCAGTCAACATATTGTGGGGTCACAAGCTCTTCAACTGCACAATTGGAGATAGAGAGAGTGTGTGGAGATAGATGGTGTGAGAGAGAAATAAACAGAGAAAAAGAAAGTGAAGGGAGATAAACTGAGAGAGGATAGAAAGGGGACCGACTGACTGAGTGGGAGAGGAAGAGGTGTTAGATGACGGTAAAGTCAGATAGATCAGAATACAGCATGAGGGTAGATAAATACGGACGGACAGAAGTTGGAAGTTTTATTCAGAAATTCCTCTGATCTGCAAGCCCTTTATCTGGGTCACATACCCTGTGACCACTCTGTTGATACTGATTGTCATCCCAACTCATTTCTTTCCAATAATATCACAGAGCTGGGTTTACTGAAAGCTAAATAGAACCCAATGGTCCAGTAGATTACTTCCATGGCGTAGTTGGATTTTTAAAAATAAACTGTGCCATGAGCAGCAGGAAATGACAACCGCACCCAACAATCCCACTCCACGTCCAGATACTGTGTGAGACACTGGACGAGAGAATCTCAGTGAGGGGTATCACTGACAGAGGGGAAATCAGCAGCTCCGCAGTGGATCAAATAATGATTGATACAGTTTGCACACCACTTTCCGAGTTTTCTAATCCACATTTCAATTTATATACCTCAATACCAGGAGTGCATTTTAACAACCTTTCCTTTTGTACTTTGCATATTTTGGTCTGTATGGAAAGGCATTTTGTCCCTGTATTTTGTATTGCATAAATACATTTCATTAATATTGTCTCTGCTAATTTCTCATTGTAAATGTATCCTTGAATCTTTTCTTCATGTGAGTTATAAAGAGTAACGTTCCAATACTGATAACTGGGGAACAACAAGGTCCCTGCTCCCAGTTTGAACAGCCATGTCCTCCAGTCGTCTCCATCTTCTGTCTTTTCCCCAATGTCATAATCACAATGTAATTGAAGTCAGTAAATGATACTTCATCACAGTTCCTTAACATTGGTAACATCAACACCCACCCTTACCCTCTCTGATTCTGGAAAAATCTGACTTGTGCTTATCACGAACAATTATCTGTTAACATATTCATGCCGTTTGATTGTTATAAACTCACATTTTCTTCGGCACATGTTGCCATCAGATCATGGATGAAAATTTTTCTCTCAATGTTTTACTGATTTTACAATGACTGATCAATAAGTATAGGATTTATTTCTCCATTTATAAGCAGAGAAACATGTTTATGTTCAGTTAAACCTCTGGATTTACATCTATATCCAAGGCAGACTGAAAGATTGCACACAATCAATCTGCTACCTCCAACATTCCTTCCTTCAGTCACAATCACATGTCACATCCTGAATGCATAAATGTTCAAAGTTATTTTAAATTTTAATAAAACAGTATCAAATTGAAAAGGGTTAGCTGGAGCTATTTGTTCAGCGGTTGTGATTATTAGAGTCTGCATGGATCCTAGGGGCCGGATAGACAATTTCACTCTTCTATTAATAAGGGAATGCGTTCAATGTGTTATCCCATAGTATAAGCGGGAGCATCACCCACACCAGTAACAGGGATCAGCAGCTTCAGCGAGAGAAGGAGGAGAGAGCAGAATCTGGCTACTTTAGACTGGAATATTCCAACAATGGATGAGGATCTGAAAACATTCGAATGGAAATTTACAGCAATGAACAGAAGTTTATCCTGGAGTATTTTTCCAGCCTTGGATATCATTAACATCGCGGATTGAAGATGTACTGATGGTTATTCAAGCTGGTTACTATCCTATCCTTGCTACAGTTGGTGTTCCTGGTAAGTCACTCAATCTGTCTAGTGAAACGGTCTGAACTGACTTGATGGTCATGATATGTAAATTTTGGAAAGGTGCAAGTCAATGTTTTCAGTTCCAATCAAAGATTCCATTCTTTACAAATTGTAACTAGCAGATGGTTATTTAAAAATTACACACCAATATGCGAGGATGAAACAGACTGTTCTCTGTGATTCATTTTCTCCTGCACAAGTTTACATTTCCATATCCACCCACTCACCAATCCTGTCCAGTACCACCATAATGACATCCCAGTCTTCTCCTCAGCCTGAGTACAACTGCTGGATAAACCATCGTTTGTGCCTTTGTTCATCTCCGTATGTAGCTGTTTCGAGTCCATTTTTACCACGTGTCCATTGCAAAATAATTGTACTTGAGATATTTACATTGTTCTCTGCACAGAATTAGAAAGATTGGAAGACAGTGTATGGTGGTTACGTCATTGGCTCATTATCTAGAGCCACAAAATTATAATCTGTTGATATCGGCTTGCTTCATGCCCATTAGAGATGGCAATGGGTCATTCTTCCCCGTTCAGGTCTCTGTATAACTGCAAACCCAGAGCACTGTATTTTAATCTTTCCTGTCCTGTGGAACAGCTGAACCAGCCACTCAGTTCAAGGTCGGCGTAACATGCTGGCCTGACCAGGGCTGCACATATCCCATGAGGGCAGATCAAAAGAGAAGATAACTCCCTTCCTCTGCCTGTATCCCACATTCCTGCAGGTGAATTCCATTCAGGTAGGTGGCCATTCACTATTCTAGATTTTTTTTGTGATTAAGTCTCTCCCCAAGAGTGATGTCCATCTCTATAGGCACCTCTGGTGCTGGCTTTATTGATGTTGACCTACAGATGTAAGAATGTTTTAAATTCCAAATCAGTGACAGTGCATCGGAAACGAATGGTTTCCTGTGTCACATGAAGGAAATGGAGCCAGATCAGTAAGGGAAAGGAATTATTGTGTTCAACTCTGACAGTGTTTTTGAGGCAGTGTTTGTGGTATTGTGGACCGATTTTATCTCCTTTATAAGGAGTGATCTCCTTATCACAGAAAGAATAAACAGGAGTTCCACCGGATTAATCCCTGGGATGATGGCAACATGTGGAGTG
Organism: Chiloscyllium punctatum; assembly: GCF_047496795.1. Classification (NCBI taxonomy): domain Eukaryota; kingdom Metazoa; phylum Chordata; class Chondrichthyes; order Orectolobiformes; family Hemiscylliidae; genus Chiloscyllium; species Chiloscyllium punctatum. The sequence goes on along the minus strand of NC_092759.1, from coordinate 79,924,114 downwards.
AGTGAAGGTTGGTCTGTCGCGCTGTGAGAGAATAAGAGGTGATTGCATTGAACCTTGAGGGGGATCGGCCATCACTCCTTATATTCTAAACAGATAATGAGAGGGTGAAAAATTCCATGACTTTTGTTTCACTCTGGATGCATGATTCTGGATAGTTTTAACTGCCTCTGAGGACGTTACTCCTACCCAACCCAACCCCCACTCCCCAAGGTGATTGAGAGAGAGAGAGAGAGGTCCAGGTTTTGAATAAACTCTCCCCACATTAATACAGTGCAGTTGGTGTGTGATCCTGCACTGGATGTCATATAATCCAACACCCCGACAGCAGCCACAATACCTTCATTCTAAAATAGTTAACTATTCCCACCAGCTACTGACATTCATGAAGAACATGAATCTATATTCCCAGAGATGCAAGTTGCCCCTTAAGGTTTAGACCGTAAGACTATAAGACATAGGAGCAGAAATTAGGCCAGTTTGCCCATCTAATCTACGCCGGCATTCAATCATCACTGATAAGTTTCTCAAGCCCATTCTCCGACGTTCTCCACGTAACCCTTGATCCCCTAGATAATCAAAACACTATCACCGTCTCAAATATACACAATGACATGGCCCCACAGCCTTCTCTGACAATGAATTGCAAAGATTCACCATTCCCTGGTTAAAGAAGTCTCTTTATCAACGTTCTAGAAGGTATTCGCTTTAAGCTAAGGCTGCGTTCTTGGTTCCTACTCTCTCCTACCAATGGAAACCTCTTATGAACATCCACTCTGTTCAGGTCATTCAGTATTCTCTATGTTTCAATTACATTTCCTCTCTTCCTTCTAAACTTTATCAAGTATAGACCCAAAGACTCAAACATTCCTCATACAATAAACATTTCACTCCTATGACTATTCCCGTGAAAATCTTCTGAACACGCTGCAGGGACAGTACATCCTCCCTGAGATATGGGGCTCAACGGTGTGCACAACCAAAGCTGTACAGCCTGCTCTTATATTCAATTTCTCTCGTAATAAATGCCATCAATAATAACTGCAATTGCCCTCCGAGCTACCACCTTAACCTTCCAGCTTACTTGAAGAGAACCCTGCACTAGAACCCCCAAATCCCTTTGCACTTCAGGTTTCTGAATTTTGTCCCCATTTAGGAAATAGACCATGCCACTATTCTTCGTGCCAAAGTGCAAAAACTCACACTTTCCGACGTTGGAATGCATCTGCCAACCCCTTTACCTGACAAATACCTTCTTCAGCTTCCCCGCCTCCTCTCTCTGACCTGACTCTCAACCTATCTTTCTTTCGTCTGCAAACTTAGCCAGAGTGCCGTCAGTTCCATCATCTAGATTGTTAACGTATAAGGTAAAGAGTTATGGTCCCCACACTGTGCATTGCGGACCACCACTTGTCACCTGCTGCCATCCTGAGAACGACCATTTTATCCCCACTTTCTGCTTTCTGTCGGACAGACAAGCTTCTGTTCATGCCTCTACCTTGCATCTAACACCACGGACCCTTATCATACTCAATAATCGCCTGTGTGACACCTTGCCAAAGGACTTCTTGATGTCCAGGTGGATAACATCCATTGGCTGTACTTGATTGAGCCTGCTCATTTCTTCTTCAAACATTTCAAACAAATTTGTCAGGCATGACCTTCCCTTGATGGAACCATGCTGACTTTGTCCTATTTTACCAAACACTTCCAAGTATTCAGAAATCTCATACTTCACAAAGGATTCCACGATCTTACCCACGACAAAGTTTAAGCGTTTTACTTAATCTTTTCTTCCTTACTCCCTGGGTAAAAACAGATGTCACGTTAGTGGGTTTCCAATGCTCTGGGATCGTTCCTTTCTCGAGCGATTCCTGAAAAATCACCACCATCACATCAACTAACTCTTGAGCTGTCTCCCTTATAACACAGGGATTTAATCCCTCTGGTTCAGGTTATTTAACCAACTTTACGCCATTCAGCTTTTTCCTAGCATGCTCTACATGGTGGTGGCCACCATCCTAAGCTCTAACCCCTCCTGAATGTTTGAGATATTATTCTTGTTTTACACCATGAAATTGATGCAAAGTAATTATTCAATTCCTCGGCCATTTTCTTGGTCCCCACTACTATCTCTCCAGTGTCATTTTCTAGAAATCCAATGCCCTCTTTTGCCTTTCTTTTATACTTTATATATCGAAAGAAACTCTTACATGCTACCTTTATATTACTGGCTAGCTTACCACTATATTTAATAATCTCCCTCCTTATTTTATTTTGTTTACCCTCTATTTTGTCTTTGTAAGTTTTCCAACCCTTTGGTTTCCCACTGAACTTTGCCACATTATATCTTTTCTCTTTTGCTTTTATGCTATACATGACTTCCCTTGTCAGTCCTGGTTACCTCATTCTCCATGTACCATGCCTCTTTTTACTCGGGATAAATCTCTGCTGCATCCTGAGTTACAGCAAAACTCTCCTGCCATTGATGCTTCACTGTCTTTTCTGCTGGGCCCTTCTACCAGTCAATTATATCCAGCTCCTCTCTCATGCCTCTGTAATTGCCTTTATTCAGCTTTAAAACCGTTACCTTTGATTCTAACTTTGCCATCTAAAATTGTAGAGTAAATTCAATCATATTATGATCACTGCCTCCTCTGATTTCCTTCAACTTAAGCTCCCTTATCTAGTCTGCCTACACAAGCTGCTCCAAAAAGCCATCTCATAGACATTCTACAAATTCCTTTTCTTGCAAACCACCATCAATCTGAATTCCCAGCCACTTCCGTAATGAAATCCCACAGGATTACTGTAACTTTGTATTTCGTACACATCTTTCTAGCTCCTGGTGTATCTTGCACCCCAGCTCCTGACTACTGTTTGGAGGCCTGAACAGAACTCTAACTACTTTTTTTCAACCATGTGTGATTTTTCAATTCTACCGACACAAATTCTACATCATTTGACCTTACTTCATTGCATATTATTCATTTAATTACATTTCTTACTAATAAGACAAACCCATCCCCTCTATCCAACTGCCTATCTTTTTGATAGGATGCATATCCTTGAATATTCTGCTCCCACTCCTGATCCTCTTGCAGCGACGTCTCCGTGATGGTGACCTGCCAATTTGAGTATGAGTCACAAGCTTATTTACCTTATTCCTTATACTGCATGCATTCCGATAGAACAGTTTAGCCCTGTATTAGCCTTTCCTCTTCTCATTGTCATTTGTTTGTCCTGTGTGTTTGAAGTTTGATTACTAATATTTTCCATGCTCTTGCGTCTTTGTTGGCGATTTGATTAACTTAGGGTCATAGAGTCATAGAGATTTACAGCATGGAAAAAGACTCTTCGGTCCAACCCGTCCATGCCGACCAGATATCTCAACCTAATCTAGTTCCACCTGCCAGCACCTGGCCCATATCCCTCCAAACACTTCCTATTCATATACCCATACATATGTCTCTTAAATGATGCAATTGTAACAGCGTCCACCACTTCCTCTGGCAGCTCATTCCATACACGTACCACACTCTGCGTGAAAAAGTTGCCCCTTAGATCTCTTTTATTTCTTTCCCTTTCTCACCCTAAAACTATGCCCTCTAGTTCTGGACTCCCTGACACCAGGGAAAAAGATTTTATCTATTTGTCTTATCCATGCCCCTCATAATTTTGTAAACCTCTATAAGGTTACTCGTCAGCCTCCGATGCTGCAAGGACAGCAGCGACAGCCTGTTCAGCCTCTCCGTGTAGCTCAAACCCTCCAACCAAGGCAACATCCTTGTCAATCTTTTCTCATCCCTTTCAGGTTTCACCACATCTTTCCGACAGGAAGGAGACCAGAATTGCACGCAATATTCCAACAGTGGCCTAATCTATGTCCTGGATTAGTGGTGCTGGAAGAGCACAGCAGTTCAGGCAGCATCCAAGTAGCTTCGAAATCGACGTTTCGGGCAAAAGCCCTTCAATTATTCCTGCTGATTCGGTCATGGCTCAGGCCGTAATCCAGATATTATTTCCTTTTTGCTTCTGTTTTCTAATTTAGTTGTGAGCTCAATCGTATCCCTTAGCATAACCTCTGCCATAGTTTTATCTCTATCGTTGGTACCTACACTGACCACGACCAATGGATCTTTACTCTCTCACTCCAAGTTCCCCTGCAGCCCAGATGAGATATCACTTACCCAAAAACCAGTATGTAACACAAATTTCAGGACTCTCAATCCCGATCATAGAGAACAATGTCTATGCCGCTAACTACACTATCCACAATTGCAATAGCATTTCTCTTCTCCTGCCCCACTTGAAAGCTTCCCTCAACTCGGTGCTATGGCCAATATGCTCATCCTCCCTGCAGTCCCCATTTCCATCCACACAGGGAAGAAAACTCTTGACCCTGTTAGACACGGACATGGGCTGAGGCTCCTGCAACTCTACCTCCTGGATCCCTCTACCTGCCTCACTCACAGCCAAACCCTCCGTTTTCTAACCACTGGCTGAATATGAGTTAGTTGATCTAAGGAGTGTAACTGTCTCCTGAATCACAGCATCCCGGGAACTCTCCCCCTCCTTGATGCCTCCCATTGTTTGAAGCTCAGACTCCAGCTCATCGACTCAGAGCCAGAGTTGTTCCAGCTTGCAACGATTACTCTAGACATGGTCACTGGTATCCACAGTGGGGTCCACCACTCTGACATCATAGAGAAACAACACATCACCCGACCCTCCATCCTTATTTTATTTAACTACTATTGAACTGTTCGTTACAATTTTTAGTTGTGTTTGTTCATCTGCTTATGCAAGTTGTAACCAATAAATTAACATGATTCAATTTAACACAGATTCAAATTTAACCCACTCCCTATCAGCAAATCAGATCACAGTCTCCCTTTGTCATACCTGTTCATTATCTTCTGATAGAATTCTGACAGACTTGTCAGCGGGACCACTCCTTGATAAAGCCATGCGGACTCAGCCCTATTTTTCCATGCACCTCCAGGTGCTCTGCAATCTCATTGCTAGCAATGCACTCTAAATCCCGATTAACGACCGATGCCAGGCTAAACTGTCCTATTATTTACTGTATTTTGCCTTTCTACCTTCTTACACAGAGATTTTACATTATCCATTTTCCAGTTCTCTGGGACTCGGTCTGATGATAGTTATTCCTTAACAGTCACGACCAATGGTTTCACAATCTCCTCCGCTAATTCCTTCAGAACATTGGTTGTTATCCTTCCAGTCTGTGTGATTTATCCATTTTCAAACATTGCAGTTTCCCCAGTAACTTCTACTCCGCGCCGATCATTACATCCATCCCTCACCCTTGATTTGCTTGAAGTTCTGGAATGTCCCTAGTCTCTACCATTGTCAGGATTGACGGAAAGTACCTATTCAGGTCATTCTCCAATGCTTTGTTCTCCATTTCTGTGCAGTCAGCCTCAATTTCTGGTTGTCCAATGTTGACTCTGCCCTTTTATATATCTTAACAAACTCCTGCAATCTCCTTTTCTAAAGCAAGCAAGCTTACATGTTTTGAGTTCGCCACTTTATTGCTTCTCAAATTGTCCTCTGCTGCTATATAAAGACTTCCCAATCATAGACAGGCTGAGTGAGAACATTCCTGTTAACTGACTGTCGAAAATATGCTAATGAAACTAATCCTATTGCCCTTCATTGGGTAGCATGGTGGCACAACACTGCTGCCTCACAGGGTCAGGGACTCCGGTTCAATTCCAATCTCTGGACCCTTTCTTTGTGGGGTTTTTACAATCTCCCCGTGTCTGCATTGGGAGGATTAACTACTTTCTCTCCGCACCGTATGTTTCTGTGTTTGTTTCAGGTTTCTGCCATCTACAGTATATTTGCTTGTGTTTCATGGTGAATTGCTGCAAATATGACGCGATTATTGTAAAAGTGTCCCTGATGCTAGGGCTCCCCGAGTGCTTGGGAATCTTGCCCAGCTACTTATGTGAGTCCATGTCCCTTATTACCTACTCTGTCTCTCTCAATCTCTGTGTCCATCCGTCACTGCATGCAGCCTTTCATCGAGTCACCCCGGGATTCCTCATACTCCACCGCCTGCTACTGGATGCTCGCTACGCATGGAGCGCCTAAAGACACTGGCCACTTTCTGACCCGCTCGGGAAGCGGGGCAAAGACTCTGCCATTGAAAAGAACAGAATAGCTAAAATCCAATTGAACAACAAAGCAGAGTAAACAGGTTGAATGACACCCATCTGTTCTGACATTCTCTGGTCTTTTGGACTAACTTCTGTTTATCCTCGTCCATCTACAAATAGATGCTGTATATGTATACCTTGTCACACAGGTTTGGTGAAGGTGATGGATATCAGATTCTATGGTCATTACGACTGATTCGTTGGGATCCATGTTCCTGGTTAATGAGATCACACTGAAGTTTTTATTGTCAGGTCTCTCCATTTTAAAGTAAATGTCTTGCCTGAGTTGTGCTGAAAGTATATTTGAATGTTGAAGAGACTAGATTATGCGACGTGCCAGTGAGGTTAGGAATAGGAAGGCAGTACAGATAAAAACATGGCCAAAGAGCTGGTCGGGTAGGCAGCACTTGCAATATGTGGATCATTGTGCTTCCCGGGTCGGTAGGATATACACAAGAAGGACGGGATGCATCTGAACTGGCAGCAATCTCCGATATGTGGGTCATTGGGATTCCTCGGTCAGTATGAAATACACAAGGTGGAATGGATTGACGTGAACTAGCAGCAATCTTCTGGCAGGCAGTTTTGCTATTGTCGCTCAAGAGGGTTTAACCTAGTGTGGCGGTGGCGGGAAGTGGGGGGAGCCAGAGCAGTATGTCCACAAGCACAGTGACTGAAGAGCAGTTGGAGACTAATCCCAGTACAGCTAAGACCAACATCAAACTGTAAGAGGGGAGTGAACACAATGGGACTGGCTGTCTGAAGTGTGCTGATTTTAATGTGCACAGTATGGCAGGCAAGACAGATGAGCTTGGAGCTTGGAGTTTGAATGAGTATATATAACTAATGATATAATTATTACAGAGATTTGGTTGAGAGAGGGATCAGAAAGCAGTCAATCCAATGGGTCCAGAGAGAGTTGAATTATGTGCAGTGAGAGGCTGGAGACTATTGTTTGAAGCAAAATAATCATCCAGCAGTTTGTTGGAATTGGGCAGAGTGTGATGCAATGTACAGATTGAAGTACAAGGGAGGAAGCATAAATTGTCTGTTTACAATATTTTCTGCTTTACTGACAGTCATTGTAATCTCCTGTTACCAGAGAATAGTCGAGGAGAATTTACATCAGGGAAACTCAAACCAAATATCAGGACAGGATCTTATGGAGTTTGACTGAAGTGTATATATTTCAATGCAAGAATTATTATGGTTAAGACCGATGAACTGAGAGCCTGAAACCGTACATGGGACTATGATGTTGCGGGTTTACAGTGACTTGGTTGAGAGAGGGAAAGGACTGGCCGTTCAACATTCCAGGATTTCATTGTTTTAGGCGAGATGGAGAGAAAGGTAAAAAAGGTGGACGAAGTGTTTTATTAATCAGGGAGAATACTACATCTGCACTTGAAGAGTACATACAGGAGGGATCACCCACTGCATCAATCTGGGTAAAGCTCAAAAATAAGATGGCTGCAAGCACTGCGGTATTATAATCCCCCCAACAGCCACGGAGTGACGGAGGAACGAGTATGTCCGTCGATTAAGGAAAGGTGTATTAAAAAGAGATTGGTCATAGTGAGTGACTTTAATATCCCCAATAATGACTGGGAGTCCCTTGGAGCAAGAGGCTTAGATGTGACAGAATTTATTAACTGCAACAGTATGTGGATAGTCAAACGAGAGGAAGAGCCATACTGGACAACATTTTGGCTAATGATCCTGGCCTGGTGACTGACCTCTCAGTGGGATGTAGTTATAGAAAGAGTGATTACAGCTCTATCAGATTTAAGATAGCTACGAACACGGATAATTCAGGATCTTGTGTGAAGCTACTGAATTGGTGGTATGCAAATTACGTCAGTATCAGGCAGATCTAGGACGTGTCAATTGGGAGGAGTTGCTATCAGGGAAATCCACATTGTGTATGTGGGAACTGCTAGTTAAATCCTGACAGCAAAATCATCTGGTTGACGTCCTCCCAACTGCTCGAATTTCAATCTATTTTGTTTGAACAAGTATTTCTAGGCCGCTGCATATCAGATAACAGGAAGAGATAAAGGATGATTCTGCACTGTGTCCTTCGCAGGACCAGTTTGTCTCTCAGGGCACCTAAATTCTTTATTGTGGGTCAGAGAGCTTCAGAATTAACAAGAGCACTGAACGAGGCCGTTTAGCACATTGTACAACGATGAGCTCTCCAACATCACAATTTGAAAACAGAGAGAACAGTGTGTGTGTGTGTGAGAAAAATTAACAGAGAAAAATGAAGTGAAGGGAGATAAAAGGAATGGATAGAAAACGGAGCGACAGAGTGAGTGAGAGCAAGGGGTGTCAGACGAGTGTGCAGTTAAATCAGAAAACAGCATGAGGATAAATTTTATTTAGAAACTCCCATTATTTATTATTAATATGAAGGAACTGAGGGCATTCTGGCTAAGCTTTCAAACAGTGTAAGGATAGATAGAGGGACAGGTAGCATTGAAGAGGTGGTTCAGCTGCAGGAGGGTGCTCGAGCGCATCTCCTCAACTTCCCACACCTCCACCCTTGAAATCCACCCTTCCAACTACAACAAGTTAGAACCTCTCTGGTGCTTGCCTTCCATCCCACCAACCTCAGGCTACAACGCATCATCCTCCGCCATTTCTGCCACCAACAGTCAGTCCTCACCACCAAAAATATACCTCCCTCCCTACCCCTATCATCATACTGCTGAGACCAAACCCTCACAAACACCCTCGTTAGGTCCACGCAACCCCGCCAAGCCAAAATCCACTCCCAACACCTTCCCTTGCCACTACAACCTCCACCCAAGGACCCAAAGCTTCCTTCCACATAAGGCAGAGAACATCCTTTGCATCCAAATATCTCATCTCGTCTGCCCATTGCTCCTGGTCTCCTCTACATTGGCGAGACAGGACGTCAACTTGCAGAACGGTTCAGGGAACACTCTAGGACACATAAACCCAACAACACCACTGCCCTGTGGCTGAATACTACAAATTCCCCCTCCCACTCCACCAAGGCCTTGCAAGTTTTTGGCCTCCTCCACTACCAGATTATAGCCACCTGACGTCTGAAGGAAGAACGCATCATCTTCTGCCTTAGGACCCTCCAGACACACGATATCAAGGACAATTTCACTAGTTTCCTCATCTCCACTCCCTCCACCTTATCCCAGATCAAACCCTCCAACTGTCCTACCTGTCCATCTTCCTTCACATCTATCCACTCCACCTTCCACTCTGACCTATCGCTATCACCACTCATCTACATCTAGCAATCGCCTTTCAAGCTACCTTCTTCCCAGCCCCAGCCCCTCCCATTTATCTCTCTGCTCCTCCCTGCCCACGCCACATTCCAGATGAAGGCTTTATGGCTGAAACGTCGAATGTCCTGCTCCTCGGATGCTGCCTGACAGGCTGTGGTTTTCTATGAGCACACTTATTGACTCTGTTCTCCAGCATCTGCGGTCCTCACTTTCATTTCTGAAGGATTTGCACAGGTTTGGAGAGTGAGCAAAGAAGTGGCAGATGGAGTACAATGTGGAAAAGTGTGGGAAAGCATTTTGCCAGGATGAATAGAGGCATGGACTATTTGACTAAAAGCGAGCAAAAAGACTGCGGAGTTCTAGTCCAGGTCTCTTGAAAGGTAAACTTGCAGGTTATCAGTAGTTAGGAAGGCAAAGACAATGATGCCACTTATTTCAAGAGGCCTTAAGTATAAAAGCAGGGATTTACTTCTAAGGATCTACAAGGCTTTAGTCATGTAACATTTGGATTATTGTGCGTAATTTTGGGTCCCATATCTCAGGAAGGATGTATTGGTCCTGGAGTGTTTTCAGACGAGATCCACGAGAATGGTACCAAGAATGCAAAGCTGGCATGCATATGAAGAATATTTGAGTGCTCTAGGTCTGTACTTGACAGAGTTCAGAAGAATGTTAGGACTTCTAATTGAAACTTACAGAATACTAAATGACCTGGGAAAGAGTGGATGTTGGGAAGATATATGCAATGATAGGAGAGACTCGTACCCGAGGGGACAGTGTAAAGTGAAACCTTTTCGAACAGAGATAAGGAGAAACCTCTTCAGCCAGAGAGTGGTGAATCTATGGAATTCACTGCCACAGAAGTCTGTCGAGTCCAGGTCATTGAGTATATGTAAGAGTGAGACAGTTAGGTGCTTGACAGTAAAGGGGATCAAGGGTTGCAGATAGAAAGCGCGAGAATGCGGTTGAGAAGCTTCGCAGCCATCATTGAATGGTGGAGCAGCCTCAATGGGTCTCATAGCCAAATTTCTACTCCAATGTCTTCTGGTTGTATGATTAATATTGGCTGTCCTTATTCCTCATTGATGTTTTCTCCTGGAATTTGATCTTCAAATGATTTATAAAGAGTAACATTTCAGTACTGATGACTGGGAAATATCATGTTCCCTCCCTCCAGTCTCAGCAGCCATGTCCCCAATATCATAATCACACTGCAATTGGAATCCAGTGAATGGTACTTAATCACAGTTGATTGACATCGATAACATAAACAGCATGACCCTCACCTGCCCGCATATTTTCTGTTATCCATGCCATTTGTGTGTTATCAATCATGCTGTCGTAGGTCCATTTCCCTGTCAGATTATGGACTAGAAAGGTTCTCTCCATACTTTACTGACATTATGATCACTGATCAGTAGTTACAGACTGTATGTTTCAATTTATAAACGGAGAAACTTGTTTATGTTCTGACAATCCTTTGACATTACCTTCATATCCAAGGCAGATTGAATGATTACATGCATTCAATCTACCATCTCCAATAGTCCTTCGCTCAGTAACTCCCATATAGTCCATAACAAATATGTATATTTTAACGTTCTTTCTAATTTTAATAAACCCAATATTGAATTGAAAGGGGTTAACTGGAGATATTTGTTCAGTGACTGTGATTAATGTCAATCTCCGTGGATCCTGATTATCCCGGTGGAGTGTTTCTATCGTTGAATGATAAATGGGCTGTGTCAATGTGTTATCCCATAGTATGAGTAGGAGCATCGCTGACAGCACTAACAGGGATCAACTGTTCCAGAGAAAGGGGGCAAGTGATCAGGATCTGAGAACATTAGACTGGAACGTTACAATAATGTTTCAGAATGTAAGGACCTTGGATTGGAATGTTCCAACAATGGATCAGAATCTAAGGTCAGTAAATTGGAATGGTACAACAGTGTATCAGAATCTGAGATCATTCGACTGGAATGTTCCAAGAATGAATCAGAATCTGAGATCATTAGACTGGAATGGTTCAACAAAGTATCAGAATCAGAGATCATTAGACTGGAACATTGCAATAACAGAGAGGAATTTATCCTTGGGTCTTTACTATCTTTCTCAGCCTTAGATATCATTAGCATCACGGATCCAGAATATCCTTTGGATTATGCAAGGTGGTTACTATCCCATCCTCGCTACAGTTGGTGTTCCTGGTAAGTCATTATATTTATCTACTAAACCGAGTTGGACTGAATTTCTGCTCATGATATATAAATTTTGGCAAGTAAAAGACAATATCTTAAGTTCCAAACAAAAACTCCTTTCCTTATAAATTATAAATAACAAACTACGATTTATAAATTACTCACTGACATGCGAGAAGGAACCAGAATGTTCTCAAACTCCATAATCCATTTTGTCCTACACAGATTTACATCTCCAGCTCCTCCCCCCTCACCAATCCTGTCCAATACAACCCTCAGGATATCCCTGTCTCGTTCTCAGTCTCAGTGCAACTTTTGAATAAACCATAATTTGTGCCATTGTTTAATTCCGATGCAACAGTTTCAAGTTCATTCTACCCACATGTCCGTCACTAAATAATTGCTCTTGTGGATGTTTAACTTGTTCTCTGCACAAATGGGACAGCAGTTTATGGTGGTCAAGTCATTGACTCATACTCTAGAGCCACAGAATAATACTCTGTTGATATCCCATGAGGGAAATTGGTGGAATTTAAAAGTAACTATTTTCATTTGCTCGAAAAGTCCATCTGCTTGCCCCAAGTCCATTAGGGAAGTCAATGTGTCATTCTTCCCTAGTCAGGTTTCAGTGTGACTTCTGTGATGAACATGTGGGTGTATTTGGCCTTTAAAAGAATTCAATGTCAGAAATAACTACCGGACAGCACCAAGTGTTCTGAAAAATAGATTTAGTGTGACATTTGGTTGAACAACTTGTCTCAAGACAAAAATAAATTCAGCCAAACAGTTTGAACTACACCTCAAAATACCCACCTCCAATCAAGTTTGATTTTAGTATATTGTTAATCTTAAAAGCCAATGACACGATCCAATTGTTCGGGGGTACACAACCGTGGGAAATTGAACAGTTGAGAGGAGAACTGCCAAGTTATCGGCATGCAAAGATTGCCTGAAAAATAGCTCTCCTCTCGGTACCATTATTGATTAGTAACTGGTAAATCTGAATCCCAAAGAAGAAAAGAATATAGGAATATGGAGAAGAACTGAAAGTTTCTTCGTTTAGAGATTAGAAATTTTGTTTTGTAGGTCTTAATTAGGAATATAACCGGACGAGTGTCGTGGGGCGGGGGGGGGGGGGGAGTGGTGGGGTGGGGGTGGGGGATGGTAAAATATAGGTTAGAGGAAGAAGTTGTAAATAGACGTTCGTCTATTGTTCCCTTTATACTTTAAGAAATAAAGTTGTTAACTTTTACAGTAAATAGTTTTGGACTCTAGAATTGTCGCAGAATATGCAATGGATAAACCTTTTCTCTGTTGCTGGTTTTAAATTAAGCAGGAGAATTCATCCTATGTTGTAACACTACAACTCCACAGGAATGTGTTTTACTCTTTGCTGTCCTGTGGAACAGCTGAACCAAACAGTCAGTTCAAGGTCGGCATAACTTGCTGCCCTAACCAGGGCTGCATACATCCTGTGAGACAAGAACAGAAGTAAAGATAGCTCCCTTCCTCTGTCTGTTTCCCGAATTCCTACAGCGCTGTTCTATTCAGGTAGGTGATCATCCCCTATTTTAGGTGAATTCAATCTCATTGAAATTCTCCCCGCGAGTGATGCACGTCTTCATACACATCTCTGGTTATGGCTTTATTGATGCTAACGTACAGATGTAAGGGAGTTATAAATTCCATGTCAGTGCATAGAGAAGGAATGGCTTTTTGTGCCACAGGAAAGAAACTGCGATGTCAGAGTGAGAGAATAGGGTTATTGTGATCATCCCTCAGAGTGTGTTGAGGCAGTATTTGGGGTACAGTGGATAGACTTTCTCTCAAGTTTCACCAGACTAATCCCTGAGATGATAGCACCATGAGCAGAGAGTGAAGCTCAGTGAGAGAATAAGAGGTGATTGCATTGAACCTTAAGGGGGATGGACAGTCACTCATGATGTTCTAACCAGGCACTGATACGGTGATAACTTCCATGGCTTTGATTTTATTTTACTCGGATTACATGCTTCTCAATAGGTAAAGAACCTCTGAGGACGTCCACCTCATCCCACCCCCACTCCTCATGTTGATTGAGAGAGACAGAGGGTCAGTCATTGAATAAACTCTCCCCACATTAATACAGTTCATTTCGTGTGTGATCCTGCACTGAACGTCATGTTAACCACAATCCCGACAACAGCCACAATACCTTCATTCTAAAACAGATAACTATTCCCACCAGCTTCTGACGTTCATGGAGAACATGGGTCTGTCTTCTCAGAGATGGAAGATGCCTCTCTGAGACTTGGCACAAAACATCTGGCTTCCTTCCTCACTGCCAGCGTTAAACCACGTTAAAGTGTCATGTGTCCCACATGCAATGGAGCCACGAGGAACATCATGGAGCCGTCTCTGCGTGCATTACCTGCTTCATTGATTTGTCAGGTTGGAGCATCAATAACACCCTCCTGTGTCTCGTGGTGCTGAATGGCCTCCTCCAGGTCCCATGGAACAGGTTCATGTGTCTGACTTGACCCTGCCTGTTCCTGTTTAACAGATTGATGCGGTAACCAGACTTCTCTTCTTTCTGTGGAACAGGCAGGTGGTTTGAATGGGCTTTCCCTATCTTTGTTCAATAGTTTCTATGGGCTGAATGGCTGCCACATATCCGTTTCTAACGTGGTTGAGATGCTGAATGAGCTTTTCATTTAACTGTGGAAATGTAAAGTGTCTGGCCTTGCGGTTACATGAATGTTACAGATACTTTAACGCGCAAGCCTGAATGCTATCCGGGTCTTACTGTGCATAGGCACTGACTGGTTCAAGAGCTGAGGTGTGGCACATTGTTCTGAACATTGGGTGATCTTCAGTGACCATCCCCATTTCTGATCTTATGATGAGGAAAGACAGTGATGAAGCAGCTGAAGACGTTTGTTTTCAGGCAGCTACCCTGAGGATCTACTGCAGAGATGTCCTCGGACTGAGAGGATTGTCGGTCACTGACCAAAAACATCTTCCTTTGTGCTCTGAAAGACCTCAACCAGTGGGGAGGGGGTAGGGGGGTGGGGAGGGGAAGGGTCTACACCTGATTTCCATTAAGCTCAAATAAGTAGGTGGTCCTGATGCCTTCCTCATTCAAATACTGCCTTGTTATCAAGGACATTCCCTCTTTCCTGAGCTTCTGTGTTCTCCTCTTGTTCATATCAGTAGATGATAGTGTTTGTGTGGGGAGTGTTTTCCTCTCATAGAGGGTAATCAATGCCAGGAATTATCTGAGCTAGAGATTGAGATGCGTTACATCACTGAAAGTATTCAAAGAGGTGTTATATGAATGTTTGACCTGTCAGAGAGCTAAGGGGTGTGAAGAATTGGGTATTAAAGATGAGTTAATGCCAACAGTAGATCAGCCATGGTGGTATATAATGGCTTGATCGTCCGAGTTACCTAATCCTGCGTCTTATGTTCTCATGTTCTGTAATTACAAAGTAAATGATTGTAATTTTCCTGAACGTTCTGTTAGTGAATGTTGCAGTCAGAGAGAGTAAAGTATTTTGTGAATCATCTCTGGGTGAGGTATGGGGGCTGTATTCACAGTGAATCTGGGTCTCCAACATGACCAACAAATGAAGCACAAGTTGCAGAGAGGAGACACTTTGTAAAGAGACCAGAGGTATCCTTCGAAATCAACCCAGTTTTCCAAATAACATTTTCCAACCCACACCAAACCGTTTGTGACAGTCTTGAGTGATTGAATGATATGCTGTATTACTGTGGACTAGGTATTTGGAGCAGGCGGCCTCCATCTGCTAATTTCAAGAGCTATGAGGAGCTGACTGGAACATAGGAACATAGGACTGAGCAGCAGGTGTGGGCTATTAGACAATTTGTCACCGCTCCACCACTCACAAAGTGATGTGATTATGGTGTAAGCAGCAGTTTTCTGTCTGTACACCATTTTTCTACTTTCATATGTCTGTCAAGTGTTTGAATACAACACAACTTTGAAAAAATGTAATTATCCAGGCACCATAAACACCTGGGGAAGGGAATTTCCACTTGAACAATCCTTTGAGATTTTCTCATTTATGTTCCAACCAAGGTTGGAGGGTCATTGTTTCGTTTTCCAGTCCCACTCCTCCACTGATTACAATAAATTTTAAATGCAACCAGTTTAGTGAGGTGGCCAATGACCTGGGCATCAGAGTAGCTCATTTTCTAGAAAAAAAAAAGTGAGACACAGAAATTTGAACTCATAGCAAATGGTAAATTGACAGAGTGCCCCAAACGTTATTCTGCCTTTGAAGTTATTTTGCTCACACAAGATGTTGGTAATGGGATTTCTTTCTGGAACAGTTGGATTTGGCTGAATTCCGTTTGTTTCAGGCAGTGGAGAGATTCCCATGAATCCTTTCCAGGAATCCTTCACAAATGGTAAAGATAATTCAGGGATTTTATGGTCGCACACATTGCTATTGGGTGGAACAAAGTACGAGAGAGGGGTCAATCGGCAGCTGCTTCTCAGGCAGGGAATAGTTTTCTCCATCTCCGTGTTGGAACATACAATAACGTCAACTGAACATCAAACTGGACCACGTGTGCTCTCCTGGAACATTCTTTGGAAAACCTGATGATGGAACATATGCAGGTGCGTCATTGCTTTTGTTGCACACAGTGGCTTTCAATCCCAAAAATGATCCCACTTTATGAATTATTTACATGCTTTCATGTATCTGTGGAATTTGGGAATATTGGTAGATGTCTTCATAGTACATATGTTCATATCAATACATATTTTTCTTAAAATGTAATCTCTAGCTTTAATCTCCCTGACAAGAGAAAATATGCGTCAGGCTGATGCACTTTTCAGAAAGTCATGGATGGTTCAATAATATTTCCCAGGTGAGTTCGAAACTGATAATTCCCCCATAATAAAAGGCCCTTATTCCAAGAATGAGTAAAGGTAAACCTCTTTGAAAATCTTCGAAAAGAATTATATCCTGTTTTTAGTTTCTGGTATCAAAAACGCACGCACGCAGTGTCTCAGATGTGGTCTCAGCAATACCCTGTATAGTTGCACTACAGCATTTCTGATATTAAACCTGATACCTTTGTTAATAACAGCATCATTGCAGTTACTCCCAAATCAATTGCAGCATCTGCAGACTGACTTCATGTGATTCATGTTCCAGGAACATGGAAACCGCCTGAATCACAGAGTTCTGCAATATCTCTCCATTTAAATTGTTTACCATTGTTTTATCCTTCATGCCAAAATAGACAATTCACCCAATGTTCTTGGCGCTGCAGGTTAGCTCACTAACCTTTTACAGCTTTGCAACCTGAAAATAAACATTTATTTCTACTCTATTTCCTATTAACAACAGCTTCCCTGTTCCTATGTAGCAGTTCAGGCAGGTTGAATGGCCTCCTCCTGGGCTGTGTAATGTACTCAACGAGCTGAATTACTTCATTCCATATTCCTGTGTAGATCCTTCGAAGGGCAGAATGGTCTCCTCCTGTTTCAATGTAACGATTCTGTTTGACAGAATTGGATGGTCCCCTACCCTGTAACGGCATCGAGGGTTGGATTGAGAGAACACACTTGGGGTAGGGGCAGCAGTATATCACTGTAACAGCCTCGAGGGTTGGATTCAGAGAGCGAAACATGGGGTGGGGGAGTCGTATAACCCTGTATCAGCTTCGTGGTGTGGATTGAGAGAGCAACACTCTGGGCAGGGGCAGCAATATATCTCTGTAACAGCCTCTAGATTTGGATTGAGGCAGCAACACACGAGGGAGGGGCAGCAGTATATCACTGTAACAGCCTCCAGGGGGTATTGAGAGAATAACACATGGGGTAGGGACAACGGTATATCACTGTATTAGCCCTTCTATCCTATTCCAGGCTGCTTCTCCTGCGGTGGGAGAAAAAGAGGGAGTGGGGAGGGAGAGTGGCAGTGGGTGAACCTTCTCTGAGTGCCGGTGTAGGTGGGGGGAATTGTGAGGTGTCTGGAAGTTGTCAGTCGGCAGTTTGAACCAATATAGTATTATTAGTGTGGGGCTATAGAGTAGTTAACAGAGAAAGAGAGGAAGAAAGTTGAGTGAGAGTGAGTGGTCGTGCCTGAACGTTATTTGGAGATAGAGTATGAACCTTGTTCGGGGGTAGCTGCTATATCTGATGTACAGTGAGTGTGAGGGAGCAAATAGAATATGGTTACATTTGTCCAGACAGAGCGGGGAGGATATTGTTGCTTGTCCTGAATTGATGGACGTTTCTTCAGATTGTCTCAGAGTCGAGGTGAGCCTCCCCGAATGTCTTGTTCAAGTCTATCACTAATAACGCTACAGACCCGGTTCCTCAGATTCCACAGAATCAGTTCAGGTAGAGCTTACAAATAGCAAGGAGAAGCAAATATTGATGCGTTATATATCTAAACCAAAACAGTTGTGAAAAATCTGAATATCATATACTCTGGAAATTAGATACGCAAGGATTGTGGATACTGCAGTCTTATTGGATGGATTCAAGTTGCACCAAAACTGCATTAACTCAGTGACTGCTCATGTTGTGAAAAATAAATTCTGTAAGTGTATATGAGGTGGATTTAAGAGTATGTTGTGAAGCAAATTAGA
This sequence comes from Chiloscyllium punctatum, assembly GCF_047496795.1. Classification (NCBI taxonomy): domain Eukaryota; kingdom Metazoa; phylum Chordata; class Chondrichthyes; order Orectolobiformes; family Hemiscylliidae; genus Chiloscyllium; species Chiloscyllium punctatum. The sequence continues at coordinate 79,905,841 of NC_092759.1, read as the reverse complement.
CAGCAGATTATTTTGGATTTTGAGTTGTGTGGTCAGGCGGGCTAATTTATAAATTTGCTCTGAAGCAGGTTTTAAGGAATAATGGCATTAATAAGGTGCACTTTACACGGTGCCTGTATACAATATACATTCTGGTTAAACATCATGGAAGACTGGAGGCTAGAGGGTCAAGTTAGCTTCAGTGAATTGGGAAAATACAACATAATATTCAGTGGGAGACAAGAAATGATTGTTAGAGTCATAGAGTCCTACAGCACGGAGACTGGCTCTTCGGCTCAAACTAGTCTATTCTGACCAAAGTGTCCATCCACGCTAACTCTATTTCCCTGCCATTGCTCCTTATTCTTCTAATTCTTCCCTATCTGTGGTTTGTCCAAATGCCTTTTAAATGTTGTTCATGTTCCCACCTCAACCACTTCCGTTGACAGCTCATTCCATATGTGTACCAGCCTGTGTGTGAAACAGTTGTTCCTCAGGCTCTCTTTTATTCTTTCCCCTCTGTCCTTAAACTAATGCCCTCCAGTCTGTGATTGCCCAACTCTGTGGAAAAAGACTGAGTACATTCACTCGGTCCATGCCTGTCATGATATTATACGCTTCTGTCAGATCCCCCTCAACCTCATACAGGCTAAAGTAAAATATCCCAGCTTGTCCAACCTCTCCCTATAAATCAGACCATTGAGACGGTAACATCCTTGTAAATTTCTTCAGCAGTCTTTCCAATTTAATAACACCCTTCCAATAGCAAATTGAAAAAAAAGCTGAACATTACGCTACCAGTATGGCCTCACCAACTTCCTATTAACTGCAACGTAATTCCCTGATTTTGATACTCAGTGATATACACTGATTAAGGCCAGTGTTTCAAAAGCTTTCATCATTGTCGTGTCTACCTCTGAATCAACTTTCAGAGAACCATGCACCTGAATTCCAAGGTCCCTCTGTTCCACTACACTCCTTAGGACCCAAGTATTCACCATGAAACTCCAACCTTGATTTGACTTTCTAAAATGCAGGAACTTACACTGATCTATATTAAAATCCATTTACCATTTCTCAGCCCATTTAGACAGCTGATCAAGGCACTTCTGTAATTTCTAAAAATTTCTGATAACCTCCGCACTCTCCATGATGCCGCCTGTTTTAGTGCCGTCTTCAAACTGACAAATCATGCCTGTATATTTTCATCTAAATCATAGATATATGCAATATGAAGTGGACCCAGCACCAAACTCTGAGACATTCTACTGGTCACAGGCCTCCAGTCTGACCAGCATTTTTCCAATATTACCCTCTGCTACCTACCATCAAGGCAATTTTGTACCTAATTTGCCAGCTCCCCTTCAATTCCATGCGATCTAACCTTCCAGAGTGGCGGACCAAGTGGAACCTTATTGAAGACCTTATTGGAATCCATCTAGACTATGTATACCTCCCAGACCTCCTCAATGTTGCTGGTCATTTCATCAAAGAACTCCAACAAAATTGTGAGCCATGATCTCCCTTGCACAAACTCCCGTGCTGAATTGGATGAAGGGATTTAGCCCAAAACATCGATTTTCCTGCTCCTCGGATGCTGCCTGACCTGCTCTGCTTTTCCAGCATAATTCTAATCTTACTCCGAACAACACCCTGTCTTTCCAAATGCATATATATCCAATCTCTCCGAATCTTGTCAAGTAACCTACCCACTAGATTTTCGGTTTACTGGTCTTTAGTTCCCAGGTTTATCTTTGTAGCCTTTCTTGAATACGGCTCAGCATTCGCTACCCTCCAGTCGTCCAGGCCCTCACTCGTTGGCCAATGATGATAGAAAAGAGCCAAGCAGTGCTCCCACAATTTCTTCTCTATCCTCCTATACTCCTGCGGTGTTCCTGAATACGTCTGGTCAGGACCAAGTGTTTTTAGAAATACTGCAAAGTCTGAAAAATACATCTATTTATTTCAGGTACAAACACCAAAGAGTGAGAAAGTGACTCAATGATGATTAACATAACAAATTACAAAATATGTTAATCGTAGGAAGTGACTTCAGAAGAATTCCAGATATTGTGGAAACCTGAGAATTCTCAGAAATTAACGATCCAAAAAAGGAAGGCCATGAAACTGAAAAGGAAATCAAAAACCGAACATACATGCTAACAAACAGGAATACAAAGACTGCATCAATCTGCGATCTAAAGTTTTAGGAAACAAAATAAAAGCAAGGTCAAATGTGGAAATGTGTAATCGGGAGAGGAGAGGTCATTGTGGAGAACAGGGAAATAGCCAAGAAAATAACGAGTTACTTTGGATCTGTCTTCATGGAGGAATATCCAGAAAATCCCCCAGTAATACCAAGTGATCATATCGGACTCCTGGAGCTAAAGACATAAAGTCAATTCAAATCAGTAACAAGGTAGTGCAGCTGGATTGAGCATTGCTAAGTTAGATGTACTTCCTATCAATATGTCGGAAATAAATCAGCAATAGAAGTATTAATTGCCCTGTCGATGACTGTGTTTTATTTTCCAGTACATTCTGCAGAGGGCAGAAACTATTGTCGATAAATGGAAGATAGTAAACGTGATCCAAGCACTATAGATGAATGGAAGGGATCCAAAGAGCTGCAAAGGGAAAAACGACATTGCGTGGAGAACTGCAGACCAATTAACTTGACATCTAAAGTAAACTTTTGAAATCTATTACACAGGATGAGATTTTTGATGTTAAGAAATTAACAGCAACAATAGAGAGAAACAGCATGCATTTCTGATAGAGATATCATACTGGATAATCTTCGGAATTGTTTGATTTTGTTTCTTACAGCATAGATAATGGGGACCCACTAGAAGTGGCATATGTTGGATTTTCGGAAGGATTTCTATAAGACCTCAAATAATGAGTTCGTAAATGCAAATAATGTGAAGGGTATTTGGAGGAATATATGTAAGTGGAAAGTTAAAGTTTGGTTCGCCTTCATTTAAGAGAGTCAGAACATTGATGAAAAGACATGTTGAAGCAGTTTCACAGGGACAGTAACTGGAGTATTGTGCACAGTTTTGTTGAACGAATCTCAGAAAGAATATATTAACAGAGGATGTGCAATGGGCATTTTCCAGATTAATCCATCAGATAGCGAGATTGCCTGATGAGGAAACTCGACCTATTTTCTCTAGCGCTTCAAATAATGAGAGGTGGTTGACAGTGAAATTTAGAACATTCACAAAACATATGACAAGTTGGAAATTAACAGAATGCTTCCCTGGCTGTCTAATCCACATTCAAGGCAAATAATGCAATGATCTGGGACAGACCAGTTAAGACTGCAATAAGGAGGAAATTCTTCACTTGGAAAGAACTACCAATCACAGGGGAATGGAAACCTGCTGGCAGGGCAAGATTAGGGAGTATCCCCAGATAATCTGCAAGTGTGTCAAGCGAAACAGAATATCGATGGAACAGTTAGGACTCGTTAGGACTTGCCAAGTTGCATCCAAATCAACTTCAGTGGGAGGAGACAGGAGGTAGAGATAGAAGGCTGTTTGTGTGACTGAAGGCCAGTGTCCAATGGTGTACCTCGGGGATCAGTGCTGTGCCCCTTATTATTTGTGATTCGGAGGTGTTGGTGTTGGACTGGAGTGGACAATGCTAAACATCGCATAACAACAGCTTACAGTCTAACAGGTTTATTCAGAGGCACGAGCATTCGAAGCGTTGCTTCTTCATCAAAATTCACAACCACCTGATGAAGAAACAGCGCTTCGAAAGCTCGTGCCTCTGAATAAAAATGTTAGACAATGAGCCGATGTTGTGTGATTTTTAACCTTATTACTTGTGGTAATCATAAATGATGCAGCTGTGAATATGGACGAGGGGTGGGGCGGGGTGATAAGTAAGTTTGTGTTTGATACAATGATTGTCCGGGTGGTTGGCAGTGAGAAGGAAAGTCTTATGTTTCAGGACGATACAGATGGAATGGTTAGATGGGTGGATCAATGGTAGATGGAATGTAACCCTGATAAACATGAGGTGATATACTTTGGAAGAAGGAACCAGACAGGGAGGACTCAATGAATGGCAGCACACTAGGAAGGTCAGAGGGTGCTTCTCCACAGATCCCTGAATGTGACCGGACAAGTTAATACACAATTTGAGAAAACATAATGGACCAATAACACAGCCTTTATTCATCGAAGCAGAGATTATCAGAGCTATGTGGAACTTTGGCTTGGCCAAGACGGAATACTGTGTGTAGTTCTGGGAACCACACTACGGGAAGGATGTGATTGCACTTGAGGGGGTGCAGAGGGGACTCAACAGGATGTTCCCTGGGATGGAACATATCAGCTATAGAGAGAGGCTGGATAAGCTCGGATTGTTCAGTTTGGAGGAAAGAAGGCTGAGGGGGCCGGGATTCAGAAGCATAACGTTACGAGGAACATGGACAGGGTGGATAGACAGCAGCTGTTCCTTTTCGTCAAAGGCCCACAATTTTAAAGTGATGCGTTTGAGGTTTCGTGTGGTTGGTGACTGTTTTTCACACAGAGTTGTTGGGGTCTGGAATGCGCTTCTTGAGACGGGAGTTGTTATGTCAACCTCACAACCACTAGAAAATACACGGTTGTGCACTTGAAATGCCATAAGATTCACGGCTACACGCCTTGTGTCGTTAAGTAGGGCTAATGTAGACCGTGCTGTATTTCTGATGGTACAGAGTCTGTGCTTCTGTGATTGTGTGGTTGTGGAAGGTCAATCATTGAGTAGCTTAAGATAGGAATTGATGGGTTACTGAAGAATATCTTATCAACAGTTATGTCAGTGAAGTTCTAATATCTTCTGAAAATATATCATTGGCAAAATTAACAGAAAAAGGTGCAGCTTTCTTACAGTCTGTTAGCGGATAATTGAGGACAGGGAAATAGCAGAACTATGGAACAAATACTTCAGTTATGCCTTCACAGAAGAAAGCAAAACAAAAAAAAAACTTCCTAGCAATACTATGGAACTTTAGTCTGATGAGAAAAAGGGAATAGAATGAAATTAGCAACTAATAGTTTTAGAGAAAGTATTGGATTGAAAGTAATGGGCATAGACAAAGTGAACAGAGATTTATGAAATGGGAATCATATTTGAGAAAGTGGCATTTGCAAAATTATGGAGAAGGTATCAATGCAACACGACTGAAATCTCAGAAAGACTTTTTTTAAAGCCCATGCCTTTCGTGCAAATTCGACTCCTGTGGGACTGTGGCTAATATGGTCATCCTTTTAGAATGGGAGAGCTGGCAGGAAACACTGAGTAGGAATAAAACCATGATTTTTGAACGGAAGGCTTGGATGATATAACAAGGATCAGGATTTGGGATCTAGCTATTCACAGTACACATCATATATTTGATTGAGGGGCTCAAATGCAATATTCCCAAGCCCGCTGACAGCACTAAACGATGTCAGCTTGTGAGTGGGTGAGGAGGATGTAAAGAAAAAGCTCCAAGGTAATTCACACAAGTGGAGTGACTGGGCAAATACCTGGCAGATGGAGATCAATGGGAGAGATGCGATGTTGTGTACGTTGATGTGGAAATAGAATGGCAGCCTATCATTTGAAAAGAGATTGGTTGAAAATGTTGCTCTGAAAAGGAACTTCAGTTGCATTTTAATTTTTTTCTGTGTAGCCCTCTGAGTCCATGTAGGACAGTGAGTTTTGAACACGGAAGTCAATACTGTGAATGGCATTGGCACGCTGAGCAGTGCATTTAGACCCAGCAAGTGGGGAGCTGTAACATTCACAATAATCTTGATTTCCCTGTAGACCAGCCACTGAAAGCAATTTTGCAGGAGCAGTAAGCAGTTAGGAAAAAAATAGTGCATTTACATTCATTTCAGGGAGATTTGAATGCAGGAGTAATGGTCATTTACTGCAGCTGGACAGGGACTTGGTGAGATCTCATCTCGAACATTGTGCAATATTGTGTGCAGTATTGGTCTCCTTACCTAATAAAGGACAAAACTGACATCGAGGGAGTGCAGTGAAGGATGACCTGATTGATCTCTGGGATGACAGGCTTGTTGTAGGAACAGAGTTTAGGGAAACTGTGCCTGTATTCCATGGGCTTTAGGAAAATGAGTGGAGATCTCAGTGAGATATATAAAACTCTGACAGGGCGAGACAGATTGCAAGCAGGGATGATAGTTCCCCGGGCTAGCATGCCTAAAACAAGGGGCCACAGCCATATCGTATTTAATAAATGCATGTTATCGGAGAACTGCCAGTGTATTGAATGGTGTCACAAAATTGATGGACCGAAGGGATTACAGCAGTTCCGAGTTTATATTTCACAACATATTCAGAGGTTTAAACATATTCAGTGAAATGAACACTGTATGGGGAAAACTGCATTGAGGAGACTTTTGGCCATGAATTAGCTTGGGGAAAGCTGAATATGTTGAATGACCTCCTCCTTTCCGGACGTTTCTGTGCAGTCTGTGGGAAAGCTTTGTAAATGTTGTCACAAGCTCTCAGATTTTAGGAAAGAGGCCTCTGCAGTATCAACAAGACTGTGTTTCGCGTTCCTTTTTCCGACAGTGAGGCTGGGGCCGGGTGTTCTGTCCGATTATATCCTTTAAGACCTTGGAGCATTTTGATATAGTAGTGTGTCTTCCTTGGCCGATTCAGAGACCATTGAAGAGTTTATCACATGTCTCTGTGTGGCTGGAGTCACTTTTAGGCCAGACCAGGAAAGCATGGGAGATTCACCCCCTGAAAGTATATTGCTGAAGAAGATCAATGTTTACAATCACATTGGACACAAGATCACTATTACTGACACCAGATTTTAGGTTTCGATATTTTATTAATTACTTTTAACTTCTACCGTGTGCCAAACCGTTGGCCTGGTCTGGATTAGTAATCTATTGACATTTCCACAACAGCACCATCTCCACATGGGGACCTATCGGAAACCACACTGGCCTGGTTAGTTTTGTGCTGCTTGAAAGCTCTGTCAAAAATAATTCCCACTAATTTGACTGTCGAGAAAGACTGAAGGGGTGGTAAATGGTCAGATTGCAGTTATTCCCCTCTTAGAGGATTGGTCATAGTTGAGTAATGTTCCAGATTGCCAGGGAGATGTCAGAGTTGGAGCTGGAATAAAACAGCTTCCCCAGGGACACGGCTTGTTGTGCAGCACAATTCTTCAGTCCTATTGCAGGAATGGTGTCAGGGTCCATTGCCTTTGTCGTATCTACTGTGTTCAGCTGTTTCTTCACGTCACGTGCTTCGAATCGAATTGCTTGAAAACTGGCATCTGTGATTCTGTGGGCGCCATGGCGAAGGTGAGGTGATTCATCCACTCAACAATGTTTCATCCGCGATGCCATCTTCTGTGTTCGATGTGAATATGTTTCCCTCTGTTTTTCCCCCTGACCATGATTAAGTGGTCTGTAGTGTCGATGATGCCAGTCTTATGCAGTTTCAGAATCAAGGAACTTGTCACCATGCATTATCGTTCAGTTCCCAGTGGAAGGTGCTCCAGGTTGGATGGGATGATTGAGCATCTTTGACATACTTGTTTGGAAATTGTTCAAAAACAGAAATTGCTGAAGAAACTGCAGACAATGTTGTAGCATCTTCTGGAGTGAATGCAGAGTGAAACTTTCAGGTCCAGTAACCCTCGACAAGCTCCCAGTTTCTCCAGCAATTTTTGTAATTTTATTTGTAGAATTCATAGTTATTTATTAAATTGAAAATTTGTTCTGAGCCCATTCATTTCTGGAGAAACTCAGCAGGACTGTCTGCACCTGCAGAGACAGAGAAACAGAGTTATAGTTTCAAGCCCAGTGTGACATTTCTTCAGAACCGAAAAGGATTGGAAACTGGGATTTTTAATCGCTTGCCAGAGGTGGGGGATGGGTGACAGGGAAAAGAGGGTGTGACAAAGATAAACAGGCTTTTAACAGTGGTGAACAAGAAGATGATAAAGAATGGCTTGAAATTAAGAAATGTCTGGGGGAAAGGGATTCTCTCTACTGAGTGCAAGATAAAGAAGACACAATCACACAAGGTCATAGGGAGGCCAGGAGGGAGAATGTTGACGATGTGACATTATATAGATCTGGCCATAATTACGTTTTCACTGTCGAGATCATCATCCCTTTTAGACAAAGGAATTCAGGTGTTTTACTTCTTATTGACACTAGTAAACGTTTCTTGCTGTGTTAGTATATTGTAATATGGAGAAAAACAAATTACAACATGGAGATTGGGCTGAGTATTGTTTTACTGCCATGTTTAATATAGTGTCAAATTTGCAGAGCTTATCTTTAAATGTTTGTTCTTGAAGTTAGCATTGGAGTGTAGAAGGTTGAGGGTTGACTTTGTAGAAGTCTATAAAATCATGAGAAGTATGGATAGGGTAAATAGCCACAGTCTTTACGACTGGATGGGGGAGTTCAAACAATGAAGGCATAGTTTTAAGGTGAAAGACGGAAGGTTTAAAAGGAAAGAAGGAGCAACAGTTTTACACAGTGGGTGGTGTGGGTATGGAATGAGCTGCCAGAGGAAGTGTGGTAGATGCATGTACAGCTGCAACATTTAAAACGCATTTGGACAAACATATGAATGGGAAACAGTTAGAGGCATATGGACCAAATTAAAGCAGATGGGACGAGCTTAATTTGGAAAACCTGGCCAGCATGGACATTCAGAAAAGCTTCACACAGGGTCAGTGTAGTTTTGTGAGAGGGAAATTATACTTTGCCCTGTAAAATCATGCAAAGTACTTCTGGAGATGCCTGAGAATGTAACAAGCGGACTTGATAAAGGGGATCTGGGAGAAACCAGGCTTTCCAGAGCTTTTCTACAAAGTATTACAAAATAAAAGTTCTTACACAAGACTGAAGTTCGTAGGATGACGGCTAATGTGGTAACTTGGGATGATGATTAGTTAACACATAGAAATCGGAGAGTCAGGATTAATGGATCTTCATGATCAAGGTCTATCTGTTGGAGTACCACAAATATCAGTCGAATGGCATCAGTTATTTCCATTCTATACTGAAGCCTGACGGCGGGAGCTAAGTGCAATACACATTCGAGGTTGTGGATGACTCTGAGAATCAAAAGGCAGGCTGTTATTTAATGGAGGGGACTTTCTGAAAAGGAGTGTTCCTATGTATAAAACATAAAGTCAGCATGTTGGTGCAGCATTAGGTGGCTTCCTGGGCCAGAATCTCTAAAATGGTGAGGCGATTATTCATTGGGGTTTAAATGAATGAGGAGTGATATCCCTGTGAAATACAAGACACAGAAGGGGCTTGAGAAGGTAGGTATTGGCAAGTTGTTTCCACTCCTGGGTGGTGTCTCAAACTCGAGAATATAGATACCGAATATGGAACATCGATTTCAATCTGAGACACAGAGTGATGTCTTCTCTCAGAAGGTAGTAAATGTCCAGAATTCCATAACCGAGAGAGGTATAGAGGGATACACGGAGTCGGCAAGAAAGTGGAATTGAGCCCTGGAGTAGATCCGCCATGTTCGTATTAAATGACAGGGCAAACCTGAGGGGCCGAATAGCCTACTCTTGTTTCTATGTATTCATTTCACATGTTATGCTTTTGGAAAGTAACTGGTTGTTTTCCTGGAAGTTGTGTTTTGCAATGTTGTATTCAGGGACAGCAGAAGATTTGTTTAAGTTACCCCCGGGTGGGGTATGTGGGCCGTATCCCCAGCGTATCTGGGTCTGTGACATGACACACATCTGGAAACAGGGATTGGGGGTGGGGTTGCTTCCCGACGCAGCCTGCATTTTTCAAATACCTTTCCAAAACTACACCTAACCGTCGGAGTGACCTCGATTTGCCCTTGTATAGCACGGCTGTAAGGCAGAAATGTGGAGGTATTTTTCCTCGTATAAATACCTCCCTATGACTCCCCTTTTTTTTAGCTTTGACAAAGGGTCAGTTAAACTCGAAACGTCAGCTGTTTTCTCTCCTTACAGATGCTTCTAGATTTGCTCAGATTTTCCAGCATTTTCTCTTTTGATTTCAGATTCCAGCATCCACAGTAATTTGCTTTTTTACTACCAGTAAATAAGGTCGTGGCTCATCTCATTGTGGTCCCATCTACACTTTTATCTCCATGTACTGTTCTGTGAAGCAGATTCAGAATTTGATGGAACAAACCATTCCAGCTGATCTGACAATGTCTTAATTCAATGTTCTCATTCTTGGCATTTTACTCTCGAAGAATTCACTTCTCCAGTTCGTCCCACTGCCCTGACGTTTTCCACATTTTTCCACAATATCTTTTCAGTTAATTAACTGTCTGTCTCTGTCTTTAATGTGAATCTCTCTGTCCCTTTGTATCTTTCCCTGGCATTGGGTTTTGGCCTCCCTAGTGTATCTAGTGCTGGCTTTGTGTAGCTCAGAAATAATGAAATGGGGTGTGTCAAGCTGTTGTTCACTTCCTGGTATGTCCCATGTGATGGTCCATGGACAGGTGTGTTTCAGAAGTTATGAGAAACATCCTTGTAACTTGGTCTGTACCTGTGGCTGTCGGTCTCAGGTGACTTTGCGATCAATAACACGAGGAAGCCCACTGAGTAAAGGACCAGGCATATAAATTGCCTGACAATTCTGTCACTTTTTCAATAAAAGGTTATTTTCTCCCTTTATTTAGTAAGAGGTCTTAAAGGCAAAACTTCCCACTGAAAACGGCTCAAGTAAATAAATTATGGGGCTTTTAGGGTTTTTAAATAAATAGCAGTAACAGTGGCCAGCTGGCACAGACCAGGATTTCTAGTTTTTTTTAATTGTAGCTATAACAATCACCAGGTGCTTGGGGTCCCAGAATGTTTGTAAGTTTCTGTAAATTATCCATAGCTGCTATTCTCTCTGGAACCTCACTTGATGCTGTTTCCGCCTGAATTGGAGAACTGCATGCAAGAATGCATGCCTGAATGTTCATTTTTGCCAAGGGCTGTGTTTATGGAATGTTGATAAATTGGAACAGTTCATTAGTAGAAGGTACTGCATCCATTATTCGGTTAAGATTTCCAATAGTTAAATTATTCTAAATTCTCTTCATTTTTTATGCATTTTCATGAGAGTGTTTAAATATATTGTGTTTTGCTTAATGGTGAGTGGTTTGAATAGTTTGACATCTGGAACACCCAACTCACATCTACCTTTAAAATAAGAAAAGGTTGACATCCAACCTACGTTCTTAAAATAGTTTGAGGCAGTCTGGTTCAACTATAGCAAACTGGGGACTCTTGTCCGGTTCTGAATCGATAATACACAATTGGGTTTAGAATTTGCAAACATGCCATTCTCCCCCAACAAGTCCACACTGACCCTCCGAGGAGTAACCTGCCCAGACCCATTCCTCTACCCTGTTATTACACATTTGCACCGATGAAGGCAACTAACCCACACATCCCTGAAAACTATGAACAATTTATCATGGCCAATACACCTGACATGCACATCTTTGGATTGTGGGAGGAAACCAAATCATCCAGAATAAGCTCATATAGGCACTGGAGAGTATGGACCAGGAGGCTATTGGGTTCAAAGGTCGCGTATGGTAGTTGATAGTGTCTTTTTTCTGGATGTTGAATTCGGTTGGTTTAAACAGTATTTTGTGTATAAAGATTCAGTCACTAAGAGTTCTTTGGGTGTAGACAAGTGAAGTTGGAATTTTACAAAAGGTAATGATGGCAAAGCTGTAGGAATTGACAGACAACCTGGAGTTGGGGTTGCGACTATCTGTGAGAAAATGGGAGATAATTACAGCTATAGTTCGCCAATTACGTTTAGTGGAACCACCATCAGACTCTTTGGAAATGGCGGGACTTCAATTTCGAATGATGCTCTTTGAACATGAGAAGAAATTGAAAGAGTTTGAATTATGATGAAAAGAAGAAATAAAAGAAAGGGAAGTGAAGAAGAAAGGGAGAAAAGGACAGAACAAAAGCACAGAGTTTCAACTTAACAAGTTAGCAATTGGAGAGGAACGTTGACAGAGAAGGCGGAGATGAAGGGAGAAGGTCGGTGGGACGAGGAGGACAGTGAGGTTGAGCAACCCTATTGTAACCAATGGCCTAACGGGGTTCAATTTAAATGCATCCAGGCATTCTCTAAATTTGATGGGAAGGATGGGGAAGCCTTTTCAATTTCATTTGAGAAAGTGGCTAGACAAATGCAGACACCAGTGACCATGTGGATTTAGTTGATCCAAAGCTGATAGGCATTTGCATCCCTATCAGATGAGGTATCTGGCCAGTATGGAGTGGTGAAGAAAGCCATCTGAAGTGCATATGAGCTTGTGCCAGAAACTGACAGACAGCGTTACAGGAATATTAAAGAGGGTCCCTGGTTAAACGCACATTGAGTTTGAAAGGATCAAACAAAGTAATTTTGAAAGGTGGGTAAGGGTATTAAAAACAGAACAAACCTATGACACTGTTTGAGAGATTCTTATTTTGGAGAAGTTCAACAATTCACTTAATGCAGTCGTGAAAACTCGTGTGGAAAAGCAGAGAGTTAAAACGGCAAGATTAGAGGCTGAAATAGCTGATGATGATGATGATTGAGTTCAGAAATCAAAGTTTGATTTCTGTGAGAGATGGAAAAGAATGTGCGAGGTCTTGTTAAGGTTTACTGGCATAGGCCTGGAGGAGCAGGTAAAGAGGTTAGAGCATTGAGAGGTACAGAAGTATGTAATTCTTTTATGCTGAGTCATGAGGTGCTATGTCATTCAAAAGGACTATTGGAGACATGAGAAGTGCTCCATTATGTAACGTGTGGTTGGAGTGTCCAGTGGAAACTTCAACAGATTTATTCCACAATGGGGAAGGAGGCCTTGAGCTTGGTGTTGGCGTTACAACATTTCAGCATTTAAATTGCCAATAACATACATGAGACAAATCTTTATCACTGATCAGGACCCCTTAAAGTTATTGGAGAAGTTTAGTTAGAAAAATAACAGTCTGTTTCGATTGAGCTTATTATTGCTGCCATTCAGTTTGAAATTATACAGGTGACAGGGCGAGAAAACCTAAGTTTTGACACTTTGTGGAGACTTGGATGAAGAAAGACAAAGGCATTCTGTGGCAGGAGTAAAATGACTGAAATCGAAATAGATGGGTATATTTGTATGCTCAGAATCAATGTAATATTTAAGCATTTCAGTCTGCTAATAGAGGAAGATTAGGATGTCTAAAATGAATCCACCTTTGTGTATTGATGGATTATTTTATTGAAGATGGAGTTGTGAGGATACTATCACTGTAAAAAGGTTATTTTCTCTTGGTTTTTTTTAAAGAGAGATGTTAAAGGCAGAAGTGCAGAACTGCTGCGTGAAAACAGTTTAAGTAAATAACAGAGATTTTAGGTTTCCATAAAACGCTGGTAACAATGTAAGGGTAGTGGCCAGCTCTCCCAGATCAGGTTTTCTCGTTTAGTTTTTAGCTGCAGCATTCAGAAGCTGCTCGGGGTCCCAAAAGAGTTGGAAGTTTCAATACATGATCCCCAGCTGCATTTCTCTCTGAGATCTCTGTTGATGTTATTTCCCCCTGGATTGGAAAACTGCTGTAAGGATCTATATTTGAACATATCTTTGTGCCAAGCGGTGTAAACCAAGAAGGTACAGTATCTATTGTTTTTGTAAATGATCCAACATATAAGCTATTCCAAACTGTTCTTTTCTTTGATTGTATTTTAACTAAAACATTTGAATAGATTACATTTTGCTTAATGTCGAGTGGTTTGACCAGTCACAACATGTCTGTAAGGCACACTTCACATCTATATTCAAAATAAGGAAAGGTTTGGGTCTAAACGGACATCTGGAAATATTTTGGGGGGATCTGGTCTGGTCCAAAACACTTGTAGTGAGGGGCTTCTGACTGGCTTCTGCAATTGAAAATTTTGTGTAGTGGCAGGGGATGTTTTGCTGGAGGTTGTGCAGTAAGTTGCTTCAGACATTCAGGGAGACCTGAGGATTTGGTGACCCAACTCTGGATGGAACATGGGGACTGTAATTACAGCATCTGAGCCTGCAACATGAACAACAAATGGAGCAGAGGCTGCAGAGAGGGGAAGCTCTGAAACCAAGGAGTTAGTGTGTCTGGGGAAAGGGATCTGCTGTATCCAACCGGGGTTTTCCAGGAACAGCTTCCCAAACTCCACTTGACCCAGGAGCAGAGTGTGAGGGGACCCTGACTGAACAAGGAGCTGATCATAGAGCGGTGTCACCTCCTTCAACATGACCTGTAGCGTCACACCAGGGGGAGGATGGTGCTGCCGGTGGCTGTTAGGGTCACTGTTTCATTCAGCTTCTATGATCGAGAACTTTCCAGGCAGGACGAGGTGACATATCCATCATTTTCCAGTATCTCAACATCAATGTCACCATTCGGTGATGGAGGATATATGTGTTGGATGAGGTAAATATATTGTTTCTCCCACAGCAGGGTGCTGCCGGGTGTATCCAGTATAGTGGGATTCCCGATGGTGCACATGGCATCTGCAGAGTCGCCATGTCAATGGGGAGAGGTAGATGAACTGAAGAAGCTCTCTCTCTCTCTATTAATGTTACAGTGTGCCCATCACAGTACATTATGTTGGTGAATACTCACTGTCCTGGTGGCAGTCACGGCCTCTTCATTCAGAAGCAGTCAGCCATTCCCATCCTCATCGGGTCTCCACGTAGAAAGAAATGAATATATCTTGGATAAAGGCCATCCCCTTGATACACGTGTCAAAACACCATCCCTACCACCAATCAACCACATCAAAGTATTCCATGTGTACGGAGAGCAATAGGGTCAACTTTGAGTGTCTGGGAGCTGACAATCAAGGATGGAGCAAAACCTCCCAGGTCTGAACGGGTCTGAGTGAACCCCCCCCCGTACAGAGTATCATTAAGTCCTGTAATCCCACTCCATTTTAGCAACATACTGTTTTCCATTATTTCTGTAAATGAAATGACAGGTTATATCACGTTAAATTCCACCTGCCAAACTATTATCTATTGCCTTTATCTCTCTGAATCTATTTGCAGACTCTCCACCCTCTCTTGATAATTTAATCTCTTGCTTATCACAGCCACATCACCAAACAGCATCTGTATGTCTGTTCCGTCCTCCTGATCATTAATATAGATTGTAAATGATTGAGAACCCAGCGCTTGTCACTGTGACTCCACTGGTTACGTTCTGCCTAACTGATTGAGACTGATTTATGCTGAGTGCCTGCTCCTGCCTGATACCCAGTCCTTTCCCATTCCTGTGCAACACATAAAAGGTTGAATAAGAACAATAATAATCTATCTGATTGCATTTTGTTGGTTGATCCTCCATCCAAGCGAATAAATTATCCCTAAACCCATGTTTTCTGATCTTACCATTTACTCTTTGGAGAAGTGACATATCCGATGCCTTCAGGAAGACCAGATATGTTCCATCTCCAGGATTCCCATGATCCACCTTGTTTGTGACATCTTCAAATAACTCAAGCAAACACTTCAAACCTGATTGTCCTTTGTAAAACCATGTTGACTCTGACGGATTGTAGTTTAACTTTGCAAATGTCCTGAACAATGGACTCTAACAATTAGCCTTAAATTATAATAGTTTATTGTTACACTTTAGTCCCTAATGTATACCATTATTATAAGTTCATCCCTTTCGAAAGCCTTTACGTTTTCTTTGAATTCCTGTTTAACTGGCACACGTTTTTAAGAGATCTGCTCCTGTTGCGGTGCAAGAGTCACGTGTGGCTGAATGGACTCATCATCCTGCTGGTGTACAAACTCGATGGACTGACGTCTTCCTGGTGTTCCCATGTTGTCGTCTCCAAGGCCATAATGACCTCCTCCTATTGATGCTTTAGAGGATTGGGAGATTATGGAATCTTCCTGTTGCTGTCTAATATTTTGAGGGGCTGATGGGTCTTCTCATACTTCTCACAACAGGTGGATATACTGAACGTTCTCCTCAAGTATCCCGGAGATGGGACCGAGGGATTGATTAGTCTTCTCTTGTTCCCATACAACAGACATGTGTCTAAATTACATCTTCCTTTCTCATGAAAGAAGTCTCAGATAGTTTTTATCCTTATCCAATTCTCTTGCAATAGGCTCGGTGGGTCTGAATGGCCTCCTGTTATCCCAGTGTAACAATCTCCAGACACTGTGTGACCTCTTCCAGTTCCTATGTTACAGACTTGAGGACGCTGAATGGACTGATCCTGTTGCTGTTGAACAGGATACTGGTGCAGCATGGCCGACTGTTATAGGCTCGAGTGGCTCATTGACCTCCTTCTGTAAATGTATATCAGGCTCCAGGGGCTGAATAGCCTCGTCCTATTCTGGTGTAACAGGGTCGAAGGCCTGAATACCCTGCACTACAGACCAGTTCTGTAGTTGAAATAAGATCATCCTTATTTTTTGTAAACTCCAATGGCTACTTGGTCAACCTGATCACCCTTTCGTTATAAGCTAGCACCTTCATTGCAGGAATCAGTGGAGGGAACCATCTCTGAACTGCTTCCAATATAACAACATCCTTTCTTCATTGAAGAGATTAAATCTGTACACACTACTCCAGATGTGATCTTACTAAGACCCTGTACAGCAGCAGCAACACTTTACCAGCCTGCTGTAAGGTTCCCACCCAGGTTAAAGCTGTCTCAGCTCTCTGTGGGAATACAGAGCATTGTTGAGAGATCATTGTCTTTCTCTACACTACAGCATAACGGGAGATCTGGAGAAATTAAAGTTTGAGAAGATCATAAATGATGTGGCAAAATGATCTCTTCCATTAATCTCTCCAGAGCCCACATCGCTCAGATTCCACAGAATCTAGAAAGGTGGAGCAAACGTTGATGGGAGTTCTATATCAAAGTTAAAGCTGAAATACAAATGCTGGACATATAATAAAACAGGAAATGAGATATACACATTTGTGGGTACTGCAGTAATAATATACTATTTAAATTAAATCTAAACTGTGTTAACCCAATTGAATGCTAATGCTGGTTTAATGGATTTCATGCCCAGGTGTGAGATGGTTTACATGAACATTATGTTGAGCACCGAGGTCGAGATCAGGTTATTTAGGAATTGGTGTTGAGTGATCAGAAGAGCTAATTGAAAATTTTGCCGGGAAGGACATTTTGGGAACAGTGACCACAATGCATTGGTTTTCTTTTATGCTGTTTGAGTACACAACAGTTTTTGTTGTATGCGAAGTAACCGTTATAAATCTGAGTCATGCAATCCATGAAGGTTTGAGGAGAAAGTGGGGACGACAGATGCTGGAGATCAGAGTCGAAGAGTGTGGTGCTGGAAAAGCACAGTCAGGCAGCATTCTAAGAGTAGATTAGATTAGTCGATGTTTTGGGCATAAGCCCTTCATCAGGAATGAAGCTGCTGGGCCAAGGCGCTGACAGATAAATAGGAAGAGGGTGCGGCGGGGGAGGGGGGGGGGGCAGGTAGCTGGCATTGCGATAGGTAGACGAAAGTGGGGTTGAAATTGATAGGTGATGAAGGGAGACAGAATGCCTCATCTACTGCATCCATTAAACCCAATGTGGTCTTCTCTACATTGGCGAGACAGGAGGTCAACTTGTAGATCATTTCAGGGAACATCTCTGGGACAGCCACATTGAACAACTCCATCGCCTTGTGGCTGAGCACTTTAACTCCCCTTCCCACTCTGCCAAGGACATGAGGGTCCCAGACCTGTTCCATCGCCAAACCCGAGCCACCAGAAGCCTGGAGGAAGAAAGCCTCCTCTTCTGCCTTGGGACCCTCCAACCACAGCGGATCATAGTTGATTTCCCCATTTCCCCATTCCCCTTATGGGAATGGGGAAATTCCCATTCCTTATCTCACTTATCCCACCTTATCCCACTCCAACCTTTCAAGTCAGCACCGCCCTTTTTGAATGTTCCTACGTGTCTACCTTCCTTCCTATCAATCTGGTCCACCCTCCTCTCCAACTATCACTTTCAACCCCACCTTCACCTACCTATTAGATGAAAGGAGGCAGATTAGATAAATGCCAAGTGTTGCAGTGAGCCAGTGGATTCAGAGAAATGTCGAACCTAGCAAAGGATGACAAAGAAACTGAGAATAAAATCAAAAAGAGATAAAGCGTGCAAACTAAAGAAAAATATAAAGACAGCTAAAATGCGACTATCAATGTATGAAAAAAAAACAAAATTAAGGTCAAATGTGGAGCAGTTGGTGTGCGTTCAGGATAATTTATTGCAGAGAACAGAGAAATTGCGGTAAAAGATACAGTTTCTTTGGTGTCTATCTTCATGGAAGAATGTCCAGAAATTCTTCCAGAAATACCAAGTGACCATGGGACTTGTCTAAGTAAAGTCGAACATTATTCTTATCAGTGTTGGGGTTATCTTTGAAAAGAAAGCTGAAATGAGTATTTCTAAATCTAGCAGACCAGATGTACTTCATACAAGAATTTCAGAGGAAGCAGCAATAGACATGTTCAGTGCATCATGGATTTTCACTTTATTTTCCGACACATTCCCGAAAGGCAGTTAGCCAATCTGGATAAGGCAAAGGTTATAAATATTATCCAACAGTTTAAGAAAGGATGCATTTGGAGAATGGTGCACTACAGACCAGTTATCTTGTCATCCACAGTCAGGTATCTGTTGGACTCCATTACAAAGAACATGCTACTAGATATATAGAAGGTAATAACATAACTGGGGAGTGTGAGAATGTACCGATGAAAAGAAAACCAGAAGTGGCAAAAAATTTTTGGAATGGTTTGAAGATGATTCTTGTGAACATTGGCAATGAAGAACCAATGTATAACGTATAGTTGGATATTCATGAGCTTTTTTTTCAAAGAACTCACACAGTAAGCTCATAAGAAAAGTTAAAGCGAGAGGTATTGGGAAGAATATATGCAAATGAGAAAGTAAAAATTAGGTTTACATTCATGTGAATGTAATTGAAATATAGAGGATGTCGTGCACCAGTTGCATCGAGTGTTCATGAGACTACACTTAGAGTATTGTGATTCGTTCGGAGTCCCAATCTAAGAAAGAATGTACTGACTACAGAGGAACTGCAAAAGGTATTATCCAGATTAATCCCTAAAATGGCAAGATTGTCTGATGTAGAAACTCAGCCTGTGATCTCGAGTTTCAAAATATGAGAGGTGATTGCAGTGAAACTTAGAAACATAGAGCGGACTGAATAACAGAAGGACAAGGAGAAGTACAAGGAGGCGAGGTCAAGGAGAATCCTACGATATTCTACACGGACAACTCGAACAGAATAAAGAACAGAGAAAGCTGAGGGGTCCATGATACAGACGGATAAGATTATAAGCGACACGGACAGGGTGGATAGACATCAGCTGTTCCTTTTAGTCAGAGGGTCAAGAACAAAGGAGCACAATTTTAAAGTGAAGCGTTTGAGGTTCAGATAGGATTTAAACTTTTTTTCACCTCGAGGGTATTGTGTTCTGGGATTACTTCCTGAGAGGGGAATTATCACGAGTAACCTCACAATCATTAAAAAAGTACTTGGACGAGCACTTGGAATTGTCATAACATTCCAGATGATGGGCCTGCTGTAGGAAAGTGGGACTAATATAGATCGTGCTGTATTTCGGTTGGCACAGAGTCTATGCTCTTATGAGTGTATGGTGTGGAAGGTCAATTATTGAGCAGTTTAAGGCAGGGATTGATGAATTTCTGAAGAGTATATTCGCAAGGGTTATAAGAGTGAACTGTGATAACTTGATAAATCATGTCAATGTGAAAAATATGAGAAAACAGGTGCAGTTTCCTTGCAGTTTGAAACCAGAGAACAGAGCATGGGAAACAGGGAAATGGCAGAACTATGAAGCCACTACTTCAGTTCTGTCTTCACAGAACTTTCAAACAATACCAGGAAAACCGAGTATTGTGTAGGAAAATGATAGAGTACATGAACATAGAACATAGTAAGAAAATGGTTTAGGAGAAATTATTGGGGTTGAAAGTAATGGTCATAGACAACACTAATATAGATTTATGAAATGGGAATTATGTTTGAGAAACAGACTGGGAGACAAATGAAAGAGAAGCAATATATGTTAAACATTTTGATTTTTCCAAAAATTTTGGTACAGCTCCAAGCCCAGTTTGCATTATCAAATCTTAGTGGACTGGAGCTAATGTATGGGAATGTTTCTAGAATGGGACAGCTGGCAGGAAACAGTGAATAGAAATAAACAGACTCGTCAAGCAACAGCCTGACATTGTCTGTAAGGTATGATTCTGTAAGATATAAGTCCTTCCACATCTAGGCAAGAAACTTTGGGGTCAATTTAACAATTCACTGAAGGAAGATATTCCACAAATAACCCCTTCCTCCATGATGGAAGAGCCAAGCACTTTAGTGTATAAGATAAGGCTGTTTCATTCTCAACATTCCTCAGTCAGAAGTGCTGAGTGGATAAATCATTTCAGACTATGTCCCAGATTCCGCATCATCTTTCCCGGATATCTCCTGTCTCATCAGCAGGATGGACACAGCAGAAGTGACAGCACATTGGGATACAGTTGGAAAGGAATTGCTCTTGGAGTCCTCAACAGTGACTCCATATCCCATGAAGTCTAATGGCATTAGTTTACACATGGGAAAGGAAACCTCCTGCTGATTACCACGTACCAGCCTCTCTCAACTGATGAGTCAGTACTCCTCCATGCTGAACAACACTTGGAGGAAACATTGAGGGTCGCACGGACGCAAGATGTACTCAGGGTGGAGGATTTCAATGTCCACCTCCAAGATTATCTCAGCTGCAGCATTACTGATCGAGATGGCCGGGTACTAAAGGATATAACTGCTAGACTGCTTCTGCGGCAGGTGGTGAAGGAACTAACAACAGGAAAATACATACTGACCACAGCCTTACTAATCTGCCAGTTGCAGAAGTATCTGTCCATGACAGTATCAGTAAGAGTTGCCACCGCATGGTCATTGTGGAGACAAAGTCACACCTGCACATTGAGAATCACCTCCACCATGTTGGGTGGTACTATCACGGTGCAAAATAGGACAGACTTCGAACAGATCTTGCAGCTGAAGTCTGGGTGTCCATAAGGTGCTGTGGTTCATCTATAGGAGCAGAATTGTACACCCACACAACCTCATGACCTGGCATATCCACCTAACAACAATTACCATCAATCCAGAGGATCGACATTGTTTCAATTGAGTGTGCAGGATGGCAGGAGCACCAGGTATAGCTGACAATGAGGTGTCAGCCAGTTGAAGCCTCCAAACAGGACAACTTGTGCACCAAACAGCATAAGCAGTAAGTGATGAACAGAGCTAAGTGATCCCACAAGCAAAGGATCAGATCGAAGCTCCACAGTCCTTCCACACCTTGTCGAGAAACGTTGGGGACAATTAAACAACTCACTGGAGGACGAGATTCCACAAATAACCCCTTCCTCCATGATGGAAGAGCCCAGCACTTCAGTGTATAAGATAAGGCTGATTCATTCGCAACAACCTTCAGTCAGAAATGCTGAGTGGATGATCCATTTCAGCCTCCTCCAGTTGTCCTCAGCAATTCAGTTACCAGTCATCAACCAATTTGATTCAGTCCACGTGATATCCAGAAACGGTTGGAGATACTGGATACTCCATAGGGTCCATAATCTGACAACATTCTGAAAATAGTACTGAAAACTTGTGCTCCATAACTTGCCACTTCCCTAGCCAAACTGTTTCAATACAGTTACAACAATGGCTTTCCCCGATTATGTGGAAAATTACCCCAAGTATCTCCTGCTTATAAAAAGCAAATATATTTCCAAGTCAGGATGGTGAATGGCTTGGAGGGGAACCTAAAGATGATGGTATTCCCACTCCATCAGTCTACTCTCGAGCATCAGTAAAGTGGTGGAAGGTCTCAGTACTTTTAAGCAACACTTCTTCAGCAATACCCTGGTCAATGACGCCCAGTTTGGACTCCACCAGGTCCACTCAGCTCCTGACCTCATTACCGCAGTTTAAACATGGACAAAAGAGCTGAATTACAGAGATGGAGTGAGAGCAATAGCCCTTTAAATCAAGGCTGCCTTCAACCAAATGTGGTATAAAGGGGCTTTAGCAACACTGGAATCAATGGGTATCAGAGGCAAACTCCCCGCTGGTCATGGGTGATGAAGGTCAGACAACTCAAATCCACGTCTGTAGGAGTCCCTCAAGCAGTGACCGAAAAAAAAATTCAGGGCTGCTTCATCAATGACCTTCACTCCGTTTTAAAAACAGAAATGGGGATTTTCGTCAATGATTGTACAATATTCTGCAACATTTGTGGCTCCTCAGATACTGAAACAGTCAATGTTCAAATGCGACAAAATCTGGACAGTATCCAGGCTGGCAAATGACAAGTAATATTCAGGCCACACAAATTCCAGATCGTGACCATCACCAATAAAATATAATCTAACCTGCCCCTTGGCATTCACTGGTGTTACTCTCACTGAATCCCCCAGTATCAGACTCCTGGTGGGTAATCATTGCTCAGACACTCACTGGTCTCGCCACATAAACACAATAACTATAAGAGCAGGACTAAAGCTAGGAATACTGCAGCGAGTAACTCACATCCTGACTTCCAAACGTCTGTAAGTCAGAAGTGCGATGGAAGACTCCCAATTTGCCTGGATGAGTGCAGCCTCAACAACACACAAGAAGCTTAATACCATCCAGGACAAAGCAGCCAGTTTGACTGTCCCTTCATCCACAATGCTCCACCATCAACGCTCAGCAGCAGCAACAGTGTTTTACTATCTATATGCTGCAATGAAATGATTCACCAAAGATCCTCTGAGTCCACTTTCCCAACTCACCACCATGTTTATCTAGAAGGACAAGGGCTGCAGATCTATGGAAATACCATCATCTTTAGGTTCCCCTCCAAGCCATTCACCATCCTGACTTGGAAATTTATCACCACTCCTTCACAGTCACTGGGTCAGAACCCTGGGATTCCCTTCCTAATTGCATTGGAGGTCAACCACAGCAGGTGGACTGCAGCGTTCAACAAGGCAGCTCACCACCATCTTCTCAAGTGCAACTAGGGACAGGCAATAACTGCTGGCCCAGCCAGTGACACCCAGGTTCACGAAATAAATAAATAGGAATTAACAGAGGACGGTTGCTGAGGTGTTACAGGGATCGGTGCTTAGGGCCCAGCTGTTCACAATGCCCTTTAAACATTTGGTTACTGGAATCAGATACAATATATCCCAGCCTGCTGACAGCACTAACGGATGTGGGATTGTGAGTGGGTGAGGAGGATGTAAAAAAGCACCGAGAAGACTAAGACAAGTGGAGTGAATGGGTAAATACGTGACAGATAGAGAACAATGTGGATAGAGGTGACGGTGGGCCCTTTGGTGGAAACGATAAATTGGCAGCCTACCATTTGGAAAGGATTGATTGAAACATGTTGATCTACAAAGGGACGTATGCTCCTTTTTGTTGTTTCCTTCTACATAAACTTCTGAGGCCCATGCAGCGCAGTGAGTTCTGTAACCAGAAGTCAATACTGGGCATGGCATTGGCACGCTCCCCAGTGGACACAGACCCACCAAGTGGGGAGCTGCAACACTGAAAAGGATCTGCATCTCCTTGTACTCCAGTCGCTGAAACTAATATTGCAGAAACAGAAAGCAGTTCAGAAGATAAATGGTGTGCTGACCTTCATTTCAGGGGATTTGACTCCAGGAAAAAGGGTGTCTTACTGTAGCTGTACAGGACCTTGGTGAGACATCATCTCAAACATTGTGAAGTATTGTGGGCAGTTTTAATCTCTGTACCTAATAAAGGGCAAACCTGACATTGAGAGAGAGCAGTGAAGGATGACCAGACTGATAACTAGAATGCCTGGCTTGTTGTGGGAGCAGACTTTGGGGTGACTGGGCCAGTATTCCATGGGGTTTAGGAAAATGAGTGGAGATCTCAGTGAATATATAAAACTCTGAGAGGGTGAGACAGTTTGGAAGCAGGGATGATAATTCCCCAGGCTGGGACGTCTAAAACCAGGAGCTCCAGTATTCGGTACAGGCATAAACTCTGCATTGAGATGAGAATAAATGTCTGCACTCACTGACTGACGAACCTGGGGAATTCTGTCGCACCTGGAAACCAAGACACTGATTATAAATAAGGATTTAGAGACAGTAAAGAGATGGTGGGAGAGCAGGAGTACGGTGTGGAAATGAAGGGCCAACCATCATGACATTGAGTTGGGTAGCAAACTCAATAGACCAAACGTACTACTGCGCTTCCTATATTATAGTTATCCAAGCTTACTCACATTAACGGATATGTATATCGTGTGGGGTAAGAACATTGAGGAGATTTTTGTTCCATGAACTAGAATCGGGTAAACTCAATGTATTGTATGACCCAATCCTTTCCCGCTGTTTCTGTGCAGTCTGTGGGAAAGCTCTGTAAATGTTGTCGCAAGCTCTCAGATGTTAGGAAAGGAGTCTTTGCAGGGTCGGCAGGACTTTGTACCCATTCCCTTTTCCGATACTGATGCTGAGGCCTGATGTTCTGTCCGGTTTCATCCTTTCAGATCTCGGAGAAGTTTGATACAAATGAGTGCCTTGATTGACCGTTTCAGAGACCATTGAAATGTTTATCACATTTCAGGGTCTTTGGAGTCAGTTTTAGGCCAACCCAGGAAATCATGGGAGATTCACTTCCTAAAAGTACATTGGAGAAGGAAATTCTGTTTACAATCGATATTGGCTTCAAGGTCACTGTTACTGATTCCAGATTTTAGATCTCGATATTTTATTAATTGTTTTTAACTTCCACCACTTGCCACAGCATTAGCCTGGTCTGGATTAGTGATCCAGTGACATTTCCACAGCAGCACCATCTCTACAAGGGGACATATCTGAAACCACACTGAACAGGTTATTTCTGTGCTGCTTGACAGCTCTGTCAAAAAGAACTCCCACCAATGTGACTGTCGTGATGGGACTGCGGGTGTAGTAATTTGTCAGATTGTAATTATTCCCTTCTTTGGGAATGGGACATAACTGAGTAATTTTCCACATTGCCAGGGAGATGTCAGAGTTGGAGCTGGAATGAAACAGCTTCCCCAGGAACAGGGCTGTTTTGCAGCTCAAGTCTTCAGTCCCATTGCAGGAATGGGGTCAGAGCCCATTGCCTTTGTCGTATCTACTGTGTTCAGCTGCTTCTTCATGTCACGGGCAGTGAATCGAATCTGTTAAAGACTGGCATCTGTGATTTTGTGGGCATCATTATGAGGGTGAGGTGTATCATCGACTCAACACTTTTGGCAGAGGATGGTGCAGACAAAACGTCCTTCTCTATTTCCCTGATGTGCAGGATTGTTCCATTATTTAGGATGGGGATATTTGTGGAGCCCTTTCCTTTGTCATTTGTTTGATCTTCCATTCCCATTTATGACTGAATGTGGCAGAACTGCAGGGCTTCGTTCAGATCTGTTGGTCAAGTCCGGTAGCTTTAATGAGTTAGCAACAGGTTAAAGGTCATGTGATTCTGACTCTGACATGTTCACCCACACTCGTCACTGAGCCATAGATGGTGATGATGGTAATGACAGACTGAGGTGTTACCCTGGCAAAAAGTTACAGGTTATAGTTTAATGCATGTCTGCCTCTCCTGATGCTGTCGTCTACAGCACTACATGAATACGCAGTTTTGAGCTGCAATACCTGCAATGCAATTCTGCTGTCTGTTCCCCAATTCTCACTGAGATCCATTCAAACATCAGCCCTGCACTCAGTGACATAACCTGGTTTCTGATGTGAAAATACTTCCATTTTCATACTCGCATTCAGCTGAACTGTTTTGTTGTCGTGCTAGCAGGATATATGAACATTATCTGGCCACCAAAAGACATGAAACACTATCACTATTTTCCATACATATAGACAATGAAGGACACCACATGACTGTGACAACACACACTTCCTAGGAGAAAGCTACGCACGCAAGTTCTGA
This sequence comes from Chiloscyllium punctatum, assembly GCF_047496795.1. Taxonomy (NCBI): domain Eukaryota; kingdom Metazoa; phylum Chordata; class Chondrichthyes; order Orectolobiformes; family Hemiscylliidae; genus Chiloscyllium; species Chiloscyllium punctatum. Next base: position 79,879,792 of record NC_092759.1, on the reverse strand, counting down.
GAAGAATGACATTCTCGCCAGAGGTGCATCAATAAACACATCAATTTAGATCCTATGTACCTAAATGTACCTAAGCTGGAAATGACATCACGCACCTTAAGAACCCAAGATCTATAAATGGAAAGACGAGACATACCACCAGTGCGTCACCAGAGACTCTCACTGATGATGTTACCTAGTCATGGTGATGAAGCATCTGAAAACAAACCTTCAAGCTCAGCGAGCTAACTTGCATACTTATAAATGGTTATTTTTCTCTTAATAGTCGAATTTGGGACTTCTCTGTCACTCATGTTTTAACAGAGTACGAGGAAGGGTGAGCTTTTGTGGGTGTGTGGTTTAATTAACAGGGGAGTTCGATATCGACATCATAACGGTTTGAGGGCTTGCATTCAGGATTTGGTGCAAAAGGTCCCAGTAGATTCCATCACTTGGCAGTTTGTGACCTAGATCTTCCAATAAAACAGGTGACAAAATTCATTTAATTTTGTTTCCTTGTGGTTGGTTAAATTAAAAGAAATGGCTTTTAACATTACTAAACAGGTTCTGAGGTTTGAAGATGATTCACAAATTTGCAGACAAAGTTTAGAAAGACAAAGGAAGGGCATACTTTTAGAATTAACATGTAAATTAGGATTGGGTTTCACCAGGGACAAAAGGAAAGCTATCATCATAATGGAGTTGGTCAAGCACTTTGGTGCATCAGAGAAGCAGGCAACTGCAGTCGAGTTAGAAAAATCTTAAATTGCAAGTGGAGCAATTGGAGTTAGAAGATAAAGAGAGAGACAGAAAGAGAGAGAGGAGATAGTAAAAGAGAAAGTGAGGAAAAAGGAAGACGGGGAGAATTTGAAATTCAGAAGTTTGGAATTAGATAAGAAAGTTAAATTAGCAGAATGAAGATGGAGGGAGAACGTAGGGATGTATACAACTGTGTTAATACATTGCAATATTTCGTTGAGAAAAATGCCAAAACCTTTTTTATTTCATTTGCAAAATTGGTTCGGCAGCTGGCGTGTCCAGTGAACATGTGGGTAATGCTAGTTCAGAGTAAGATGGTTGGCACATCTTGAGAGGTATGTGCAGTGCTGTCACATGTGGGAGCAACAGATTATGCAGATGTCAAACGGGGTATTTTGAGTGCTTATGAATTGGTACTAGAAGAATATAGGCAGCGGTTCAGAAATATAGAGACTGAACCAGGTCAGAGTTATGTTGAGTTTGAAAGAAATAACCACAGTCATTTTGATAAATGTGTGCAGGCCTTAAACATGGATAAGACCTGTGAGGCCCGATGGGAGATTATTCTGCTGGACGAGTTTAAAGACTCACGTCCAGAGACGGTAAGAATTCATGTGAATGCACAGGAAGATCAAGAAGTGAGAAGCGCAGCAGAAATGGCAGTTAAGTTTGCATTGGTGCATGAGATGAAATTTAGCTTCTGGGAGGATTTTCATCCTGTTGAGGGATAGAAATTGGGAGAAGGGGAGATCCTACACTACAAAACATCGAGGAGAGCACACTGGCACTAGTTTACCACCGGTGAAAAAGAAGTCCAAGTAGGTTGAGAGGTGGTGAAAGGCCTCAGGTGTTCTCACTATAATGGAGCGGAACACATAAAATTACAGTGCTGATGGTTTAAGAAGGGCACTGGGAAAAGGTGTTTTCACTGCAGTAAGCTGGGAGACACATAGCTGGGGTTGAAGGAAGATACTTTGGGAAAAGATGTGGTAAAAGAGTTTAAGCCAGTGGTATAGTGAACCTGGTAAAGGAGACCCAAAGTCGAGCTGAGGAGCTGCAGGAGAGTGCACAGCCTAGGCACGGGCTGTGTATGTAGTCAGTGCCTGATCTCGATAAAGAATTTGCCTCCGCAGATAAACCTCACTAAGAAAAAAATGGGGTGTAGGGGAACGACAAGAAGTGATAATTTTGCAAGATACGGGATCTGTTCAATATCTAATAGTTGAGAAGCAAGGAGCCAGAAAGGCACAACAGATCAGGCAGCATCCGAAGAGCAGGACAATCGACCTATCAGGCATTAACCCATCGTCAGGAATGTGGCGGGGGGACAAGTGGGCTGAAAGGTAAATATGAGGGTAGGAGGTGGGCTGGCTGGAGGGTCACTGGGAGGGCGATAGGAAAATGTAGGTGGGAGTGCCAGTGATATGTCGGAGGGGAAGGTGGAGTGGATAGATGGGAAGGAAGATGGTCAGTTAGAACAGTTCAAAAGGGCAGTGCTAAGTTGAACGGTTGGATCTGGGAGAGGTTGGGGGAGGGGAGATTTGGAAATTGGTGAGGTCAACGTTGATGCTGTATAGTTTGAGGGGTCTAAATGTCCTACCATCTATCCACTTCACCCTCGTCTCTGACCTTCACCATCACCCCTACCTGCATCTTCCTGTTGCCTTCCAAGCTACCTCCCACCCAGCTCCATCCCCACCCTCCTATTTATTTCTCAACCCCCTTCCCCCTCCCTTACCCCCCACTTTCCTGATGCAGGACTTATGCCTGAAACGTCAACTCTCCTGCCCCTCGCATGCTGCCGACCTGCTGTACTTTTCCAGCCCTACACTTTTCAACTCTGACCGCCAGCATCTGCAGTCCCCCCTTTTTCTCGGCCTTCAATAGTAATAGATGGAAGTATTTTCACTCTTTCTGACATGTTACTTAACAGCCTTGTAATTTGTGGAATGAGGACAGAAATTAAGCATTCCCTGATTAACATTAGGTTGGAGTGCCAAGTAAAGGTTGGGGAAGTAACAGTGAGATTGGGTGACAGGGTGTTAGTTCCAGGAATGCAGTTTGTTCTGGGAATGATTTAGCAGGATCCAAGGTAGGAGAGGCACCCCTTGTGGTGGTGAAGCTAAAGTAACACCAGGGATCAGGGGAATTAAAAGAAAAATACCCAGTGATTTTTTCCAGAAAGTGTAGTAACAAGATCCCACTGTCATAAGTTACAACAGGAAGGAAAACTGAAAGAAAAATAACAAAGGAGTTGATGCACGGAAGACTCAGGATAAAGCATTTCTAGTGGCTGGAATGCACAAGGACGTGCTTAATTTTTGTTGTACATGTCATATATTCCAAATGGTAGGTAGGTCACAGGCAATAATAAAATCAGCACCGTTGTTGCCAATTCCTATATTCGAAGAACCTTTCTCATGGGTTATGATTAGTTGTGTAGCTCCTCTTTCCAAATTAAAGTGGAACCAATATCTGCTGATCATAATGGATGTGTCCACCAGATTTCCAGAGGCAATTCCATTAAGGAGTTTTAGGCAAAAGGGGAGGTGGAGGAGTTGGTAGCTTTCTTTACTCGCTGTGGGTTACGCAGTGTGATTCAGTCAGACCAAGGGTCTCATGTTACCAATCAGCTGTTTAAGGACACCTTGGATAGCTTAGGCACACAGCAGTTTAAATCAAGTGCATCACATCCCGAATCACAGGGAATCGTGGAAAGTTGGCATCAGATGCTGAAGACAATATTAACAGCGTACTGTCAGAATTACCCGAATGATTGGAATAAAGGTGTCTCATTATATTGTTTGCCATTAGAGATGCCCCAAATAAATCTACTCACTTTACTTCCTTTGAGTTAATATTCGTACATGAAGTGAGAGGTCCTTTGAAATTAATTAAATATAAATTCACAGGACCGAAATCGGAGATCTCACATTTGGATTATGTGTTTGAGGTGAGGGAGAAATTAGATGGAGCAGGCGAGTGAGCTAAACAGCACCTGAAGAGGACACAGCATGGAATGAAGCAGGTGGCAGATAAAAACTCTGAAACTTTGAAGATTTCCCGTGGGGATGACGTGTTAGTATTGCTACCAGTGGTAGGAAATCCCTTCAAAGCTAGGTTTAGTGGCCCCTTTCAAATTAAAAAAGTGTTGAGTCAGTTCAACTATCTGGTAAAGTTAGTGGAGATGACAAAAAAAGTTAAAGTACGCCATGTGAATGAATAATGCTCCAGCCACATTTAAGATTCAGGAACAGAGTTGTGGCCAGATGTACAAATTGTGTAGTTTATCAGTATGATGTAGTGTTCTTTAGCAAGTGATTGAAAGCTCACATATTACAGTTGGTAGACCATGTGGAATGATTACAAGAAGCAAACTTGGTAACAAACTTAAAGAAAACAGAATTCACGAAGACAGAGGTGACGTTCTTGGGACATTACCTTGGACATGGAAGGTTGACCCCATGGAACACAAAGACGAAGGGCTTTGAGGAATTTCCACGACCATCCTCGAAGAAAGAGATGCTTCGATTTTTGAAACTGAGTGGATTTTATCGGAAATTGGTTGCAAACATCAGCAGCGTATTGGCACCACTGCTGGATTTATTAAAGAAGAACACAGAATTGTGGTGGACAGAACAATGCCAGGAGGCATTTGAGAATTTTAAAGCAGAATTAATCACCGCACCAGTTTTAGCTGAACCAAATATTTTGAAAACTTTTGAAAATTGGATTTGATGTTTGGGATATAGGGTTCGGAGATGTATTGATACAGAAAGATGATGATAGAATTGAATGGCCAATTAGACACTAAATGAAAAACCTCAATATCCACCAGAATAAAAATGCAACATCTCCATTATTGAAAAAGAATGATTAAGTTTCGCTCTGGAATGACAATATTTTAATGTTCATATGATAAACAAATTGTCAGAGATAATCGTGGACAACGACAAACCTCTCGCATTTTTTTGAATATTTAAAGAACAGAATATGAGACTATTTCATTGGAGTCTTATCTTACCGACTTTAAACTTACAAAATGTGCATGCCGTGGGTCCTAAAATGTGATAACAGATGTGTTATCGCAGGTTTAAAGGAAAAAGTTTCGATAAGATTTGACTTATTGCAATGTTAGTTATGTGTGCAGAATTAATATGTATGGTATAGCTGAGATTAAGACCTTTGTAATTCATAATAATGGGATTAATAATTAGAGGAAAAGAAATGGAGCCACCTTTTCATTCTGCTGTTTCATGTTTTGTTTTCCTGAAGGGGGGAGGTGTTATGAAGCCAAAATCATGTCTGGTCATTTTAAGACAGAACGGGTTTTGCTGAATAGAAAGTACAGTCACAGATGCCAGCTGAAGTTCGTTTATCAGAAATTGCCGCTTGACCTTCACCTACCACTATCGTAGTGGTAGGTGAAGGGGTAAATGTAGGGGAATCGGTCTGTGTGGGTTGTGCTTCGGTGGGTCAGTGTGGAGTTGTTGCGCCGAAGGGCCTGTTTCCACAGTGTAAGTAATCTAATCCAATCGGCGTGTGAACCCTGTACTGAACGTTATGTTGCTCACAATCCCCAACAGCAGCCACACTACCTTCCATCTGAAACAGGTAGCCATTCCCACCAGCTTCCGCCCTACATAGAGAACACCAGGCTGTCACCTCGGAGATGGAACATGCCTTCTTGAGACTTCACATAAGACATAGGCTTCCCTCCTCTCCGCAAGTAAACCACGTTAAAGTCCCACGTGTGTAGAATGAGCAACGGAGCCAGGAGGAACAACGTGGAGCAGTCTGCTCAAATTGTTCATCATGTTAGAGCATCAATTAGGAGACAGTGAGGACTGCCCATGCTGGAGATCAGAGTGGACAGTGGTTTGCTGGAAAAGCACAGCAGGAGAGTCGCCGTTTTGGGCATAAGCCATTCATCAGGATCAGGATCAATTACCCTATGCTGCCCGTGTAAGGTGGGAATGGCCTCCTACTGTTCTGATATAAGTGGCTCAACTGACGGAAGAGCCTCCTCCTATTCCTGTATAAGTGGCTCAACCGTCTGAATCGCCTCATTCTGCCTCTGTGTAATTGACTCAAAGGACTGAATGACTTCTTCTTTGTCCGGTTGGACATGGCCAAGGGCCGGATTGGGTTGCCCCTGGTTCCTGTTTGACAGATCGATGGGCTGACAAGTGTGATGATGATGCAACTTTAAGAGGTTATTTCTGTTAAGAGAGAGATTGAACGAGCTGGCGAGTTAAGACCACTGGGTAAACAGAGGGAGGCCTTGGGTTTATTTTAATGCAGCCTGAATGGGTGTGGCCAACTCTCACAGATTAGGATCTCTGGGTTTTGGTTTCTCAGCAACATCAGAAACTATTGGGGTCTACACAGAGTTGGAAGCTTCAGGGAATGTCTCCTGGCTGCTACTCACTCTGAATTTTCTCTTGCTGCTGTTTTTAATTCCTGGACTGGAGAAATATTTGTGACATTCTGTGTTGGAATATTCCTTTTTGCCAAGGGCTGTGTTGATTCGATTTTCCTATATTTGAACAGTTCTTTAATAATCGCTCCACGATCTAGTATTCTGTTAACTTGTCCAATAGAATTAGGTTATTCTAAATTCCTTTCTTTGGTTTCATTTTATCTTCGGTATTTAATTGAATGGTGTTTGCTTCACACCGAGGAGTTTGACCTGTCGCATTGCATCTGGAACAGACAGTTTACATTTCCTTTAAAATACAAAAACATTAGAGTCAAGGCTACTGCCTTCAAATATTTTCGAGGGGCTCTGGTGTGGCCCATCACACTAGACTCCTTCCCTTCCTGAGTAATAGGCTGGAGGCACTGAATGAGCTGTCCCTGTCCTACTCTAATACTGTCAATGGGCTGAATGACTTCCTCACATTCCTGTGAAACCAGCGGGAGCTGCTGAATGAACTCTATTTCACTGTGGCAATGTGCAGTGCCAGGCAGTGCTGTTACATGAATGTTACAGACCATTTAACAGCACAAACCTGACTGGTGTCTGGGTCTTGCTGCACATGGACAGAGACCGGTTCAGGAGCTAACAGGCGACAAATGTTCTGAACATTGTGGAATCTTCAGTGACGATCCCCACTTCTGATCTTATGTTGCGGAGGGTGGGGGCGGGGAGACATTGATGAAGCAGCTGAAGATGTTTGTGAACAGAAAACTACCCTGAGGATCTCCCACAGAGGTGACCCAGGACTGAGATGGTGAACATCTTCCTTTGTGCCATGTTTGACTCCAAACACTGGACAGTTTAGTCTGATTCCCATTAGTCCAGTTTTGTTTAGCTCCTTGATGTCAACAAAGCCAACCACTGCCTTGATATCAGGGCCAGTCATTTTTACTTGGACCCTTGAGCTTTTGTCAATATCAATAGGCCATGGTATAGGAACAACACGTGTTTTTTTCAGACAAATGGTATTGAATGTCAGAGCTTCTCTTCTCAAGAATGTTAGGGAGCAAGATGATTGAAAGTATTTGAAGAAGAGGTAGATGGATATTGACCTGACAGAGAGTTGAGGACGATGAAGAATTGGGTATGAAAGAGGATTTGAGACCAAGAGCAGATCAGTCATGATCTTAGTGAAGGGCAAGGCAGGCTTGGGGAGTGAACGACCTGTCCCTGTTTCTGATGTTCTCACATTCTCTTATTGGAAAGTTAGTGTGTGTTATTTTCATCAATGTACAATTAGTGAATATTGCAGTCAGGGAGACTAGATGAGTTAGTGAGCCATCTCTGGTGAGTATATGGGCTGCATTCAGTCAATCTGTGTCTACAGCATGACCAACAAATGAAGCACAAGTTGCAGAGAGGGGAAGCTCTGTGGAGAGAGATGAGGGGCCTCTTTCATACCCATGCCTGGATTTTCCAATTACATTTCCCAAATCACTTAAAAAGCGTGTGTGACAACTTGAGAGGCTGAATGGTCTCCTCTGTTTCTGTGCACCAGATTAAAGGAGTAAGTGGCCTCCAAATGTCCCTGTCTAGCAGGTATGAGGGGCTGAATGGAACACAGAAACATGGGACTGAGGAGCAGGAGTGGGTCATTAGATACTTTGAGCCTTCTCCACCAGGAACTGCGATTGTGGCTGATCAGGTTGTGGGCTCAGCCCCACTTTCCTGTCTGTATCCCAATATCCGTGACTTACTTCCCTGTCAAATATTTAGTAATTTAGTATTCAATCAATGTGAACATAGAGACACGATAAACTTCCAGTGAAGAGAAATCCCACTTGAAAAGTCATTTTAGAATTTTTCGTCATCCTTCTGATGGAATCAGAGACTCATACAGAACAGAAACAGACCCGTTAATCCAATCTGTTCACTCCGATCAAAATCAAATCTGATCCAGTCCCATTTGCCAGCATTTGGAGAATATCCCTCCTCTTTCAGATACTTTTTAAATGTGTGATTGTTACCGCCTTTAACACTTCCTCTGACTGCACCTTCTGTACACACACCACTCTCTGTGTGAAACATTTATCTTCAGGTCCCTTCTAAATCATTCGCCCTCTCCCCTTCAACCTATGCCTCTGAATCTGGTCTCCCCTAACCTGGGGAGCAGAACATGGCTGTTCACAATATCCATTCCCCTGATGATTTTCTAAATATCTATAATGTCACCCTTTAGCCTCTGACCCTCCAGGGAGAAACACCTCAACCTTATCAACCTCTCCCTGGGACATCTGTGTAAATCATTTCTGCAGACAACCGCGTTGTCTGCAAAACTGTGTAAGATGCAACATGCCACCACAAACCCTATACTCAATGCTATGACTGACTAAGGCAAATGTGCCAAATATGTTCAGCACCACTCTGTCTACCTGTGACTCCACTTTCAAGGAACAATGTACCTGCAGCCCTAGGTTCCTGTTTTCAATAACATTCCCCAGCACCTTGCCATTAAGTGTATACCTTCTTCCTAAAAGGCAAAACCTTATATTTGTCTAAATAAACTTCATCTGTCACTCCTTGTCTCTTTGTCCCATCTAATTGTGGTCTCGTTGTACTCTGAGATAATCTACTACACCACATTTCTGATGTCATATGTAAACTTACTAACTATGTCCCCGATATCCACATCTAAGTTCTTTACATAAATGATGAAATGCAGTGAACTGAGCACTGATTCTCGCAGCACACTGCTGCTCACAAGCCTCCAGTCTGAAAAATATCCCTCTTCTTTCAAGCCAATTGTAACTATCCTCTTCTGTGTCCCATGTGACCGAACCTTTAATCTGTCTACCAATTGAAATGTTATGAAAATCTTGCTGAAGTCCATATAGACAATATCTACCGAATTCCATTCATTAATCTTCTTTTTTACCTCTTCATAAAACTCAACCAAATTAATGAGCGATGATTTCCCATGCAGGGACGTTGTCTACCCCGATCAGCCCTTGCCTTCCCAAATGTATGTAAACGCTATCCCTCAGAATCCCCTCCAACAACTTACCCACCACAGACATCAGGCTCACCCGTCTATAGTTCCCCGATTCTTTGGGTCACTGTTTCCTTTTCTCATCCCACTCCTCCACTGCTCACAACAAATGTTAAATGTGACCAGGTTGGTGATGTGACCGATGATAAAGGTCTCAGACTGGGTCAGGGTCAGTTTTAGGAACAGGTCAGGCTAGTTTCTTTAATCTGCTCAAATAGCACGTTTATGATCGAGAGCAATGTTACTCAAACTATGATGGAAAGATGAATGGCAAACTGTTTGGGTATTGTAAATATATAATCAATATTTCCCTGTTTAAAATGCTGACACACACACACACCCAAGCTCTGCAACTTGAAGTTGAAAGAACTTTGTCCAAATATTAGTGTAACTTATGACAAAAGGAAAAATTGAGAGATTGTCCAAATTGTGATTCGGCTTCTGAAGATATTCTACTCACACAAGCTGCTAGCAATGGGATTTCATCCTGCGACAGTTGGATTTGGCTGAATTCCGATTGCATTAGGCAGTGAGAAAATTCCAATGAATTCTGGTCAGTAGTCACCTAAAGGGTACCACAGTGGCTCAGTGGTTAGCACTGCTACCTCACAGTATGAGGAGCAGGGGTTCAATTCCAGCTTCGGGCGACTATTTGTGTGGGATTTGTACATTCTCTCTTTACTGCGTGAGCTTCTATTAAGTGCAAGAGTTCCCTCCCACAACTCAAACTGTGTACATTAGGTGGAGTGGTCATGCTAAGTTGTCTGTCGTATTCAGGGATTTCTACGTTAGCTGCATTAATCAGAAGTAAATCTCAGGGAACGGGCCTGGCAAGGTTACTGTTTGGAAGTTTAGTATGGACTTGTTGGGCCGGAGGGCCTTTTTCCACACTGCATGAATGCTTTAAAATGAGGATGGTAACGATGACCGTAGGTGTTTATTTTTAGCTCACACATATTGCTGCGATGAGGAAAAATGAGGGAGAGAGAGAGTGTAATAGGCCATTCCTTCTCAGGATGATTACATTGTCTCTCTCTCTGAGTTGAATCCACAATAATGTAATCCTCTCCCAAACTGGACCATGTGAGTTCTCCTTGTATAATGTCCAAACTATGTCTCCATCACATTCCCTGTTCCATGTCATTGTTGCATCATTGTTGCCATCTCGCACAGAGCCATACCCTTAGCAGCAAATGGTCTTGGTCAATTTGAAAATATGTTTATATGACCCTGCCTCATTAAAAAATAAAATATTCAATGTATTTGGAATACCTGTGTTAAAATGAAAGCATTTTTTAAAGAAATATAGAAGTTGCTGGTAAAGCTCGGCAGGCCTGTCAGTACCCAGATGCCTTTTACATGCTGCAGTTGTACCAACCTCCACCACTTCCTCTGGCAGCTCAGTCCATACGCACACCTCCCTCTGCGTGAAAAGGTTCCTCTTAGGTCTCTTCAAAATCTTTCCTCTCTCACTTTCATCCAATGCTCTCTAGTTTTGAACGCCCCTAACCTGGGGGAAAACCCTGACTACTCACCCTATCCATGACCATTCTGATTTTATAAACCTCTACTGCTTCAAGATGTGACACCAATCAAACGAATAGCTGTACTTTAAGTCATTCCAGGCTTGAATTCTGAAATTCAATTCTGACACTTCTTTCTCTATCAGGTCACAATTCTACAACCAGTTTAATCAGTTTGTTCAGATGTATCATGAGACACTTCTGTGGGATTTACACCGAGACCTTTTTGCCCGGAGGTAGGGACACTAGCACCACTCAGCAATACCCATAAATCTGTAACATTTTTCTCCTGTGTGTTTGTTCATCAGCCTGTTCTGACATGCAGTGACATACCTCTGCAGCAGGCAGGACTTGAATCCAGTCCTACTAGTCCAGATTTAGGAACACTACCACACAGGTTCAGAAAATGGAATCAAATCCAGAGTTCTGGTTCAGAGCCAGGGGCACTATCCACTACACTACCATACCCAGACTTGGGTCATATTTTATTTTTCCAGCTTACAGCTCAGTGTGGATTTATTATAATCAGGTTACCATTACTGAGCTAAACAAAACACATTATATTGTTAAACAAAAGCAAGATAATTGTCTCAACTGTAGGATATTGAGTGCATGTGCTGTGCCATCGAAATTAACTATGAACGTCTTCAATCGCTGTTATCTGTAATCCACAATATTAAGGAAAGAAATCCTGCAGTCACAGTCTGCCCAATGAAGGGTCTCAAATAGATTTTATCACTGAACACCACAGACAACAAAAAAGCATAATTTCTGGTCCCAAAACACCGAGCAATATTACCCACCTCTAACGTGCGACTGCCCTCTTCCTAAAACCACGAAATGACACTAGACCACTGATTACTGTCCAGCCTCTCCTCCACACTGACTGTGTCTGCAATCTGTCCCTCCTCCCCCTAACCACACAAGACAACCCAAGCTCAGGGTTTTTGTGAAACTCAAGGCTGGAGTATGCAGGCATCCTGGAAACGCGGAGGATATTTTAAAGGGGGAAATTGGGGGGTGGTAATATCACACACCGGACTGAGGGGTGTCAGATGGAGTTTAGTTTGGATTAATGCGAGGTATTGGATTTGGTAAATCAAACAAGAGCAGGACCTATACAATAAAAAGCAGGGCCTTTGGCAGTGTTGGAGAACAGAGACCTAGGCCGTCAGGTATAATTCTTTAAAATTTGCATTTCCGATAGATAGCATGGTTAAGGAGGTGTTTAACAAACTTGTCTTCATTGGTCAGACCTTTGAGCATTGGAATTGGGACGATATGTTGAGGTTGTACAGGATATTGGTGAGGTTTCTTCTGCAATACTGTGTCCTGTCTGGTCATCCTGCCCGCTCACTCCATAGGCACACCACCCTCTGGGTGAAAAAGCTGCCCCTTAGGGCACTTTTAAGTGTTCCCCTCTCACCTTAAACCGGTACTGTCTAGTTTTGGTCTCCCCACCTATAGAAAATACCTTGATTATTCACTTTGATATTACTGACCTTGATATTATTAAGCTGGAGAGGATTGAGCAGACATTAACCTGGATGTTGTTGGTTATGGAGGAAGTGAGCTATAAGGAGAGGCTGGTTAGGCTGGGACGTTTCTCACTGGAGAGTATGAGATTAAGGGGTAACTTTACAGAGGTTTATAAAATAATGAGGGGTACAGATAAACTGAAGGGCTGATGTCTTTTCCCTACAGTTGGGGATTCAAAACTGAGGGATATTTTCAGGTGTGAGGAAAAAGATTCACAGAAGTCATGAGAGGTAAATATTTTAGTCATAATCTGGCTTATGTGTGGAATGAACTCCCAGAGCAAGTGGTGAAAGCACGGACAGTTACAATGTTTGAAGGACATTTAGATCAGTACATGGATAAGACATCAGTTTGGATGGTGCTGTGAGCAGCTGCCCTCTCCCTCCCCCTCTCTGAATGAATCTCAGTTGGTTTTCACCCTCTGCCAATGTCCGTGCAGTGTCGTGTGGCGGCCAGCAGATGGTGGCATTGCATTACTTTAAGCACCACAAAGACTGCCAGACCTGCCCCACACAGAGACACACAGATATACACACATGGCAATTGTCAGACCGCGGCGTGAAGCTCAACTGGTAATTTAAGCTAAACATAAAGAAATGCTCAATTTGCCTCATAAACTGTTAAAATATGAGGGACAGAGAACACCCAAATTTCACTGTTTACATAATAACATCAATTTATATTTTCAATCTGAAAGTGAACATTTTACATCAAGCATTCTGAATTCTGAGACCCTCTTTCTCTTAACTGCTTACTACCCCACTCCAACTCTATAATGATATACTGTTTCAATAAGACACTTATTAAAATTGCACTCATTCAATTTCAAAATCACACAGCAGCTGTTTGTGTGTCTTCTTGTGGCCTTTTTTCTCCCTGGGTCATCTTCTGTCTTTTTAATGCGAATATGGTCCATATGAAAAGGTACCTTTGATAGAGAGTGTTTCCTAATCTCTTGGATGTGTGTTGATGGCATTTACTCTGTCTGCAATTTTCAAAATGCCTGCATTTTTAATATGCACAACGTCGGATCATCTCATTCGGATCATCAACTTCCGAAAACCAATACATTCAAACTTGATTTGGTTTTAGTATCTTGTGGCATAATTTAAACTGATTAGTAAAATTCGAATTGTTGTCGAAGGAGCAACCATCTCAGGGATCTATTTCACAGCCAAATATGACATATTTCCAATTGTCCTTCACACTCTGGGTCTGCCATCCTCTCATATCACAGGTGTTTGGAAGCTCTCAGTTCAGACCAGCTTTCCCTCTCTCTTAAAGGTACATACTCACTTTCGACTTCATGATATTAATACCCTGATGTCAATACAGAAACTTGGAGCCAATCTGGAATTCTCTTCTCTATGGTTTGTCAATATTTCATTCACTCCGTCTGCTTTGTATCAGGAGTTTTGTTGCTCCATTGACAGCATGTCATTATTCGACTCTGTCCGTGGAAATATAGTGGTATTTCACTTGCTCACACTACTGAGTGTCACAGAATTTCAGTTGTTGCATGGGAACTGTGACGCTATAACAATCTCAATGTTTGTAGATGGCACCAAACTTGGAAGAATTGTAAAGTCTATGGAGGACAGTGTGGAATGCTAAAAGTACAATCACACATTGGTGTAGTGTTAAGGTGCATGGCAACTGGGGATCAATGCAGAGCAGTGTGAGGTGATGCACTTTGGTAGGAAAGACAATGAAAGACAATTTAAAACAGTCCGTACCGTTAAATAGGGGTGCAGGAGCAGAGAGGCCTGGGTGTATATGAGCATAGATTGTTGAAGATGTCAGGACAAGTGAGGAGAGCAGTAACTATCACAGATTACGTTCAGTATCTGAGCTGTTTACAGGGGGAGGTGTAGGAGGGGTGAGGGAACGGATATCGGGCACTCCACCACCCAGCTTGGCCCTTTCTGTCTTATTCCAGGAGAAAGGGAGGGAGTGAGGGACGGTGGAAGTGGGTGGCCCTGCTTTTAGTGCTGGTGTGGGTGGGGGACATTGTCATGGTGAGGTGTCTGGAGGGAGTCAGTCCTCAGTGTTGTATGCATGCAGTATTATTCGTGTAGGGGAGTGGGGTAAAGTAGGGGGGGAGGTGCGAAGGTGCTGCATGCAGCAATGAGAGTGGTGGAGCACGAGCCTTGTTCGGGGTCAGTGCTAAAACAGACATACAGTGAGTGCGAGGGAGCAGAGAGAATATGGTGAGCCTTCTCTTGAAAGAGCGGGGAAGGTTATTGAAGCTTGTCTTGTATTGCTGGGCATTTCTTCAGACCGCAGAGACTGCACTGAGGTAGGTGGTGAGCTCAGACAATGCTTGGTGCGTCTGGTGCTCTGGAAAGAGAATGGTGTCATTCTGTACTAGCCCATCCACCAGCACCTCCGTGCTCCTGTCGACAAACCACGGTGTAATTGCCCATGATCTGCCATGCTCGAGGTAAACTGTGCAGGGCAGCTCCGAACTGAGAAAGCTTAACCGTGTGCACATTGGGCTTTTAAAGGTGGCACCAGTGACAGGGTTCACGGAATATCCAGGGGCATCCGGGCGATGGTGAGTACCTCCAGCCATGATGGGTGGGAGAATCGGGCTTGTGTTGAATGAGAGGGACATCATGGGCTGGGCTGGGTAGTTAATGAGGTGAGTCCGATACGATAGCACCAGAAAACTAGAAAAGCCTCGTGAAGGCTCTGTCACACTCAAGGAAAATCAAACAAAGATAAATTATTGCTAGAATCTGCCCAATGAGTCATAGAGGCATAGGTTGAAAGCAATTACAGTAACAAAGATGCAGAACAAATGCTCATGTGGCCTCACACCAATATCCTTTTTTTCCCATCTTTCCTGGGAAGACAGGTTCATGTTAAAGTATGTTATCCAAGTGTGCACATATCAGCATTCTGAAACCTGGGAACACATCCTTCCATGACAATGTCTCTCAGTCTCCCCCTCTCTGTCTGTACCCCAAACCCCTCCCATGTGGTGATACTTAAACTGATTTCCACATCATCTCTCTCTCTGGCAGTGATGTTCATACCTACAGCACGCCCTTGTCATGGTAAAATGGAGATATGGAGCTGTAAATGGGTGGGAGCTGCACATCCTGCCACTTCCAGCATGGGATGCAAGTTTCCCCACACTGGGCAGGGATCTAACACGGTGTTACTGAGGAATGCAGTGGGTTGGTGTACAGAGCTCTCCACGCTGGCAGGGTAACTGCTCCTGGTTTACAGATCAATGCACTGGGGTGATGAAAACAATCCTACATGCTAGGAGGGTAACTGCTCCTGGTTTAAAGAACAATGCACTGGAGTGGTGTACACAGCCCTACATGCTGGGAGGGTAACTGCTCCTGGTTTACAGATCAATGAACTGGGGTTGTTGTACAAATTCCTACATGCTGGGAGGGTAACTGCTCCTGGTTTACAGATCAATGCAATGGGGTAGGGCACACAGTCCTACATACTGGGAGGGTAACTGCTCCTGGTGTACACATCAATGCACTGTAGTGGTGTACACAGTCCTACATACTGGGAGGGTAACTGCTCCTGGTTTACAGATCAATGCAATGGGGTAGGGTACACAGTCCTACATGCTGGAACGGTAACTGCTCCTGGGTTACAGATCAATGCACTGGGGTGTTGTACACAGTCCTCCATGCTGGGAGGGTAACTGCTCCTGGTTTACAGATCAATGTACTGGGGTGGTGTACACAACCCATAAATGCTGGGAGGGTAACTGCTCCTGGTTTACAGATTAATTACCAGTTATCAGTGCACAGGTCGCTGTGCTGGTCAGACTATCTGGTTGAGGTTTATAGATAATGCAATGATATGGTTTGTGTAGCCCCTTATGCTGGATGGATATTTGTTTCAGGTTCACACATTAGTACCCTGCTGCGGTCTGCACAGCTCCCAGTGCTGGAGCGATATGTAGCCTCTGCACAGTACATCATGTTGGTGGGGTGGATAGAGGGGAATGGTGATGGAGCGGTCAAGGAGATTTTGGAACCTTCTGTCTCCACCATTCTATAACTGACATTTTTGTCAGCAATTCAGACCTTCCCATTTGTTATTCCAACTCCAATTATTTGAATAAATCCCTGAATACAGGGACACATTCGAAAATCTCACTGAGTCCCCAATCAAACGGGTCCCTTTGCCTCCAGGCTGATGGATAATGGATTTGTTTACCTTCCTTACAGTTAACGTAGTGACCATCTACGTCCTGCTTTATAAAGATTGTGGATTGTCTCCATGTGTCAGACGTTACCTGGGGGCCATGGCAGCAGCGGATCTCCTGGTCATTATCCTCGACCTGATCCTGAGACACATTCCCATTGTTTATTGGGAACAGTTTTATTTCCTGGTGTTCTCCGTCCCCGTGTGTAATATCCACGCCGTCCTGCTTTATGCAGCCACTGACTGCTCTGTCTGGTTCACCGTCACTTTCACCTTTGATCGGTTTGTGGCCATTTGCTGCCAGAAGCTGAAAAGTAAATATTGCAGTGAGAAAACGGCGGCTGTGGTTCTGGGAGCAGTGACTGTGCTGAGCTGTTCAAAGAACATTTCCTGGTATTTTATGCTCACGGCTCGGTATTCACTGGGGAACACCCCCTGGTTTTGTTATGTTACAGTCACTGTTCTAATCTCCAGTGTCTGGGCCACAATCGAGTTCCTCCACCACATTCTAACCCCGTGTGTCCCATTTCTCCTGATTCTGCTGCTCAATGTTCTCACCGTCAGACACATTTTAGTGACCAGCAGAGCCCGCAGAAGACTCCGCGCTCACACCAATGGGGACGCTCAATCTGACACTGAAATGAGAAACCGAAAAAAATCCATCATATTACTGTTTGTGATCTCGGCCAATTTCATCCTGTTATGGTCAACATTCATGCTGTATTCTATATGGAGACGGATGTATGATTTTGGATATCGGTCTGTGTTTCTACATCTCTTTGTGCAGGAATTGGGCTTCATGCTGCAGCTCCTCAGTTGCTGCACAAACACCGCAATTTATGCCGTGACCCAGATTAAGTTCAGGCAGCAGCTGAAGAATGTGCTGAAATATCCCTTCACCCAAATCCATCCATCCATCAAATTCCCTCATTAATCAATCCATCCGGGATTTTCTCATTTCAGTTCAGTGTTTCAGCGATGGAGCAGCCTGTTGCTATGGTAACAGACTGAGGGTAGCGCTGGTTTGTCCATCCTTATCCCACAGGGGGTTACAGTGACACATTTCAATGTTTCTCACAACTCAGCTGCCGGTGACAAAAGGCACCATCCCATTGACTGTATCCATCACTTCCATTTGTAAACAATAAAAATGTTGATTAAAGCGTGCCGAGCAGCAGAGTGACCGGTTTTGTTGTGTGTGTTTGTGTTGGAGAAGCTGAGCTGGAGAGAGACAGACTCAGCCCCAAGTCCTGGTCCTGACGGAACGGGAGGGCATCGCGCCCTGAGCTCAGGAGCTGGGTCTATCTCCCTCTGTCCCCCCACTGCAACCTGGCCTCAACATTTCCTCTCCCCTACTCTTTCTCATCACTTGTCTCCCTCTCTCTCTCTTGCTGCAAACTCACTGTTTCTCAGAACCTCTCCCTTTCCCTCCCTCTCTCTCTCGCACTCCCCCAAACCCCACTTCTCCACTTGCCTCCACTCTTCACTCTCCCCTCCCCTTCACTCTGGCGCATCTGTCTCCCTCCCGCAATTCCGTCTCTACCCCATATTCCCCTCCTCCTACCTCCCACATCTCTATCTTCTCACCCCCACCACATCCCCACATGCAGCCACACCACCACCCACCCCAGTATCTGGGTCAGAGGGAGGGGGAAGGACCAGGGAGACATATTGTAAGAGAGTGATTGAGGGTGGTAGAGGAGGGAGAGGTATTCAGTCAAAGAGAAGCGGAGGTAGGTGGGGAGAGAGAGAGAGAGAGATACCGAGGGAGAGGGCACGAGAGTGAGAGAAGGTGGAGAGAGAGAAGGAGCGGGGAGAGAAAGAGGGGAACAAGAGAGAGTCAGGGTAGGGAAGGAGAGAGACAATGAGAGACAGAGACATGAGAGATGCGAGGGAGGGGGCGAGAGAGAAAAGGGGCAAATCTGAGAGAGAGACAGGGGCAAGGAGAAAGGGAACAAGAGAGATGGGGAGGCGAGAGAGAGAGAAGAGGAGAGAGGGAACAGAGAGAGAGAGAATGAGGGGGTGAAAGAGTGAAGGGGCGAGAGAGACAGGAGTGAGAAATAGAGGGAGTGGCAAATAAGAGCAGGATGGCAAGAGAGAGATAGAGAAGTCAAGAGAGAGAGGGTCGAGAGAGAAAGTGCGAGAGAGAGGGATGAAACAGAGAGAGAGAGGGAGGGATGAAAGAAAGAGAGAGAGAGAGAGGGGGGCAAGGGAGAGGGTGAGAGTGAGTGAGAGAGTGAGTGAGAGGGCGAGTGAGAAAGAGGGTGTGAGAGAGAGAGAGAGGCAGTGAGAGAGGAGGGCAAGAGAGTGAAAAAGAGGGGCAAGGAGAGGGGGGTTGAGAGACAGAAGAAGCGAGAGAGGGGGGTCAAAGAGTGAGAAAGAGAGATGGGCAAGAGAGATTGAGGACGGGTGAGAGGGAGAGGGAGCAAAAGAGACAGAAGGAGCAAGAGAGAGAGAAAAGGGTTCGACAGAGAGCAGAAGGCAAAAGAGAGATAGAGGGTTTGACAGAGGGGTCGAAAGAAAGAGGGCGAGGGAGAGAGAAAGGGGATGAGAGAGAGCGAGGGCATGAAAGAGAGAGTGTGATGGGCGGAGAGAGAGAGACAGAAGGTGAGAGAGACGAGAGAGAGAGAAGAAGGGCAAGAAGGAGAGAGGGCTTCGTGAGAGGGGGTTTGATAGAGAAGGGGCAGGAGAGAGAGGGGGTGACAGCAAGAGCGCAGGGGCAAGAAAGGGCGAGAGAGAGAGAGAGAGAGAGTGAGAAAACCAGAGAGAAAGTGATAGGGAGGGAGGGAGAAAGGAAACGAGGGAGAGAGAGAATAAGGGGATAGGAGAGATTTGGCGAGAGCAAGATGGACAGAGAGAAAGATATGTAGAAAGGGAGGTGCGCGTGTGTGTGTGTGAGAGAGAGAGAGTCAAGGAGAGAGGTAAGGCAAGTGAGAGAGAGAGAGATGGAGAGATGGTGAAAGAGAGAGGAAAGAGAGAGAGGCAGGGTGAGAAGGAGAGAAGGGTGCGTGAGAGGGTTGTTGAGAGAGACAGAACAGAGAGAGAGAGTGGGGACGAAGGGGAAGGCTGGAGAGAGAGGATGAGAACAAGGGAGCGAAAGAGTGGGGCGAGAGAGAGGGGCGAGAGAGGGAGATATTGAGAGAGACAGGCGAGGAGAGAGAGAGACAGAGGGCGAGCAAGAGAGAGAGAGGCTGAGCGAGAGAAAGAGAGGAGCTGAGCAAAACAGAGAGGGGGGAGGGGGTCGAGAGAGGGTAAAAGAGAGGGAGGGAGGGGCGAGAACGAGAGGGGGAGGGAAGAGAGAGGGAGGAAAGATAGAGGGGTTGAGACGACAGTGATTCGAGAGAGAGTGAGCGAGCAAGATGGGGGGGCTGGGTCGAGAGAGAGAGAGGGAGAGACAGACACATACAGAGAGGCAAGATAGTGGGGAGAGAGCGACAGAGCGAGAATGGGTGAGAGAGACAGCATGTGGAAGGAGAGTGAAGGAGCAGGGAGAGAGAGATGGGCGAGAGAGAGAGAGACAGGGTGAGAGAGAGACAGGAAAAGAGAGAGAGAGAGGGGCAGGAGAGAGAGACGAGAGAGCGAGGGGCGAGAGAGGGAGGAGCGTGAGAGAGTGAGAGGGGGGCGAGAGAAAGGGCCGAGAGAGAGGGAGAGGGGGGCGCGTGTGTGTGAAAGAGAGAGACAAGGAAAGAGGCAGGGCGAGTGAGAGAGAGAGAGATGGAGAGATGGTGAAGAGGAGAGGAAAGAGAGAGAGGAAGGGTGAGAAGGAGAGAAGGGTGCGTGAGAGGGTTGTCGAGCGAGACAGTAAGAGAAAGAGAGGACGAAGGGGACGGAAGGAGAGAGAGAGGCTGAGAGCAAGTGGGCGAAAGAGTGGGCGAGAGAGAGGGGGTGAGAGAGCGAGATAGTGAGAGAGACAGGCGAGGAGAGAGAGAGAGACAGAGGGCGAGCAAGAGAGAGAGAGAGGCTGAGCGAGAGAAAGAGAGGAGCTGAGCGAAAGAGAGAGAAGAGAGAGGGATGGGGTCGAGAGAGGCGGGCAAGAGAGGGAGGGAGATGGAGCCAATAGAGAGAGAGAGAGAGAGAGAACGAGAGAGAGAGGGAGGTAAGAGAGAGGGAGATGACGTGACAGTGACTCGAGAGAGAGCGAGTGAGCAAGAGTGGGGGGCTAGGTCCAGAGAGACAGACAGAGAGAGGGGGGCCAAACAGGGTTCGTGAAAAAGGGGTTGCAGAGGGGAGGTGTTCTACGGGGTCTGAGGAGGGGGCGGTGATGGATGGGGTTGGGGGCCGGTGTTGGACAGGGTTGGGGCAGGGGAGTGTTGTTGGACGTGGCTGGAGAGGGGTTGGGGTTGGACTGGGTTGGAGAGGAGGAGCTGTTGGACGGGGTGGGGGGTGGTGACGGACTGGGTTGGGGAGGGGGCGGTGTTGGACAGGGAGGGGAGAGGGGGAGGGGAGGCCGAGAGGAAGGGAGAGGGCGAGAGAGGAGGGAGCGGAAGGCGAGAGATGGGAAGGAGGGAGGGGAGGGTGAGTGAGGGGCGAGGGTGAGAAAGGGAAGGGCGAGAGAGGTGAGGGAGGTGAGTGCGAGGGGGGGGAGAGGGCGAGAGAGGGGAGGTTGGGAGAGGATAGGGACAGATGGGAGGGAGAGAGAAAGGGAGAGATCAAGATAGAGGAGGGAGGGGAGGGAGAGACAGGGGAGGGAGGGAGGGGAGGGCGAGAGGAAGGGGCCGGGCGAGAGAGTGGAGGGCGAGATAGGGGAGGGCGAGAGAGGGGAGGGCAAGAGAGGAGGAGGCAAGTGAAAGGGTAGGGCGTGATAGCAGAGGGCATGAGAGGGGAGGGAGGGGGTGGGGGGCGAGAGGAAGGAAGAAGGCGAGTGAGGGGAGGGCGAGAAGGATGTAGAGGGCGAGAGAGGGGAGGGTGAGAGAGGGGATGGCTAGAGAGGGGTGGAAGGCAGGTGAGGGTGAGAGGGAGGGAGAGGGCGAGCGAGGAGAGGGCGAGAGAGGGGAGGCAGGGAGGGGTGGGTGAGCGAGGGGTGAGTGTGAGAGAGTGGAGGGCGAGTGAGGGGAGAGTGTGGGGGAGAGAGAGGGGAGGGAGAGAGAGAGGAGGGTGAGAGTGGGAGGTAGAGAGAGGAGAGGGAGAGAGTGGTGAGGGGAGGGAGAGAAATTGGAGGGCGAGAGAGGGGAATGAGTGAGGGAAGGGCGAGATGGAGAGAGAGTGCAAGAGAGGGGAGGGAGGGAGTGGAGGGCGAGAGATGGGTAGGGCCAGAGAGGTAAGGCCCAGAGAGGGGAGGGTGAGAGAGGGGACGCTGTGAGGAGGAGGGAGTGGAGAGCAAAAGAAGAGAGGTGAGGGTGAGAGAGAGGGGAGGGCGAGAGAGGGGGAGGACAAGAGAGGGGAGGGAGGGAGGGGAGTGCGAGAGAGGGGAGGGTGAGAGAGGGGTCGCTGTGAGGAGGAGGGAGGGAGGGATGGGAGGGAGAGATGGGAGGGAGGGAGTGGAGAGCAAAAGAAGAGAGGGAGAGGGGGAGGCAGGGAGGGGTGGAGGAGAGAGGGGTGAGTGTGAGAGAGGGGAGGACAAGAAAGGGGACGATGAGAGACGGGAGGGCGAGAGGGGTGATTTTGAGAGAGGGGAGGGCAAGAGAGAGGAGGGAGAGAGAGGGGAGGACGAGAGAGGGGAGGCTGTGAGGGGAGGGAGGGATGGGAGGGAGAGGGAGAGGGTGGGAGTGGAGGGCAAGAGAGGAGAGTGAAAGTGGGGAGGCAGGGAGGGGTGGGCGAGAGAGGGGTGAGTGTGAGAGAGGGGAGGACAAGAGAAGGGGAGGATGAGAGAGGGGAGGGTGAAAGGGGTGAGTTTGAGTTTGGGGAGGTTGAGAGAGGGGAGGGCCAGAGAGAGAGGTGTGCGAGAGAGGAGAAAATGAGCGAGGGGAGGGTGAGAGGGGTGAGTGCGAGAGTGGGGATGGTGAGAGAGGGAAGGACGAGAGAGAGGGGAGTATGAGAGAGTGGAGGGCGAGAGAGTGGAGGGTGGCAGAGGGGAGGGCGAAAGACGGTAGAGTAAGAGAGGGGTTGGCGAGGGAGGGGAGGGCAAGAAATGGTAGGGCGAGAGAGGGGAGGAAGGAAGTGGAGGGTGAGAGACGAGGGTGAGGGAGGGGTGAGGGTGAGAGAGGGGAGAGTAAGAGAGGGATGAGGGTGAGAGAGGAGTGGGTGAGAGAGTGGGAGGGCGAGAGAGGGGATGGGACGAGAGGGATGGGAGGGAGAGAGGGGAGGGAGGGGAGGGCGAGAGAGGAGACCGAGACTTGGGAGGCAGGGAAGGTTGTGCGAGAGTGGGTGAGTCTGAGAGGGGGAGTACGAGAGAGTGGAGGTTGAGAGAGGTGGGATTGCGAGAGAGTGGAGGTCGAGTGAGAGGAGGGCAAGAGGGGTGAGTGAGAGAGAAGGGAGGGCGAGAGAGAGGGGAGGGCGAGTGAGAGGAGGACGAGAGGGGTGAGTGCAAGAGAGGGGACGGCGAGAGCGGGGAGGGCAAGAGAGAGGGGAGTGTGAGAGAGTGTGAGTGAGGGGAGTGTGAGGGAGTGGGAAGGGCGAGAGAGAGGAGGGCGTGGGAGGGGAGGGCATGAGAGGGGATGGAAGGATGGGAGGGACAGAAGGTAGGGTGAGAGAGGAGGGCGAGAGAAGGGAGGGCGAGACAGGGGCGGGAATGAGAGGGGAGGGAGGGATGGGAGGGAGACAGGGGAGGGAGGGGAGGGCGAGAGAGGGTTGGGCGAGAGAGGGGAAGGAGGAAGGGGAGGGAGAGAGAGGGGAGAATGTGAGAGAGGGGATGGTGAGAGAGGGGAGTGAGGGATGTGAGGGAGAAAGGGAGGAAGAGGATGAGAGAGGGGACGGTGAGAGAGTGGGGAGGGCAAGAGAGAAGAGAGGGCATGAGACGGGAGGGAGAGAGGCGAGAAAGCGGGAGGAACAGGGCGAGAGAGGAGGGCAAGAGAGAAGAGGGATGGATGGGAGTGCGTGAGAGGGATGAGGGTGAGTGGGAGGATACATGAGGGGAGAACGAGAGAGGGGAGGAAGGGAGGGGAGAGCGAGAGAGGGTGAGAGTGATAGATGGGAGCGCGAGAGGGGGGAGGGCGAGAGAGAGGGAGAGGGTGAGAGAGGGGAGGGTGAGAGTGGGGGAAGGGCAAGAGAGGGGGAAGGGCGAGAGAGGGTGAGAGTGATAGATGGGAGCGCGAGAGGGGGGAGGGCGAGAGAGAGGGAGAGGGTGAGAGAGGGGAGGGTGAGAGTGGGGGAAGGGCAATAGAGGGGGAAGGGCGAGAGAGGGGAGAGTGTGGGAGGGGAGGGCGTGAGAGGGGAGGAAGAAGGGGAGGTAGGGAGGGGAGGGCGAGAGAGGAGGTCGAGAGAGGGGAGGCAGGGAGGGGAGGGCGAGAGAGGGTGAGGGCGAGAGAGGGGAGGGCGAGAGAGCGGAGGGCGTGAGAGGGAGGAAGGGGTGGGAGGGAGAGAGGGGAGGGAGGGAGGGGAGGGGGAGAGAGGTGGGCGAGAGAATGGAGGCAGGGAGGGGAGG
The DNA here is from genome assembly GCF_047496795.1 of Chiloscyllium punctatum. NCBI lineage: Eukaryota > Metazoa > Chordata > Chondrichthyes > Orectolobiformes > Hemiscylliidae > Chiloscyllium > Chiloscyllium punctatum. The sequence continues at coordinate 79,855,817 of NC_092759.1, read as the reverse complement.
GCGAGAGAGGGAAGGGTGTAAGAGGGTGGGTGGGACTGGAGGGAGAGAGCGGAGGGAGGGGAGGGCGAGAGAGGAGGATGAGAGAATGGAGGCAGGGAGGGGAGTGTGAGAGAGGGGAGGGCGAGCGAGTCGAGGGCGAGAGGGGTGAGTGTGAGAGTGGAGGGTGAGAGAGGCGAGGGCGAGAGAGAGGGGAGGGCGAGAGAGAGGGGAGTGCGAGAAATCGGGGAGGGCAAGAGAGAGGGGAGTGTGAGAGAGGGGAGGGCGGGAGACGGGAGGGCGGGAGAGGGGATGGAGGGGGGAGTGAACGAGAGGGGAGACAGTGAGAGAGCGTAAAGAGGGAGGGGAGGGGGATAGGGTGGTAGAGGACGAGAGGGAGGGGAGGGTGAGAGCAGGGAGAGAGGGAGGGGAGAGTGAGAGAGTGGAGGGAGGGAGGGGTGGGCGAAAGGAAGGGAGAGCGCAAGAGAGGGGAGGGCTAGAGAGGAAGGGCGAGAGAGGGGAAGGAGGGAGGGGAGGGCGAGATGGATGGATCGTGCGAAAGAGTGGGAGCGAGAGAGGGGAGGGCGAGAGTGTGGAGTGAGAGAGAGGTGAAGGCGAGAGTGAGGAAGAGGGCGAGAGAGGGGAGGGCGAGAGAGGAGGAGGGCAAGAGGGAGGGGAGGGCGTAAGAGGGGAGGGACGGAGGGGAGGGCGAGAGGGAGGGACAAGGCGAGAGAAGGGAGGGAGGGAGGGAGGGCAAGAGAGGAGGGAAAGTGAGTAGAGGGCGGGAGGGGACGGCGAGAGTGGGGAGGGAGGTATGGCACTGCAGAAGAGGGGTGAGGGTGAGAGGGGAGGATGAGAGAGGGGAGGACGAGAGAGGGAATGGAGGGAGGGAATGGCGGGAGAGGAGAGGGCGAGACAGAGGAGGGAGGGAGTGCAGGGCGAAAGGGGGGAGAGAGACTGGAGGCCGAGAGAGTGGAAGGCAAGAGATAGGTGACGGGAGAGAGGGGAAGGCGAAAGAGAGGGAAGGGCGAAAGATGGGGAGGTCAAGAGAGAGGAGGGCGAGGGAGGAGGGTGAGAGTGAAGAGGCAGGGAGGGGAGGGCGTGAGAGGAGGTCGAGAGAGTGGAGGCATGGAGGGGAGGGCAAAAGAGGCAGAGGACGAGAGAGGGAAGGGCAAGAGAGGGCAGGGCGAGAGAGGGGAGGGGAAGAGGATTGAGTGTGAGGGGGGCAGGAGGGATGGGAGGGAGAGAGGGGAATGGAGGAAGGGGAGGGGGAGAGAGGATGGCGAGAGAAGGGAGACGCACTGAGGGTGAGAGAGGAGTGAGTGTGAGAGAGGGGAGTGAAGGATGGGAGGGCGAGAGGGGGAGGGAGGGAGGGGAGGGCGAGAGAGGAGAGTGAGAGAAAGGAGGCGGGGCACGGCGAGAGAGGGGTGAGTGTGAGAGAGGGGAGGACGAGAGAGGGGTGGGCGAGCGAGGGGTGAGTGTGAGAGAGGGGTGAGTGGGAGAGAAGGGAGGGCGAGACAGAGTGTGAGGGAAGGGAGGTCGAGAGGGGGGTGGGCGAGCGAGGAGGGGTAGTAGAGGGGAGGGCGAGCAAGGGGAGGGCGAGCGAGGGGAGGGCGAGAGAGGGGAGGGCGAGCGAGGGGAGGGCAAGAGAGGTGAGAGCGCGAGAGAGGGGAGAGAGGGAGGGAAGGGCGATTGGGTGTGAGATGGCAAGAGAGTGGAGAGCGACCGAGTGGAGGGCAAGAGGGGTGAGTGGAAGAGATGGGAAGGTGAGAGAGAGGAGTGTGAGAGAGCGGAGAGCGAGAGAGTGGAGGGAGAGAGACAGGAATGCGAAAGATGGTAGGGTGAGAGAGGGGAGGGCGAGAGAGAGGAGAGCACGATAGAGGGGAGAGAAGGAGGGGAGGGCGAAAGGGAGTGAGATGGCAAGAGTGGGGGGATTGACCGAGGGGAGGGCGAGAGTGGGGAAGGCGAGTGAGGGGAGGGTGAGACAGGTGAGTGCGAGAGAGGGGAGGGAGAGCGAGGTGATTGCGAGAGAGAGGAGGGCGAGAGAGAGGCGGGCAGTGTGAGGGGGGCGAGAGAATGGAGGGCGAGAGAGTGTAGGGTGAGAGAGGGGAGGGCGAGAGAGGGGAGGGCGAGAGAGGGAAGGGCGAGAGAGGGGAGGGCGAGAGAGGGGAGGGCGAGTGAGGGGAGGGCGAGTGAGGGGTTGGTGAGCAAGGGGACTGCGAGCGAGGGGAGTGCGAGAGAGGGGAAGGCAAGAGAGGGGAGGGAGAGTAGGATGAGTGGGTGAGAAGAGAGAGGAGAGAGAGAGTGGAGAGAGGGAGGGGAGGGCGATTGGGAGTGAGATGGCAAGAGAGGTGAGATTCACCGAGGGGAGGGCGAGAGAGGGGAGAGAAGGAGGGGAGGGCAAAAGGGAGTGAGATGGCAAGAGTGGAGGGATTGACCCAGGGGAGGACGAGAGTGGGGAAGGCGAGTGATGGGAGAGCGAGACGGGTGAGTGCGAGCGAGGGGAGGGAGAGTGAGGTGATTGCGAGAGAGAGGAGGGCGAGAGAGAGGCGGCCGAGCGAGGGGGGCGAGAGAGAGAGAAGGGCCGAGAGAGAGAGAAAAGGAGGGAGTGAGAGGGAGACGGAGGGGGCGAGAGGGAGTGGGAGTAGGATGAGAGACAGAGGGATGGGGCGAGAGAGAGAGGATGGGGTGGAGAGAGAGAGAGGGAAGCGGGCGAGAGCGAGAGGGAAGCGGGCGAGAGAGAGAGGGAAGCGGGCGAGCGAGAGAGGGGGATTGAGAGAGAGCATGAGGGCGGCGAGAGAGAGAGGGAGGGCGGCTAGAGAGAGAGGGAAGGGGGAGAGAGAGGGAGGGGAGAGAGAGAGAGGGATGGGGCGAGTGAGAGAGGGAGGGGGCGACAGAGAGAGAGAGGGGGGCGAGAGAGAGAGACGGAGGGGGCGAGAGAGGGAGGGAGGTAAGAGAGAGATAGAAAGAGAGACGGATGGGGCGAAAGAGAGACGGAGGGGATGAGAGAGAGAGAGAGATGGAGGGTGCGAGAGAAAGAGAGAGAGAGAGAGAGACGGAGGGGGCGAGAGAGAGAGAGGGAGGGGGCGAGAGAGAGAGAGAGAGAGACGGAGGGGACGAGAGAGAGAGAGAGGGATGGGGCGAGAGGGGGAGAGAGAGAGAGAGAGAGACGGAGGGGGCGACAGAGAGAGACGGAGGGGGCGAGAGAGAGAAAGAGATGGAGGGGTGAGAGAGAGAGAGAGAGAGAGAGAGACGAAGGGGCGAAAGAGAGAGGGCGGGGGTCGAGAGAGAGGGCGGGGTCGAGAGAGAGGGAGGGGTCCAGAGAGAGAGTGCGCGAGGCAAGAGTGAGAGGGCAGGGGGCGAGATAAAGAGGGTGAGGGGAGAGAGAGAGGGGGGGTGGGGGCGAGAGAGAGAGGGCGCGGGGGCGAGAGAGAGAGGGGTCGGGGGCGAGAGAGAGTGGAGTCGGGGGCGAGAGAGAGTGGGGTCGGGGGCGAGAGAGAGAGAGGGGTAGGGGCGAGAGAGAGGGGTAGGGGGCGAGAGAGAGTGGGGTCGGGGGCGAGAGAGAGTAGGGTCGGGGACGAGAGAGAGAGAGTTGTAGGGGCGAGAGAGAGGGGTCAGGGGCGAGAGAGATGGGGAGGGGGCGAGAGAGCGGGGGGAGCGGACGAGAGAGAGAGGGATGGTGGGCGAGGGAGGGGGTTCGAGAGAGAGAGAGGGGTGACGAGAGAGTGAGGCAGGGAGGGAGGGAGCGAGAGAGAGAGAGAGATGGAGGGGAAGAGAGAGAGAGGGAGGGGAGCAAGAGAGAGAGAGGCAAGGGAGGGAAAGCGAGAGGGAGGGGACGAGAGAGAGTGGGATGGAGTGAGATGGAGATGAAGGGGGCAAGAGAGGGAGGGAGGCGAGATGGAGAGAGGGAGGGTGTGACAAAGAGGGGGCGAGAGAGATAGAGAGGGAGCGAGTGAGAGGGAGAGTGAGGGGGCGAGAGGAAGAGGGATGGGGTGAGAGTGAGAGGGAGTTGGCGAGAGAGAGAGAGTGGGAGGGGGAGATAGAGAGAGGGATGGGGGTAAGAGAGAGAGGGATGGGGTGAGAGAGAGGGATGGGGGTGATAGAGAGAGGGAGGGAGAGAGAGAGAGAGAGGGGGGGCAAGAAAGAGAATGAGGGGAGCGAGAGAGAGAGAGGGAGGTGGTCTAGAGAGAGAGGGCGGTGGGCGAGAGAGAGAGAGGGAGGGGTGAGAGAGAGAGGGAGGGAGCGAGAGAGAGAGAGGGAGGGGGCGAGAGAGAGACAGGGAGCGTGCGACAGGGAGAGAGAGGGAGGAGGCGAGAGAGAGAGAGGGAGAGGGCGAGAGAGAGAGGGAGGGGAGCGAGAGAGAGAGAGGGGGAGGCGGTCTAGAGAGAGGAGGGCGGGGGGCGAGAGAGAGAGGGCGGGTGGGCGAGAGAGAGAGGGAGGGGGCGAGTGAGAGAGGGAGGGGGCGAGAGAGAGAGAGAGAGAAGGGGTGAGAGAGGGAGGAATGGGGTGAGAGAGAGGGAGGGAGGGGAAAGAGAGAGAGAGGGAGGGGGCGAGAGAGAGAGAGAGGGTGTGACAGAGAGGGGGCGAGAGAGAGAGGGAGCAAGTGAGAGGGAGAGTGAGGGGGCGAGAGGAAGAGGGATGGGGTGAGAGTGAGAGGGAGTTGGCGAGAGAGACAGAGTGGGAGGGGGGAGATAGAGAGAGGGATGGGGGTGATGGGGGGGTGAGAGTGAGAGAGGGAGAGGGCAAGAAAGGGAATGAGGGGAGCGAGAGAGAGAGAGGGCGGTGGTCTCGAGAGAGAGAGGGCGGTGGGCGAGAGAGAGAGAGGGAGGGGTGAGAGAGAGAGGGAGAGAGCGAGAGAGAGAGAGGGAGGGGGGCGAGATAGAGAGAGAGGGAATGTGCGAGAGGGAGAGAGAGGGAGGGGGCGAGAGAGAGAGGGAGAGGGCGAGAGAGAGAGGGAGGGGAGCGAGAGAGAAAGAGGGGGAGCCGGTCTAGAGAGAGAGGGCGGGGGGGCGAGAGAGAGAGGGCGGGGGGGTTAGAGAGAGATGGAGGGGGCGAGAGAGAGAGGGAGGGGGCGAGAGAGAGAGAGAGAGAGAGAAGGGGTGAGAGAGAGAGGGATGGGGTGAGAGAGAGAGAGGGAGGGGGAGAGAGAGAGAGGGAGGGGGCGAGAGAGAGAGGGGGATGGGGGCGAGAGTGAGAGAGGGAGGGGCGAGAGAGAGCAAGAGGGAGGAGTGACAGAGAGAGAGATGAATGGGGAGAAAGAGAGAGGGAGGGGAGCAACAGAGAGAGATAGGGAAGGTGGTGAGAGAGAGAGGGCGGGGGTGAGTGAGAGAGAGGGAGGGGGCGAGAGAGAGAGGGAGGGGGCGTTAGGGAGAGAGAGGGAGGGGGCGAAAGAGAGAGAGGGAGAGGGAGAGAGAGAGAGAGGGACGGGAGCGAGAGAGAGAGTGAGGTGGTCTAGAGAGAGAGGGCGGGTGGGCGAGAGAGAGAGGTCGGGGCGAGAGATAGACGGATGGGGGCGAGAGAGAGAGGGAAGGGGTAAGAGAGAGAGGGATAGGGCTGAGAGAGAGGGGGGATGGGGCGAGAGAGAGAGAGAGAGAGGGATGGGGCAAGAGAGAGAGGGGGAGGGGATGAGAGAGGGGGGAGGAGTGAGAGGAGGGCGTGTGAGAGGAGGGGGTGAGATAGAGAAGGAGGGGTTAAGAGAGAGAGAGGTGGCGAGAGAGAGGGGCCGAGAGAGTGAGAGGGAGTGGGCGAGAGGGAGAGGGAGGGGCTTGAGAGAGAGAGCCATGGGGCAAGAGAGGGAGGGAGGGGCGAGAGAGAGAGGGATGGCGGGGAGAGAGAGAGTGAGGGGGTGAGAGAGAGAGGGAGGGGAGCGAGAGAGAGGGAGGGGACGAGAGAGAGAGGGAGGGGGATGAGAGGGAGAGGGAGAGGAAGGCACAGGTGATAGAGAGAGGGATGGGGCGAGAGAGGGATGGGGTGGAGAGAGAGAGGGAAGCGGGCGAGAGAAAGAGGGAAGCGGGCGAGAGCGAGAGAGGGAGGGGGCGAGAGAGGGCAGGAGGGCCGCGAGAGAGAGAGTGGTGGCGGGAGAGAGAGAGAGACGGAGGGGGCGAGAGAGGGAGGGGGGCAAGAGAGAGATGGAAAGAGAGGGGGAGAGAGAGAGAGAGAGAGGGTGGGGGCGAGAGAGAGAGAGAGGGTGGGGGGGAGAGAGAGAGAGAGAGGGATGGGAATAGAGAGAGAAGTAGGGGTCGAGAGAGAGAAGTAGGTGGCGAGAGAGAGAGGGAGGGCGGGCGAGGGAGAGAGGGAGGGGCGAGAGAGGGAATGAGGGGGCGAGAGAGGGAGGGAGGGGACAAGAAAGAGAGAGAGAGAGGGAGGGGGCGAAAGAGAGGGTGGGGAGCAAGAGAGAGAGGGAGGCGTCGAGAGAGAGAGAGAGAGAGACGGTCGAGAGAGAGAGGGCAGGGGGTCGAGAGAGGGCGGGAGAGAAAAGAGAGCGAGGGGCGAGAGAGAGTGGGCGGGGGTCGAGAGAGAGAGATGGCAGGGGGCGAGTGAGAGGGGGTGGGGGCGAGAGAGAGAGAGGGAGGGCGGGGGGCGAGAGAGAGAGGGTTGTGGCGAGAGAGAGAGAGGGGAGGTGGCGAGAGAGAGGGAGGGCACGGGCGAGAGAGAGAGGGAGTGGCGAAAGGTTGAGGGATGGGGTGAGAGAGAGAGGGATGGTGGCGTGAGAGAGAGGGGTGGGGGCGAGAGAGAGGGAGGGGCGAGAGAGAGGGAGGGGCGAGAGAGAGAGGGAGGGAGGGCGAGGGAGAGAGGGAAGCGGGCGAGGGAGAGAGGGAAGTGGGCAAAGGAGAGAGGGAAGCGGGTGAGAGCGAGAGAGGGAGGGGGTGAGAGAGGGCAGTAGGGAGGCGAGAGAGAGTGGGCGGGGGGCGAGAGAGAGAGAGCGGGGGCGAGTGACAGAGGGCGGGAGGCGAGAGAGAGAGAGGGAGAGCGGGGGGCGAGAGAGAGAGGGTTGTGGCGAGAGAGAGAGGGAAGGGAGGGAGAGCCCCATCTCGCCCCCTCCGTCTCTCTCTCTCTCGCGCGCCCTCCGTCCGTCTCTCTCTCTCGAACCCTCCGTCTTTCTCTCACGCACCCCCTCCATCTCTCTCTCTCTCGCCCCCTCCATCTCTCTCTCTCGACCTCTCCGTCTTTCTCTCACTCGCCCCCTCCGTCTCTCTCTCTCACACCCTCCGCCTCTCTCTCTCTCGCCTCCCCGCCCTCTCTCTCTGGCACCCCGCCCTCTCTCTCTCGCCCCCTCCATCTCTCTCTCTCTCGCCCACTCCGTCTCTCTCTCTCTCGCCACCTCCGTCTCTCTCTCTCTCTCGCCGCCTCCGTCCCTCTCTCTCGCCCACTCCGTCCCTCTCTCTCACCCCCTCCATCTCTCTCTCTCTCGCCCCCCCTCTGTCTCTTTCTCTCTCGCCCCCTCCGTCCCTCTCTCTCGCCCCTTCCATCTCTCACTCTCTCACCCCCACTGTCTCTCTCACTTGCCCCCTCCGTCTCTCTCTCTCTCGACCCCTCCATCTCTCTCTCTCTCTCTCGCCCCCTTCATCTCTCTCTCTCTCGCCCCCTCCATCTCTCTCTCTCTCTCGCCCCTCCATCTCTCTCTCTCTCTCGCCCCCTCCGGGTCTCTCTCACCCCCTCCATCTCTCTCTAAATCTCTCTCTCGCCCCCTCTGTCTCCCTCTCTCTCTCCCCATCCGACTCTTTCTCTCCACCTCCATCTCTCTCTCTCTCTCGCCCCCTCCATCTCTCTCTCTCTCGCCCCCTGCATGTCTCTCTCTATCTCTCGCCCCTCCATCTCTCTCTGTCTCGCCCCCTCCGGCTCTCTCTCACCCCCTCCATCTCTCTCTAAATCTCTTTCTCGCCCCCTCTGTCTCTCTCTCTCTCACCCCCTCCGTCTCTCTCTCTCTCGCCCCATCCATCTCATTCCCTCCATCTCCATCTCTCTCTCTCTCGTCCCCTCCGTCCCTCTCTATCGCCCCTCCGTCTCTCTCTCTCTCTCGCCCGTTCCGTCTCTCGCTCTCTCGACCCCTCCGTCTCTCTCTCTCTCTCGCCCGTTCCGTGTCTCACTCTCTCGACCCCTCCGTCTCTCTCTGTCTCTGACCCATCCGTCGGGGGACAAGATAGAGAGGGCGGGGGGGTGGCGATAGACAGAGAGAGAGACGGAGGGGGCGAGAGAGAGAGACGGAGGGGTTGAGAGAGAGAGAGACGGAGTGGGCGAGAGAGAGAGAGAGAGAGACGGAGTGAGCGAGAGTGAGAGAGAGAGAGACGGAGTGGGCGAGAGAGAGAGAGAGAGACAGAGTGGGCGAGAGAGAGAGAGAGAGACGGAGTGGGCGAGAGAGAGAGAGAGAGACGGAGTGGGCGAGAGAGAGAGAGAGAGACGGAGTGGGCGAGAGAGAGAGAGAGAGAGACGGAGTGGGCGAGAGAGAGAAAGAGAGAGAGACGGAATGGGCGAGAGAGAGAGACGGAGTGGGCGAGAGAGAGACGGAGTGGGCGATAGTTAGAGAGAGACGGAGTGGGCGAGAGAGTGAGAGAGAGAGTCGGAGGGGTCGAGAGAGAGAGAAACAGAGGGGGTGAGAGAGAGAGATGGACGGAGGGGGCGAGAGACAGAGAGAGACGGAGGGGGCGAGAGAGAGGGAGGGGGCGAGAGAAAGAGAGAGATAATGGGGCGAGAGAGACAGAGATGGAGGGGGCGAGAGGGAGAGACGGAGGGGGCGAGAGAGAGGGAGACAGAGGGGGCGAGAGAGAGGTTTAGAGAGAGATGGAGGGGGTGAGAGAGAGAGCCGGAGGGAGCGAGATAGAGAGAGAGATGGAGGGGCCACAACCCTCTCTCTCTCGCCCCCCGCTCTCCCTCTCTCTCTCTCGCCCCCCGCCCTCTGTCACTCGCCCCCGCTCTCTCTCGCCCCCCGCCCACTCTCTCTCGCCCTCCGCTCTCCGCTGTCCATCTCTCTCTCTCGCCCCTCGCCCTCTTTTCTCTCCTCCGCCCTCTCTCTCTCACCGCCCTCCTGCCCTCTCTCACCCCCTCCCTCTCTCTCTCTTGCCCACTTCCCTCTCTCTCTCGCCCGCTTCACTCTCTCCCTCGCCCTCCCTCCCTCTCTCTCTCGCCCCCTCCATCTCTATCTCTCTCTCACCCCCTCCATCTCTCTCTCTCTCGCCCACTCCATCTCTCTCTCTCTCGCCCACTCCGTCTCTCTCTCTCTCTCTCGCCCACTCCGTCTCTCTCTCTCTCTCAACCCCTCCGTCTCTCTCTCTCTCTCTCTCTCTCTCGCCCACTCCGTCTCTCTCTCTCTCTATCGCCACCCCGCCCTCTCTCTCTTGTCCCCCGACGGAGGGGGCGAGAGACAGAGAGAGACGGAGGGGTCGAGAGAGCAAGAGACGGAGTCGGATAGAGAGAGAGAGACGGAGGGGTTGAGAGAGAGAGAGACGGAACGGGCGAGAGAGAGAGAGACGGAGGGGCGATAGAGAGGGACGGAGGGGATGAGAGAGAGATGGAGGTGGAGAGAAAGAGACGGTTGGGGTGAGAGAGAGAGAGACGGAGGGCGTGAGAGAGAGAGAGTGACGGAGGGGGCAAGAGAGAGATACTGAGGGGGCGAGAGAGAGGGAGACAGAGGGGGCGAGAGAGAGATTTAGAGAGAGATGGAGGGGGTGAGAGAGAGCCGGAGGGGGCGAGAGAGAGAGAGAGATGGAGGCGCAAAAGAGAGAGAGATGGAGGGGGCGAGAGAGAGCGAGAGATGGAGGGGGCGAGAGAGAGAGAGATGGAGGGGGCGATAGAGAGAGGCAGAGGGGGCGAGAGAGAGAGAAGGGGGGCGAGAGAGAGAGGGAGGGAGGGCGAGGGAGAGAGGGAAGCGGGCGAGGGAGAGAGGGAAGCGGGCAAAGGAGAGAGGGAAGCGGGCGAGAGCGAGAGAGGGAGGGGGTGAGAGAGGGCAGGAGGGTGGCGAGAGAGAGAGGGCGGGGGAGAGAAAAGAGGGCTAGGGGTGAGAGAGAGAGAGGGAGAGCGGAGGGCGAGAGAGAGTGGGCGGGGGGCGAGAGAGAGAGAGAGATGGAAGGGGCGAGAGAGAGAGAGAGGTGGAGGGGGCGAGAGAGAGAGGGCGGGGGGCCAGAGAGAGAGCGCGGGAGGGCGAGAGAGAGAGAGATGGAGGGGGCGAGAGAGAGAGAGAGACGGAGGGGGCGAGAGACAGAGAGAGACGGAGGGGGTGAGAGAGAGACGGAGGGGGCGAGAGAGAAGAGACATGGAGGCGCGAAAAAGAGAGAGATGGAGGGGGCGAGAGAGAGCGTGAGATGGAGGGGGCGAGAGAGAGAGATGGAGGGGGCGATAGAGAGAGGCAGAGGGGGCGAGAGAGAGAGAGAGGGGGCGAGAGAGAGAGGGAGGGAGGGCGAGGGAGAGAGGGAAGCGGGCGAGGGAGAGAGGGAAGCGGGCAAAGGAGAGAGGGAAGCGGGCGAGAGCGAGAGAGGGAGGGGGTGAGAGAGGGCAGGAGGGTGGCGAGAGAGAGAGGGCGGGGAGAGAAAAGAGGGCTAGGGGTGAGAGAGAGAGAGGGAGAGCGGAGGGCGAGAGAGAGTGGGCGGGGAGCGAGAGAGAGAGAGATGGAAGGGGCGAGAGAGAGAGAGAGGTGGAGGGGGCGAGAGAGAGAGGGCGGGGGGCCAGAGAGAGAGCGCGGGAGGGCGAGAGAGAGAGAGATGGAGGGGGCGAGAGAGAGAGAGAGAGAGACGGAGGGGGCGAGAGAGAAGAGACGGAGGGGTCGAAAGAGAGAGGCGGAGAGGGTGAGAGACAGAGAGATGGAAGTAGCGAGAGACAGAGAGAGATGGAGTGGGCGAGAGCGAGAGACGGAGGGGTCGAGAGAGAGATATAGAGAGACGGAGGGGGAGAGTGAGAGAGACGGAGGGGGCGAGAGAGAGAGAGAGAGAGAGACGGAGTGGGCGAGAGAGATATAGAGACGGAGGGGCGAGTGAGAGAGACGGAGGGGGCGAGAGAGAGAGGGAGGGGCAAGAGTGAGAGAGAGGGAGGGGGCGAGAGAGAGAAGTATGGGGTGAGAGAGAGATGGAGGGGGGTGAGGAAGAGAGGGTGGGGGCAAGAGAGAGAGGGAGGGGGCGAGAGATAGAGGGAGGGGACAAGAGAGAGAGAAAGAGGGAGGGGGCGAAAGAGAGGGTGGGGAGTAAGAGAGAGAGGGAGGCGTCGAGAGAGAGGGAGGCATTCGAGAGAGAGAGACGGCGGGGGGGGCGAGAGTGAGTGCGGGGGAGAGAACAAGCGGGCGAGGGGCGAGAGAGAGTGGGCGGGATCGAGAGAGAGAGAGCGGTGGCGAGTGAGAGAGGGCGGGGGCGAGCGAGAGAGAGGGAGGGCGGGGGGTGAGAGAGAGATGGCGGGGGATGAGAGATACAGGGCGGGGGGCGTAAGAGAGAGAGAGGGAGGGGGCGAGAGACAGAGAGAGACGGAGGGTGCGAGAGACAGAGAGAGATGGAGGGGTCGAGAGACAGAGAGAGATGGAGGGAGCGAGAGAGACGGAGGGGGCGAGAGAGAGACAGATCTGGAGTGGGCGGGAGTGAGAGAGATGGAGGGGGCGAGAGAGAGAGAGCGAGAGAGTTGGAGGGTGCGACAGAGAGAGACAGAGTGGGCGAGAGAGAGAGAGACGGAGTGGGCGAGACAGAGAGACGGAGTGGGCGAGAGAGAGGCATGGAGGGGTCGAGAGAGAGAGAGAGACGGAGGGGGAGAGTGAGAGAGACGGTGGGGGCGAGAGAGCAATAGACGGAAGGGGCGAGAGAGAGATGGAGGGGGCGAGAGAGAGGGATGGAGGGGGCGAGAGAGAGAGAGACGGAGGTGGCGAGAGAGAGTGAGAGAGACAGAGGGGGCGAGAGAGAGAGAGACGGAGGGGGCGAGTGAGAGAGAGAGACGGAGGGGGCAAGTGAGAGAGAGATGGAGGGGGCGAGAGAGAGACGGAGGGTTGCGAGAGAGAGGGACGGAGTGGGCGAGAGAGAGACGGAGGGCTGCGAGAGGGAGAGACGGAGGGGACGAGAGAGATGGAGGGGGCACGAGAGAGAGATGGAGGGGGCGAGAGAGACGGAGGGGGCGAGAGAGAGACAGATCTGGAGTGGGCGAGAGTGAGAGAGATGGAGGGGACGAGAGAGAGAGAGCGAGAGAGTTGGAGGGTGCGAGAGAGAGAGACGGAGTGGGCGAGAGAGTGAGAGACGGAGTGGGCGAGAGAGAGAGACGGAGTGTGCGAGAGAGAGAGACGGAGGGGTCGAGAGAGAGAGAGAGAGAGATGGAGGGGGAGAGTGAGAGAGACGGTGGGGGTGAGAGAGCAAGAGACGGACGGGGCAAGAGAGAGACGGAGGGGGCGAGAGAGAGGGATGGAGGGGGCGAGAGAGAGGGATGGAGGGGGCGAGAGAGAGAGAGAGACGGAGGGGGCGAGTGAGAGAGAGAGACAGAGGGGGCGAGAGAGAGAGCGATGGAGAGGGCGAGAGAGAGACAGAGGGTTGCGAGAGAGAGGGACGGAGTGGGCGAGAGAGAGAGAGAGACGGAGGTGGCGAGAGAGAGAGAGACGGAGGGGCGAGAGAGACGGAGGGGGCGAGAGAGTGAGACGGAGGGGGCGAGAGAGAGAGCGACGGAGGGGGAGAGAGAGAGAGAGATGGAGGGGGTGAGTGAGAGAAAGACAGAGGGGTCGAAAGAGAGACGGAGGGAGTGAGAGAGGAAGAGACGGAGTGGGCGAGAGAGAGAGAGAGACGGAGGGGACGAAAGACAGAGAGAGAGAAAGACGGAGGGGGCGAGAGTGGCCTCTCCCTCCCTTCCCTCTCTCTCTCTGCTCAACCCTCTCTCTCTCGCCCCCCGCCCTCCCTCTCGCTCTCTCGCCCACGCCCCCTCTCACTCGCCCCCCGCTCTCTCTCTCTCGCCCCCGCTCTCTCTCTCTCGCCCCCGCTCTCTCTCACTCGCCCCCTGCGAACTCTCTCTCACCCCCGCAAACTCTCTCTCGCCCCTCGCCCTCTTTTCTCTCCCCCGACGGAGGGGGCGAGACAGAGAGAGACGGAGGGGGCGAGGGCCAGAGAGAGACGGAGGGGCGAGAGAGCGAGAGACGGAAGGGGCGAGAGAGAGAGAGAGACGGAGGGGGCGAGAGAGAGAGAGACGGAGGGGTCGAGAGAGCGACGGAGGGACGATAGAGAGAGATGGAGGTGGAGAGAAAGAGACGGAGGGGGTGAGAGAGAGAGAAGTAGGGGGCGAGAGAGAGATGGAGAGGGCGAGACAGAGAGAGAGAGAGACGGAGGGGTCGAGAGAGAGAGACGGAGGGGGAGAGTGAGAGAGACGGTGGGGTCGAGAGAGCAAGAGATGGAAGGGGCGAGAGAGTGAGAGAGAGAGAGAGACGGAGGGGGCGAGAGAGAGGGATGGAGGGGGCGAGAGAGAGAGAGAGACGGAGGGGGTGAGAGAGATAGAGAGATGGAGGGGGCGAGAGAGAGAGAGACGGAGGGGTCGAGAGAGAGACGGAGGGGGCGAGAGAGAGGGACGGAGGGGGAGAGAGAGAGAGACGGAGGTGGCGAGAGGAAGAGAGAGACAGTGGGGGAGAGAGAGCGAGAGATGGAAGGGGCGAGAGAGATACGGAGGGGGCGAGAGAGAGGAACGGAGCGGGCGAGAGAGAGAGAGACGGAGGTGGCGAGAGAGAGGGACGGAGGGGGCGAGAGAGAAAGAGACGGAGGGGGCGAGTGAGAGACAGATGGAAGGGGCGAGAGAAAGAGGGAAGCGGGCGAGAGCGAGAGAGGGAGGGGGCGAGAGAGGGCAGGAGGGTGGCGAGAGAGAGAGAGGGGGCGAGAGAGAGAGGGAGAGAGAGCGAGGGAGAGAGGGAAGCGGGCAAGGGAGAGAGGGAAGTGGGCAAAGGAGAGAGGGAAGCGGGCAAGAGCGAGAGAGGGAGGGGGTGAGAGAGGGCAGGAGGGTGGCGAGAGAGAGAGGGCGGGGGAGAGAAAAGAGGGCTAGGGGTGAGAGAGAGAGAGGGAGAGCGGAGGGCGAGAGAAAGTGGGCGAGGGGGAGAGAGAGAGAGAGAGATGGAAGGGGCAAGAGAGAGAGAGATGGAGGGGGCGAGAGAGAGAGATGGAGGGGGCGAGAGAGAGAGAGACGGAGGGGGCGAGAGACAGAGAGAGACGGAGGGGATGAGAGAGTGACGGAGGGGGCGAGAGAGAAGAGACGGAGGGGTCGAAAGAGAGAGACGGAGAGGTTGAGAGATGGACAGATGGAAGTGGCGAGAGACAGAGAGAGACGGAGTGGGCGAGAGCGAGAGATGGAGGGGTCGAGAGAGAGATACAGAGAGATGGAGGGGGAGAGTGAGAGAGACGGAGGGGGCGAGAGAGAGAGGGAGGGGCAAGAGTGAGAGAGAGGGAGGGGGCGAGAGAGAGAAGTAGGGTGCGAGAGAGAGATGGAGGGGGGTGAGGAAGAGAGGGAGGGAGGGGGCGAGAGAGAGAGAGAGGAAGGGGACAAGAGAGAGAGAGGGCGGGGGGGCGAGAGTGAGGGCGGGGGGAGAGAACAAGCGTGCGAGTGGCGAGAGAGAGTGGGAGGGGATCGAGAGAGAGAGAGCGGGGGCGAGTGAGAGATGGCGGGGGCGAGAGAGAGACGGAGTGGGCGAGAGAGAGAGAGACGGAGTGGGCGAGACAGAGAGATGGAGTGGGCGAGACAGAGAGAGACGGAGGGGTCGAGAGAGAGAGAGAGACGGAGGGGGAGAGTGAGAGAGACGGTGGGCGCGAGAGAGCAAGAGACGGAAGGGGCGAGAGAGTGAGAGAGAGAGAGACGGAGGGGGCGAGAGAGAGGGATGGAGGGGGCGAGAGAGAGAGAGAGACGGAGGGGGCGGGAGAGAGAGAGAGATGGAGGGGGCGAGAGAGAGAGAGAGACGGAGGGGGCGAGAGAGAGACGGAGGGGGCGAGAGAGAGGGACGGAGGGGGAGAGAGAGAGAGACGGAGGTGGCGAGAGGGAGAGAGAGACTGTGGGGTAGAGAGAGCGAGAGATGGAAGGGGCGAGAGAGAGACGGAGGGGGCGAGAGAGAGGAACGGAGCGGGCGAGAGAGAGACAGACGGAGGTGGCGAGAGAGAGAGAGAGAGAGAGAGATGGAGGGGGCGAGAGAGAGAGAGACGGAGGGGGCGAGTGAGAGAGAGAGAGACGGAAGGGGCGGGAGAGAGAGAGAGAGATGGAGAGGGCGAGAGAGAGAGAGAGACGGAGGTTTGCGAGAGAGAGGGATGGAGGGGGCGAGAGAGAGAGAGAGAGACGGAGGTGGCGAGAGAGAGAGACAGACGGAGGGGGCGAGAGAGAGAGAGAGACGGAGGTGGCGAGAGAGACAGAGAGACGGAGGGGGTGAGAGAGAGAGATGGAGGGGGCGAGAGAGAGGGAGAGACAGAGGGGGCGAGAGAGAGAGCGACGGAGGGGGCGAGAGAGAGAGATGGAGGGGGTGAGTGAGAGAAAGACGGAGGGGTCGAAAGAGAGACGGAGGGAGTGAGAGAGGAAGAGACGGAGTGGGCGAGAGAGAGAGAGAGAGACGGAGGGGACGAGAGACAGAGAGAGAGAGAGAGACGGAGGGGGCGAGAGTGGACTATCCCTCCCTTCCCTCTCTCTCTCGCCACAACCCTCTCTCTCTCGCCCCCCGCCCTCCCTCTCTCTCTCACTCGCCCCCTGCCATCTCTCTCTCACCCCCGCCCACTCTCTCTCGCCCCTCGCCCTCTTTTCTCTCCCCCGATGGAGGGGGCGAGAGAGAGAGAGACGGAGGGGGCGAGAGAGAGGGACGGAGGGACGATAGAGAGAGATGGAGGTGGAGAGAAAGAGACGGAGGCGGTGAGAGAGACAGAAGTAGGGGGTGAGAGAGAGATGGAGAGGGCGAGACAGAGAGAGAGAGACGGAGGGGTCGAGAGAGAGAGACGGAGGGGGAGAGTGAGAGAGACGGTGGGGGCGAGAGAGCAAGAGACGGAAGGGGCGAGAGAGAGGGATGGAGGGGGCGAGAGAGAGAGAGAGAGACGGAGGTGGCGAGAGAGAGAGAGAGATGGAGGGGGCGAGAGAGAGAGAGAGAGAGAGACGGAGGGGGCGAGAGAGAGAGATGGAGGTGGCGAGAGAGAGAGAGATGGAGGTGGCGAGCGAGAGAGAGAGACGGAGGGGGCGAGAGAGAGAGAGACACGGAGGGGGCGAGAGAGAGAGAGAGATGGAGGGGGCGAGTGAGAGAAAGACGGAGGGGTCGAAAGAGAGACGGAGGTGGTGAGAGAGAGAGAGAGACGGAGGGGACGAGAGACACAGAGAGACGGAGGGGGCGAGAGAGAGAGAGAGAGAGAAAGATGGAGGCGTCAAGAGAGAGAGAGACGGAGGGGGCGAGTGAGAGAAGGAGACACGGAGGGGGCGAGAGTGGCCTCTCTCTCCCTTCCCTCTCTGTCTCGCCACAACCCTCTCTCACTCGCCCCCGCCCCCTCTCACTCGCCCCCGCTCTCTCACTCGCCCCCTGCCATCTCTCTCTCACACCCGCCCACTCTCTCTCGCCCCTCGCCCTCTTTTCTCTCCCCCGACGGAGGGGGCGAGACAGAGAGAAACAGAAGGGGCGAGGGAGAGAGAGAGACGGAGGTGGCGAGAGAGCGAGAGACGGAAGGGGCGAGAGAGAGAGAGATGGAGGGGGCGAGAGAGAGAGAGAAGGAGGGGGCGAGAGAGAGGGACGGAGGGATGAGAGAGAGAGATGGAGGTGGAGAGAAAGAGACGGAGGGGGTGAGAGAGAGAGAGGTAGGGGGCGAGAGAGAGATGGAGAGGGCGAGACAGAGAGAGAGAGATGGAGGGGGCGAGAGATAGAGAGACGGAGGAGGAGAGTGAGAGAGAGATGGAGGGTTCGAGAGAGAGAGGGAGGGGGAGAGTGAGAGAGACGGTGGGGGCGATAGAGCAAGAGACGGAAGGGGCGAGAGAGAGAGAGAGATGGAGGGGGCGGGAGAGAGGGACGGAGGGGGCGAGAGAGAGAGACGGAGGGGGCGAGAGAGAGAGAGATGGAGGGGGCGAGAGACAGAGAGAGACAGAGGGGTCGAGAGAGAGAGAGACGGAGTGGGCGAGTGAGAGAGGGAGACACGGAGGGGGCGAGAGTGGGCTCTCCCTCCCTTCCCTCTCTATCTCGCCACAACCCTCTCTCTCTCGCCCCCCGCCCTCCCCCTCTCTCTCTCGCCCCCGCTCTCTCTCACTGGCCCCCTGCCATCTCTTTCTCACCCCCGCCCACTCGCTCTCGCCCCTCGCCCTCTTTTCTCTCCCCCGCCGTCTCTCTCCCCTGCCCTCTCTCTCTCACCGCCCTCCTAGCCTCTCTCGCCCCCTCCCTCTCTCGCTCGCTTCCCTCTCTCTCTCGCCCACTTCCCTCTCTCCCTCGCCCTCCCTCCCTCTCTCTCTCGCCCCCTTCGTCTCTCTCTCTCTCGCCCCCTCCGTCTCTCCCGCTCTCTCGCCCCCTCCGTCTCTCTATCGCTCTCTCTCTCTCACTCGCCCCCTCCGTCTCTCTCACTCGCCCCTTCCGTCTCTCTCTCTCTTGCCCCCTCCGTCTCTCTCTCTCTCTCTCCTGCCCCTTCCGTCTCTCTCTCTCACTCGCCCACTCCATCTCTCTCTCTCTCTCGCACACTCCGTCTCTCTCTCTCTCTCGCCCCCTCCGTCTCTCTCTCTCTCTCGCCCCCTCCGTCTCTCTCTCTCTCTCTCTCGACCCCTCTGTCTCTCTCTCTCTCTCTCTCTCGCCCACTCCGTCTCTCTCTCTCTCTCTCTCGCCCACTCCGACTCTCTCTCGCCCACTCCGTCTCTCTCTCGCCCTCTACGTCTCTCTCTCTCTCGCTCGCGCCCCCTCCGTCTCTCTCTCTCTCTCGTGCCCCCTCCGTCTCTCTCTCGACCCCTCCGTCCGTCTCTCTCTCTCTCACTCCCTCCATGTCTCTCTCTCTCTCGACCCCCCCGTCTCATTCTCTCTCTCTCGACTCCTCCATCTCTCTCTGTTGCCCCCTCCGTCTCTCTCCCTCTCTCCCTCTCCGTCCCCCTCCGTCTCTCTCTCTCTCGCCCCCTCCGTCTCTCTCTCTCTCCCGCCCCTTCCATCTCTCTCTCTCTCTCACTCGCCCCATCCATCTCTCTCTCTCACTCACCCCCTCCGCCTCTCTCTCTCTCGCCACCTCCGTCTCTCTCTCTCTCTCGCCCCCTCCATCTCTCTCTCTCTCTCGACCCCTCTGTCTCTCTCTCTCTCTCTCTCTCTCTCTCGCCCACTCCATCTCTCTCTCTCTCTAGCCCACTCCGTCTATCTCCCGCCCCTTCCGTCTCTCTCTCTCTCTCACTCGCCCCCTCAGTCTCTCTCTCTCTCTCGCCCCCTCCGTCTCTCTCTCTCTCTCTCGCCCCTTTCATCTCTCTCTCTCTCGCCCCCTCCATGTCTCTCTCTCTCATCCCCTCCATCTCTCTCCCTCTCTCCCTCTCCGTCCCCCTCCGTCTCTCTCTCTCTCGCCCCCTCCGTCTCTCTCTCTCTCTCTCTCCCGCCCCTTCCATCTCTCTCTCTCTCTCACTCGCCCCATCCATCTCTCTCTCTCACTCACCCCCTCCGCCTCTCTCTCTCTCGCCACCTCCGTCTCTCTCTCTCTCTCTCGCCCCCTCCGTCTCTCTCTCTCTCTCTCGACCCCTCTGTCTCTCTCTCTCTCTCTCTCTCTCGCCCACTCCATCTCTCTCTCTCTCTCTAGCCCACTCCGTCTATCTCTCGCCCCCTCCGTCTCTCTCTCTCTCTCTCACTCCTGCCCATTCCGTCTCTCTCTCTCTCTCACTCGCCCCCTCAGTCTCTCTCTCTCTCTCGCCCCCTCCATCTCTCTCTCTCTCTCGCCCCTTCCATCTCTCTCTCTCTCGCCCCCTCCATGTCTCTCTCTCTCATCCCCTCCGTCTCTCTCTCTCTCGACCCCCCCCGTCTCACTCTCTCTCTCTCGACTCCTCCGTCTCTCTCTGTCGCCCCCTCCGTCTCTCTCCCTCTCTCACTCTCCGTATCTCTCTCTCTCTCTCTCTCGCCCCCTCCGTCTCTCTCTCTCTCTCTCTCCCGCCCCTTCCGTCTCTCTCTCACTCGCCCCCTCCGTCTCTCTCTCACTCGCCCCCTCCGTCTCTCTCTCTCTCGCCTCCTCCGTCTCTCTCTCTCTCTCTCTCCCGCCCCTTCCATCTCTCTCTCTCACTCGCCCCATCCGTCTCTCTCTCTCACTCGACCCCCGGCCCCCCTCTCTCTCGCCACCTCCGTCTCTCTCTCTCTCGCCCCCTCCGTCTCTCTCTCTCTCTCGACCCCTCTGTCTCTCTCTCTCTCTCTCTCGCCCACTCCATCTCTCTCTCTCTCTAGCCCACTCCGTCTATCTCTCGGCCCCTCCGTCTCTCTCTCTCTCTCACTCCCGCCCCTTCCGTCTCTCTCTCTCTCTCACTCGCCCCCTCAGTCTCTCTCTCTCTCTCGCCCCCTCCGTCTCTCCCTCTCTCGCCCCCTCCGTCTCTCTCTCTCTCTCTCGCCCCCTCTGTCTCTCTCTCTCTCTCGCCCCCTCCGTCTCTCTCTCTCTCTCGAACCCTCCGTCTCTCTCTCTCGACCCCCCGTGTCTCTCTCTCACGCCCCCTTGGGCTCTCTCCCCTCTCTCTCTCTCTCTCGCCCCCTCCGTCTCTCTCTCTCTCTCTCGCCCCCCCGCCCTCTCTCTCTCATCCCCCGACGGAGGGGGCGAGACAGAGAGAGACGGTGGGGGCGAGAGAGCGAGAGACGGAGGGGGCGAGAAAGCGAGAGACGGAGGGGGCAAGAGAGAGACGGAGGGGGGGGGCGAGACGGGAGGGGGGGGGCGAGAGCAGCGAAGGGGGAGACGGAGGGGGCGAGAGAGAGTGAGACGGTAGGGGGAGAGAGAGTGAGGGGGGGGAGAGAGGGACGGAGGGGGCGACAGAGAGAGACGGAGGTGGTGAGAGAAAGAGAGAGAGACGGAGGTGGCGAGAGAGAGAGAGACGGACGGGGCGAGAGAGAGAGAGACAGAGGGGGTGAGAGAGAGACGGATGCGGCGAGAGAGAGAGAGAGACAGAGGGGGCGAGAGAGAGACGGAGGGGGCGAGAGAGAGAGAGACGGAGGGACAAGAGAGAGAGAGATGCAGGGAGTGAGAGAGGGAGAGACAGAATGGGCGAGAGAGAGAGAGAGATGGAGGGGGCGAGAGAGAGAGAGAATGAGGGGGCAAGAGAGAGAGACGGAGGGGGCGAGAGAGAGAGAGACGGAGGGGGCGAGAGAGATGGTGGGGGGCCAGAGAGAAAGGACGTGGAGGCGAGAGAGTGAGAGACGGAGGGGGCGAGAGAGAGACGGAGGGGGCGAGAGAGATAGACGGAGGGGGCGAGAGAGAGAGAGATGGAGGGGGCGAGAGAGCGAGAGATGGAGGGGGCGAGAGAGAGAGAGACGGAGGGGGCGAGTGAGAGAGGTAGGGGAGCAAGAGAGAGAGAGGGAATGGAGGGAGTGCGAGAGGGAGGCGGAGAGAGAGTGGGAGTGAGTGAGAGGGAGAGTGAGGGGGCGAGAGGGAGAGGGAGGGGGTGACAGAGAGAGGCATGGGGCGAGTGAGAGTGGGAGGGAGCGAGAGAGAGAGGGACAGGGGGCAAGAGAGAGAGGGAAGGGGCGAGAGAGAGAGTGTGGGCGAGAGAGGGAGGGTGGCGAGAGGGGGAGTGGGGGCGAGCGAGAGAGGGGCGAGAGAGAGAGAGAGAGAACGGGGGCGAGAGAGAGAGAGGGAGGGCAGCAAGAGAGAGAGGGATGGGGCGAGAGAGAGAGAGGGGGATGAGAGAGAGGGATGGGGAGAGAGAGGGAAGGGAGCGAGAGAGAGAGAGAGGGATGGGGCGAGTTAGAGAGGGAGGGGGGCGACAGAGAGAGAGAGGGGGGCGAGAGAGAGAGAGAGACAGAGGGGGCGAGAGAGGGAGGGGGCAAGAGAGAGATAGAAAGAGAGGGGGCGAGAGCGAGAGGAGGGGGCGAGAGAGAGAGGAGGTCGAGAGAGACAGCGAGGGCGGCGAAAGAGAGGGAGGGTCGAGAGAGAGAGGGAGGGGGTGAGAGAGAGAGGGAGGGAGGGGGCGAGAGAGAGATGCAGATGGCGACAGAGAGAGGGAGGGCGGGAGAGGGAGAGAGAGAGGGGCAGAGAGGGAGGGAGGGAGGGAGCGAGAGAGAGAGAGAGAGGGAGGGGACAAGAGTGAGAGAGGGAGGGGGCGAGAGAGACGGTGGGGAGAGAGAGAGAGAGGGAGGCGTCGAGAGAGAGAGAGGGAGGGTGGCGAGAGAGAGAGGGGGGGAGAGAGAGAGGGAGGGGAGCGAGAGAGAGAGAGAGAGAGAGGGATTCGGCGAGTTAGAGACGGAGGGGGCGACAGTGAGAGAGAGAGGGGGGCGAGAGAGAGGGAGAGACGGGGGCGAGAGAAGGAGGGTCAAGAGAGAGATAGAAAGAGAGGGGGCGAGAGAGAGAGGTGGGGGCGAGAGAGAGAGGGGGTCGAGAGAGACAGCGAGGGCGGCGAGAGAGAGGGAGGGGCGAGAGAGGGAGGGAGGGAGGGAGCGAGAGAGAGAGAGAGGGAGGGGACAAGATGGAGGGAGAGTGCGGGGGTTGAGAGAGAGGGGGCGAGGGGTGAGTGAGAGAGGGCGGGGTGAGAGAGAGAGACGGTTGTGGCGAGAGAGAGAGAGTGGAGGTGGCGAGACACAGGGAGGGCGCGGGCGAGAGAGAGAGGGTGGGGGAGAGGGGGAGAGGGATAGGGTTGAGAGAGAGAGGGATGCGGGCATGAGAGAGAGAGAGAGAGAGGGATGGGTGCGAGAGAGAGAAAGGGAGGGAACGAGAGAGAGAGAGAGGGATGAGGCCGAGAGAGAGAGAGGGAGGGGCGAGAGAGAGAGGGGAGGGGGCGAGAGAGACAGGGGAGGGGACAGAGTGAGAGGGAGGGGGACAGAGAGAGAGAGGGAGGGGGACAGAGAGAGCAGAGGTCGAGAGACAGATGGAGGGGTGAGAGAGAGAGATGGAAGGGGAGGTAGAGAGAGAGGAAGGGTGAGAGAGAGAGGGGATGGGATAGAGAGGCAGGGGGCGAGAGAGAGTGAGAGGGAGGGGGGCGAGAGAGAGAGAGAGAGACGGAGGGGGCGAGACAAAGAGAGACGGAGGGGGCGAATGAGAGAGAGAGACGGAGGGGGCGAGAGAGAGAGAGACGGAAGGGGCGAGAGAGAGAGAGAGACGGAGGGCGCGAGATAGAGAGACGGAGGGGGCGAGACAGAGAGAGACGGAAGGGGCGAGAGAGAGAGAGATGGAGGGGGCGAGAGAGAGAGAGACGGAGGGGGCGAGAGAGAGAGAGATGGAGGGGGCGAGAGAGAGAGAGAGACGGAAGGGGCGAGAGAGAGAGAGACGGAAGGTGCGAGAGAGAGAGAGAGGGAGGGAGAGAGAGAGAGAGAGAGCCGGAGGTGGCGAGATAGAGAGAGATGGAGGGGGCGAGTGAGAGAAAGACAGAGGGATGCGAGAGAGAAAGCGACGGAGGGGTCGAGAGAGAGGGAGGGGGCGAGAGAGAGCGACGGTTGGAGCGAGAGAGACAGACAGATTGAGGGGGCGAGAGAGAGAGGGACGGAGGGGGCGAGAGATAGAGAGATGGAGGGGGCGAGAGAGAGAGAGAGACAGAGGGGGCGAGAGAGAGAGAGACGGAGGGGGTGAGAGAGAGAGAGAGAGTGAGACGGAGTGGGCGAGAGAGAGAGAGACGGACGGGGCGAGAGAGAGAGAGACGGAGGGGGCGAGAGAGAGAGAGAGACGGAGGGGGTGACAGAGAGAGAGAAAGAGACAGAGGGGCGACAGAGAGAGAGAGACGGAGGAGGTGACAGAGAGAGAGAGAGAGACGGAGGGGGTGTGAGAGAGAGAGAGAGACGGAGAGGCGAGAGAGAGAGGGCGGGTGTCGAGAGAGAGAGAGGGCGGGGTCGAGACAGAAGGCGGGGTCCAGAGAGAGAGTGCGCGGGGCAAGAGAGAGAGAGAGGGGGCGGGGGCGAGAGAGAGAGGGTTCAGGGGCGAGAGAGAGTGGTGTCGGGGGCGAGAGAGAGAAGGGTAGGGGCGAGAGAGAGGGGGAGGGGGCGAGAGAGTGGGGGAGCGGGCGAGTGAGAGTGGAGGGGGCGAGAGAGAGGGGGAGGAGGCGAGAGAGAGAGGGATGGTGGGCGAGGGAGAGTGAGGGTGGGGGCGAGGGAAAGAGGGCGGGGTCGAGAGAAAGTCGGAGGAGGAGGGCGTGGTTGAGAGAGGGGCAGCAGGCAAGAGAGAGAGAGAGTGAGGGGGGCGCGAGAGAGAGGGATGGCAGTTGAGGGAGAGAGGGGAGGGGCGAGAGAGAGAGGGTGGGCGAGAGAAAGAGGGAGGGGTAGGGCGCGGGTCAGAGAGAGGGAAGGGGTGAGAGAGAGGGATGGAGGTGAGTGAGGGAGGCAGCGGTCGGGAGAGAGAGAGAGGGTGGGGAGGCGAGAGAAAGAGGGATGGCAGCGAGAGAGAGAGAGTGAGGGAGGGGGCGAGTGAGAGAGAGAGTGGGAGGGGGCGAAAGTGAGAGGGAGGAGGTGCGAGAGAGAGAGAGGGAGCGGGCGAGAGAGAGAGGGAGGCGAGAGAGAGTGGGATGGGAGAGAGAGGGAGAGGGGAGAGAGAGAGAGGGAGGGAGCGAGGGAGGGAGCGAGAGAGGGGCGCGAGAGGGAGAGAGGGGGAGCGGGCGAGAAAGTGAGAGATAGGGAGTGAGAGAGATTGGCGTGAGAGAAAGAGAGAGAGGGTGTGAGAGACAAAGAGAGGGGGCGAGAGAGAGAGAGGGAGGGGACGAGAGAGAGAGGGTAAAGAGGGAGAGAGGGACAGGGGGCAAGAGAGGGAGAGGGAGGTGGGGCAAGAGAGAGAGAGGGGGGCGAGAGAGAGAGGGAGGGGGCGAGAGAGAGAGAGAGAGGGAGGGGGATGAGAGAGAGAGTGATGGAGCAAGAGAGAGGGAGGGCGCGAGAGAGAGCAGGAGGTGCGAGAGAGAGTGGATGGGGGGCGAGAGAGAGAGAGAGAGGGGGGCGACAGAGAGAGGGAGCAGGCGAGAGAGTGAGAGGGAGGGGAGCTAGAGAGAGAGGGAGGTGTGTGAGAGAGCGAGAGGGAGTAGGGCGAGAGAGAGAGAGAGGGAGGGGGGTGAGGGAGAGGGAGGGAGGGGGACGAGAGAGAGGGAGGGAGTGGGATGAGAGAGAGGGAGGGAGGGGGAATCGAGAAAGAGAGAGGGAGAATCCACGAGAGAGAGCGGCGGGCGAGACAGTGAGAGGGAGGGGGGTGAGAGAGTGAGAGAGGGAAGCGGGCGAGAAAGAGAGAGGGAGTGGGGCGAGAGAGAGAGAGGGTGTGGACGACAGAGAGAGAAAGGGGCGAGAGAGAGAGGGGGAGGTAAGAGAGAGGGGGAGGGCGTGAGAGAGAGAGAGGGAGGGGGCGAGAGATACAGATGGTGAGTGAGTGAGGGGGAGGTAGCAAGAGAGAGGGGGAGGGATGGGGCGAGAGAGATTGGGAGGGGGCGAGACAGAGAGGGAGTGGAGCGTGAGAGAGAGGGAAGGGACAAGAGAGAGAGGGGACGGGTTAAGAGAGAGAGAGGGAGGGGGTCGAGAGAGAGGGGAGGGAGCAAGAGAGTGGGAGAGGGGCGAGAGATGGAGGGAGGCGGCAAGAGAGATAGGGACGTGAGACGTGAGAGAGAGGGAGGTGGGGTGTGAGAGAGAGGGAGGGTGTGAGAGAGAGACCAAGGGGACAAGAGAGAAAGAAGGAGGGGACGAGAGATAGGGAGGGGACAAGAGAGGACGGGAGGGGGTGAGAGAGAGAATGGGAGGGGCGAGAGACAGAGCGAGGGGGCGAGATAGAGAGGGATGGGGCGAGAGTGAGAGGAAGGGGGCGAGAGAAAGAGGAAGGGGGCGAGAGAGAGAGAGAGAGAGAGGGAGGGTGCGAGAGAGAGAGAGAGAGAGAGAAGGGGCGAGAGAGAGAGAGGGAGGGGGACGAGAGAGAGAGGAAGTGGGCGAGAGAGAGAGGAAGGGGGCGAGAGACAGAGGGGGCGAGAGAGAGAGAGGGAGCGTGCGAGAGAGAGAGAGGGAGGGGGCGAGAGAGAGAGAGGGAGGGGGACGAGAGAGAGAGAGAGGCGACAGAGAGAGGGAGCGGGCGAGAGAGATAGAGGGATGGGCCGACTGAGAGAGGGAGGTGTTGCGAGAGAGCGAGAGGGAGTGGGGCGAGAGAGAGAGAGGGAGGGGCGAGAGAGAGAGAGAGGGAAGTGGGCGAGAGAGAGAGAGGGGTATGCAAGAGAGAGAGGGGGCAAGAGAGAGCGGGGGGGCGAGAGAGCGGGGGGCAAGAGAGAGAGCGGGAGGGGGGCAATAGAGAGAGGGGGCGAGAGAGACAGAGGGTGGGGGGTCGAGAGAGAGAGGGGTGGGGTGAGATAGAGAGAGAGGGAGGGGATGAGAGAGAGAGGGTGTGGGCGAGAGAGAAAGAGAAAGGGGTGAGAGAGGGAGGGGGAGGAGAGAAAGAGAGGGTGTGGGCGGGAGAGAGAGGGGGAGGAGAGAGAGAGGGGGAGGGGGCGAGAGAGAGTGAGTGAGGGGGGCAAAAGAGGGGGCGCGAGAAACGGGGGCGAGTGAGAGAGGGGGAAGTAGCAAGTGAGAGGAGAGGAGTGGCGAGAGAGAGATTGGGAGGGGGCGAGAGAGATAGGGAGGGGGCGAGAGAGAAAGGGAGGGGGCGAGAGAGAGGGGAAGGGGACAAGTGAGAGAGAGGGAGGGGACAAGAGAGAGAGGGAGGGGACAAGAGAGAGAGAGAGGGAGGGGGGCGAGAGAGGTGGGTGAGACAGTCAGGGCGCCGAGTGAGAGAGGGGGGTGGGAGCAAGAGACGGCGGAGGAGGGGCGAGAGAGATTCGGACGGAGTGAGAGAGAGAGGGAGGGGTGCGAGAGAGAGAGGGAGGGGCGAGAGAGAGAGGCAGGGGGCGAGAGAGAGAGGGAGGGGGCGAGAGAGAGAGGGAGTGGGCGAGAAAGAGAGGGATGGGGCGAGAAAGAGATAGAGGGTGGCGAGAGAGAGAGGGAGGGGGTGAGAAAGAGAGGGAGGGGCGAGAGTGGCAAGGGGCGAGAAAGAGAGAGAGGGAGGGGTGCGAGGCAGAGAGACGGGGGCGAGTAGGAGATAAAGGGGCGAGAGAGAGTGAGAGGGAGGGGGGCGAGAGAGGGGGGCGAGAGAATCGGGGGGGCGAGTGAGAGAGCGGGAGGGAGCAGGAGACGGGGGGATGAGGGGTGAAAGAGATTGGGAGCGGCGAGAGAGAGAGGGAGGGGCCGAGAGAGAGAGAGGGGGCGAGAGAGAGGGAGAGGGAGGGGGCGAGAAAGAGAGGGAGGGGGGCGAGAAAGAGAGGGGGCGAGAAAGAGAGGAAGGGGTCGATAGAGGGAGGCAGCGAGAAAGAGAGAGAGGGTGAGGTTGAGAGAGAGTGATGGAGGGGTGGGAGAGAGAGACTGAGGTGGCGAGAGAGACAGAGGGAGGGGGCGAGAGAGAGAGGGGGGCGATAGAGAGAGGGGTGAGGGGGTGAAAGAGAGAGGGAGGGGCGAGAGGGAGGGGGGTGCTAGAGAGAGAGAGGGTTTGAGAGAGAGAGAGGGGGCGAGTGTGATAAGGAGGGTGGGCGAGAGAGAGAGGGGTGTGAGAGAGAGGAAGGCGAGTGGGAGGGGGGCGAGTGAGGGTGCCAGCAAGAGAGAACCAGAACGAGAGCAAGAGGCATAGAGAGATGAACAAAGGGGGCGAGCAAGAGAGAGAGCGAGTGAGTCAGAGAGACATTGAGAGAACGAGGCAGCAAGAGAGAGAGGTAACAGAGAGACGGAGAGAGGGGGCAAGAGAGAGAGAGTCAGACACAGCAAGAGTGCACGCAGGAGAGAGAGGATTAGTAGAGAGAGAGAGAAGGGGGCAGGATAGAGAGAGAGGGCTACAGAGAAAGAGGATGGAGAGCGAGAGTGAGAAAGAGAGGCCGCAATAGAGAGAGAGGGAGCGAGATAGAAGGGATTGCGAGATGGAGAGACGGGACGAGCGAGAGGTAGAGCAATGAGAGACAGACGAAAGAGAGAGAGAGGAGGCTAGAGACAGAGGGAAGGCCCAGAGAGACTGCGACAGAGGGGTGAGAGAGGAAGAGAGGATGCGAGAGCAATGAATCAACAGCGAATGAGGGAGAGAGGTGGCGAGAGAGAGAGAGAGACATAGGTGCCGAAGAAAGAGAGGGGCAAGAGGGAGAGAGGGGCGGGAGAGAGAGGGATAGAATGGGGAGAGAGAGAAAGGAGCGAGACGGAGAGAGAGAGAGAGAGAGAGAGAGGGGGATGTGATATAGAATGAGGGTGACAGTGACCGAGACTGAGTGAGAGAGAGAGGCAATGAGCGAGAGAGAATGAGAGAAAGAGGGAGAGAGTTGCAAGAAAGAAGGAAAGAGGGGACAAATACGAGAGAGAAAGTGAGAGAGCGAGGGAAAGAGAGATGGAGAGAGGGTGTGTGAGAGAGGTTGAGGCAGAGAGTGATCGAGAAGGAGCAAGGGAGGGGTTAGAGAGGGGTGACAGAGAGAGCGAGAGAGAGTGAGAGGAGCGAGAGGGAGAGATGATAGAGAGAAGGATAGAGAGAGAGCGAGAGAGGTGAGCGATGGTGATGGGGGAGCAAAGAGAGATATAGAGAGAGAGAGGGGCGAAAGTGGGTGTAAGAGAGAGAGAGGGCCGCACGCAAGAGAGAGAGAGGCAAGAGAGAATGACAGTGATGGGGAGAGAGAGAAGAGAAACGGGGTGTGAGAGGGGGGAAAGGAGGGCGAGAGAGAGAAGGAGTGAGAGAGAGAGATGGGGAGAGCGAGAGAGCAAGAGAAAGAGGGGGCGAGTGAGAGACAGAGGGATGTGAGGGAGGGAGGGCTGACAGAGAGAGAGTGCGAGAGAGAGCTGCAAGAAAGAGCGAGAGTGGCAGAGTGGCAGCGCGGGATCGGCAAGAAAGAAAGAGAGAGAGCTGGGGAGGGGGATAGAGGGAGGGGGCAGAGGGAGGGGGCAGACGGAGAGAGGCAGAGAGGGAGGGCGAATAGGGGGATAGTGGGAGGGGCTAGCGGGAGGGTGGTAGCGGGAGGGGTTTAGCGGGGTAAGGGGGGTGGGGTTTGAGGGAGGCGGGTCGAGGGGGTGCTCGGGGGGTATGGGGGCGGGGGGGATGGGGGAGCGAGAGGGGGCGAGGGGGGTGCAAGGGGTGAGGCGTGGGGTGGTGGGCAGGTGTAGGGGGGGCAAGTGGTGCGAGGGGTGGGGAAAGGGGGGGTTGAGGGGGGTGAGAAGCAGGGGCGAGAAGGGGGACGATGGGGTGAATGGGTGCAGTGGGGGCGAAAGGGTGGAGGGGAAGAGGGGGGCAACAAGAGGGGGAGCGTGAGGGGGCGAGAGGGGGGCAGTGAGAGGGGGATAGCATGAGGGGGCGATGGGGTGGGCGAGGTGGGGGAAAAGGGGGGTGAATGGGTGGAAGGGTGGCCCGGGGGGGCGAGACGTGGATGAGGGAGAGTGCGGGAGGGGGTGCGATAGGGGGTTGGGGGTGCAAGGGGGGTGAGGGGGCGGGGGAGGCAGAGAGGCGTGGGAGAGGGGTGGGGAGAGGGGTGGAGGATTAAGAGGGGGTAGCCGGGGGGCGCGAGTGGGTGGGGGAGGGGGGTGGGAGGGGAGGAGTGAGGGGCAGAGAGGGGAAGAGAGGGAAGGAGAGTGCTGGCTGTGTCATTTCATCATCTGTGAAACACATTAAGACCAGTGAAGTCCCTCATCCTGATGATTTTCTGGTCAGGACTCCAGTCACTAACTTGCTGCCAGGTTCTGATAATAACCAAAAACACAACAGGAGTTGCACTTGCAGAGAATAAGGGTGTCATGGTTACATCAACATCAGAGCACGAGGAGGCTATTTTGCTTCTTAAGCCTATTTCACCAATCAACCAAATCATGGTAATCTTCCTCATCATGACAAATCCTTGTCGTTGTCCCATAATCCTTCAGCATTTTCATTCAAAATCGACCAATCTCAGATTTAAAATTTGCAAATGATTTCCAATCAATTGCTGTGTGTGGAACTTTATCAAACTTGATTCATTTCTGTGTATAAAAGTGTTCCCCGTTATCACACCTCAATGTTCTGACTCTAACACTTTATCTGTTTAATCTTTCTTCTTCAGTTCAGCCTTGGAATCCAAATATCACTTCAGTAAATCTACACTGCCCTTCCACTCAGAGTGATCCTCTCCTTAAGCCATGGTGCCCAGCCCTGACAGCTTGGTCTACCCAGGTTCGGATTTGCTGAAGCATGACTTCTAATCCTTTGGTTTCTCATCTTCTGCAGAGATCAATGTCAACATTCCACCGGCCCCTTGATCATTTTTCTGAACCTGTCTGTGACATTTTCATAAACTATACAGCTGGATCAATCACTCTCTTTCTATTTTCACAATCAAGAAATATCCTATTTTGATCCAACCTCTCACTCGCCGACACAAACTCATCTGTCGTTGTTTTTTCATTTACTGAATCTATCAAGATTGCTTTGTATTGCTGTGCTTCCATCTACCTATACTTGGAATCGCAGTAATCTGCAGAGTGGTCCCAAATTTTGAATGTGGCTTTCCTTTCATTATGAACAGTGAATAAAGAGGGATCCAACATCGATCCGTGCAGGATATCACTAAACATATCCTTCCAGTTAGAATATCTCTTATTATCTACACAAATGTCTCTTGTTCAAATCAAATTCGTCTGCAAGGACATCTTTTGCATCTTATTACATTTAATGGACAGTAGAAACGTGTAAACGCAGGGACATTCTTCGCAGTCAAATTTGCCTTGTGTTTATCTGATTGGGGGAGCAATGAATCCCATTAAATATTAATCTTTGTCTTCACGACATGGTAACTCGATCACAAAGATTAACAATGTGAAATATTTATTCTCCTTCATGATTGATAAACTCTGGGCACATTGTTACTGAGTGGGACTCGCTTTTTGTTTCAAAAACTTAGGCCCCGCCCAACTGTTGGCTTACACTCGTTACACCATATGGTCCTCGTCCTCTCCATCTGAATCTCATGGCAAGATACCTCGAACATGGAGAGGAGCAACTATTCCAAGCACTGAGATCCCAGTAATTGATACCACCACTCACCCTAATCCATTGGAGAAGCCGATTGGTCCCGCACTATGTCCTCATCTGAATCATGCTGCTGGCTGCGTTTCGTCCCCATATGAAAGCGGTGATGGCTCTCTGATGGCAGAAGGGAATGGACGGATTTCTCTTCAATCTCATCTTTCGTCATTGACTTGTCGAACTCATGGGATTACTCAGTGGCAACAGAAGCAGAGTCTGGAGAGACAATAAATGATTGACATTGTTCTTTGTTATTTTCCATTGCTCACTGAAAGGTTTAGAACTTGAAATTGAAGTTAGGGGCTGAGCTAGAATCTTTGGATTAATTATCTGCTCAAGGAGCAGAGTGGGGGTACAATTATTGATTCAACACAACTTTCATATTGAATCACACATTGTTTAAGTTTCCTTCTGCACAACCACAGATCCAAGGGAAACACAAGGAAGTTGGATTGAATAGCTTAAGCACATGACTGAATAAAGGAATCTTGAAATAAATCAGTGCAGGACATGTGCCTATTTGACCCACAGATCCTTTGGGTAGGGAAGGAGTGCTAACGTAGCAAAAGATTTGATTGATTCAAATCATCTAACTGAAGAGACATATTTCCCCGTTTCAGTCATGAGATCAGTGGAAGGACAAAACATCATTTCTGGTTAAAGAATTCACCTTTCTCACCAGGTAATGAAGGCACACTGTCTCTGCGGATCGAGTCGTTGGCCACTGTTTGAACCACCTCCTCAAGAGAGCTATTTCCCTTTTGTGTGGCCAGAGTTTCTGAATTTTTTCCAAGAATGGTAAGGGTGAGCTGCCTTGTTTACTGCTTCCACTGCTGCTCCTATAGAAATGTCACAGAACAACACAGATGCTTAGTTTCAGGACACAGAAACAGGTTCTCAATATTTGTGATTTACTCAGGCTTCCTTCCAAACCTAAACCCATCAACATAGTTTTCTTCGATTTCTTGTATTCCAAGCTCCTCCTTGAATTCATCTGTTATTTGCTTCAATTATTCCTGATGAAGTAAGTTCTACATTCAAACCCCTTTTTGGTAAAGACTTTGTCGCCCTCTGCAAATTCCCCATTAGATTTAATAGTGATTACAATTATATCTACAGATTCGGTGGATTCGGTCATTCGCAAGCAGAAACATCTTTTCCATGTCTACTCGATCCAACGTAACTGGACCATGTCACTCTTTTTCAATGAGACAAGACTGCCCAATCTTACTGGATTAATTCAAATTCAGTTTGGATATAATTCCAGTAACTATTCTTTATCTTCCCAGATCAGAACTGTTTGCAGTGCTCCAAGGGTGATCTGTCCATGGTTCTACACATATCTAACACATTTCCAGTCTGTTACCCCAGAAATAAACCAATGATCTACTTTTCTATCAAACCTCACAAACCGGTGCCATTTGCTGCTAGTGACTCATTCCTATCTCCAGATCCCTCTGCCCTATTTAAGGACTTATTTCCAAAGAGGACGTGGCCTCTTTAGTCTTTTGATCACAATGTACTACCTCACACATGGGTGGAGGTTAATCTTCCACAGCTTTGACTGCAATATTCCCTTAACCAAATCTTCCCAACACTTAGTCTTCCTAAAAACAAAACTCCAATATATTAATGTACTTAATCTCATCAAGTATTTCTTATTTGAAAAGCACTAACTGTCCAGCTCAGTTTTGAACAAACATCCTCTGCCACAGTTATTAAAATGTCACAAGCTGAACTCCAACCACTATTTGCATTCATATTCATTGCAGCACAAGAATTAGAGGTGGTATCATTGAGGGTCTATAAAATGGTCAAGGGATTGATCAAGTAGATGCAGAGAAGATGATTCAATCTACAATGAGTCGTCATAAGTTTACAATAAAGGGAAAGATGGAGGAATTACTTCTCTCAGAGGATGGTGAATCTTGGGAATTCACTACCTCAGAACAATGTGGATTCTGGGACATGAAGTAAATTTAAATAAGAGACACAAAGGTTTTTAATTAGTAATGGGTTGAAGAGTTAAGGAGGGATGGCGGGAAACTGGTGTTCAGGCCAAGATAAGATTAACCATGTCTGTATCAAATGGCAGAGCAGGTATAAGGGGCTGCCTTAATACTCCTGCTCCTAATTATGATGCTCTAACGTTCTTATTTCAAAAGGAGGAAGTAAGAGGAATGGACTAATACAAGGTGTTTAATAGGCATGGTATTGGAAAGTCTATGGGGAGAGGCTGTTTGATTTGGTGAGATGAGCCACAATATCTCTACAATAGTGTCAGCAGACCAGCTGGACCCAGCACAGAGAAAAGACCGTGATGTCTCCTTTGCAGCATCTTTCCCCACCTATCCATTTCTAGCCTCTACCTTATTCCCCCCTCCCTAGCTTTCAGCCTGAAACTCCTTCACCAAAAACATTGCAGTCTCTTTCTTCAAACCTACCATCACCGAATCCCCCACCATCAACATTCTGGGGGTTTACGATTGACTAGAAATTGAAGTGGACTTTCCATATAACTACGGTAAGTAAACCACCCTCCGAATCTCTGATGCCTGTCCACCATCTACAAGAATCAACTCAGGAGTGCAATAGGATATTCACTACTGGCTAGGTTTGGGTGCAGCTCCAAGAACACTCAAGAATCTTGACAGTGTCAGGAAAAAGCAGACTTCTTGATTGGCACCACATTCACTCCCTCCTCCACTGATGCCAAGAGCAGCACCATGTACTATCTACAAGATACATTACATCAATTCATAACACTTCAATAGCATCTTCCAAACCTATGACCAATACCAAATAAAAGGAAAAGGGAAGCAGATTAATGGGAACATCACCTCCTGTAGGTTCCCTTCCAAGCCATTACCATCTGGAGTTGAAAATCTTTCAGCAGTCCTGAAGCGTCATTGAGCCAAAATTCTAGACTTCCCTCCCAACAGCACGACCAATAGGTCTACAACCCACACGGACTGTAGTGATTCAAAAAGGGAGCTCACAACCACCTTCTCAAGGGCATTAGAATGAGGGAATAAATATTCGCACAGCCAGTGACACCCACATTCCATAAATTCATTAATTCCTTAATGCCTCCTCCTTCCTTCCACAACATCCCAACCATAGACAGCTGCGCTGCACAAACAGAAAGCCTTGAGCAGCATGTGGTAACCCACAAGGAGGCCCAAGCTACATTCAAGCTGTGCTCAGACAGGGGTGGTCCTGAACGAACAATCATCCCCAATGATTCACACACCGTAGTCAACAGTGAAACTATCAGTTGCCAACGTTTTCACAAAGAGATTGGTTGGGACACGGGATGAGCGGCCAGAGGAAGTGGTAGATGCAAGTACAGTTACAACATTTAAAAGACCTTTGGAGAGGTACATCAATAGGAAAGGTTGAGGAATATGAGCCAAATGCAGGCAAACTGCACTGGCATAGTTTGGGAAATTTGGTTGACATGGATGAGTTGGACCGAAGGGTTCATTTCCATGTTGGTGACTATGATTCTATTCTTTTCAGCCACAGTGGCATTTTGCAATTGTCCTAAACTATGGTGTAATTGAACAAGTTAATGCAGGCTTCAGACACCAGGGCCATATTACTCTGTAGGTAAGGTGTTGAGTAGTAGCTGCAGTTTAATGGACATTTAATAAACAACATAATGAAGAAGTATAGAAGGAAATTACTACAGACGGTGGAATCTGTCCTGAAAACAGCAAATGCTGGAGCTGACAGCAGGGCAGAGAGCATCCCTGGAGACCAAGCAAGCTAACGATGTGTCTCGATGACTCGATCAGAGATCTTATGAAGAAATATCTAGACTCAAAATGTTAGCTTGCTCTCTCCATCGATTTTTTTAAAAAAAAAAGTTCATGGGATGAGACTGTCATTGGCTGAGCAGCATTCATTGTTCATCCCTAATTGCCCAATGGGCAGTTAAAAGTGAAGCTCATTGCTGTGTGTCTGGAGTCACATGTAGGACAAACTAGGTAAGGATGGTATCTTCTTACTTCAAGCACGTTAGTGAACCAGATGGGTTTTCTGTAACCCCACAAAGGATTCATGGTCATGAGATTCTTAATTCCAGATATTCACTGAATTCAAATTACACCATTTCCTGTGGCAGAATTCGATCCTGGTTCTCCAGAATGCAACCTGGATCTTTGGATAAACAGTCCAGCAGTAATACCACTCAGCCATTGGCTCGCTCCTGTGAGCTGCAGTATTTGTTGTTTTCAGTTCTCAAGAAATATGCTATGCATTAATTTTGAATTCTGTAAAAGCATCCACAGTGAACACAAAAATCCCACCTCCAGTCATGATGTTTGAGTCTGGATGACTCAGTCAGACTGGCTAATGAGGCGGAGTTACGCATTTTAATATCTGGCAGTTTCTCCGCAGTTTCGGCTGGCGTTGGGCTGCTCTCATTTCTTCTGCGATGACAAAAACAAAGAAATGACAGGCTATACTCCCCACTAAGTTCAATTGCACCGCAACCAAAGTAATTTATTTTAATTCTAAAATGTTTCGGTGGAAGTCATTCCAGCAAGTTCACCACCACCTGTCTCAGTTTCATGGGAAATGGGATCAATTCTGTATCGCCTACTGTCCCAGTGGAAAAGGCCACTGGTTTAACCCCTTGAACAGGTTATCAGCTGATCGGAGTTTTCAATCTTGTTCTTTGACAGATTGCAACATGTTTTGTATAAGGGGGCATGCAGACAGGACATACTTCAATTATATTCAAAACAAGAAAAGGCAATTCCATTTAAATGAGGCAGATTAATTGAGATCAGGCCTCAGGTGAGGATACAAAACAGTCAAGTTTGGAATTTCCAGAGACCCTCAAGATTGTCCATTCAATTACTGAAGTTTGTCTCATATTGCTTTCCCAATCAACCTATTTCAATTCATTTTGACACCTCTGGAGCAGGTGGGACAGTTCCAGGCCTTCTGGCTCAAAGTTGGAGACACTACCACAGCATCACAAGAGCACTGTGTTTTAGGCTGAGTAACTGGTGGGTTAAGTTGCCCAATTATCTTACTAATCCAGAAGCTAATGTTACGACCCTAATGCTGGGAAATAAGCAAGGTATTAAATGTGAGAAAAGATGTTACAACAGTCTCTCTGACAAGGGACAAAATATCTTCCATCCTTTTGTTCATCCTTCGATAGTTTGAAATTTTGAAACTTTCTAGTCTACCATCATCTTTGCAGTTTTGTACATCTTTTCTTTCAATTTGATGTCACTCATAATTCCCTCAGCTATGCACCGCTGTTCATCATGCATTTCTTTTACAAGTTAATATATATTGTTGAGAATTATAAAATAACTGAATATATTCTTCTGCTTTAATATTGTAACTATAGTCCCATCCCAATTTAGGGAACTACTACCTTATCCCCTTGTCACTGCCTTTAAGTTTAGATACTAGTTGAAGAACCAAATTCCTCACCCTAAAGCTAGATTCTATCATGCTGCATTGCATCTTACCAAAAGGGTCTTTCACTTTGAGCTCATTAATCAATCATATTATCAGGTCGAAAATAGCTGTTCCATGATTGGTTCCAGAGCATCTGTTCTGTGAAATTGCACAGAGCAGTCTACCTCAAATTGTTTCAGAAGGTAACATAAGTGGAGTGCACAATACTATTTTAACTAACAGAGAACCCTCTGAATACCAGGATTCTATTAGATCCCCAAAATTACTCAGAGCATGGAATCCTTACATTGTGGAAACAGGCCCTTCAGCCCACGAAATCCACACCGACCCTCCAAACAGTATCCCAACCAAACCTATTCCTCAATGTTTACCCTTGATGAATGCACCGAAACTGTGCATCGCTGGACACTATGGCAATTTAGCATAACCAATTCACTAACCTGCAGTTCTTCGGATTGTGGGTTTGCAGCCCTGGTTCGCAGTTGCTTCGTGAAGTCTGAATGTTGTTGCCTCTAATAGACCAACAACACTGTCACTGACACAGGAGCTGTTCCCCCACATCGGTTTGTGGCAGTCAGAGGTCCTGCTACAACCTGCACACATGCCAACCCAGTCATCTCGATCAGAAAGAATTAGTACAGCACCGATTAGAAGACAACTTGGATCACATTGTGCTTTTGAAATCAGAGGCTTTTGAAATGTTATAACAGTCTTTGTTACAAGGGACAACTAATCGGACTAAAGGCAGACAGGACCGAATGGCCTGGATCAAACATTTTTAAGGAACCTGACTGCAGCGTTATTCAAGGCATCGATTGAAATATTCCAGAATCAGGGGATACAGGAAGCATCCAGTGGATTGATGCACCTGTTCAAGAAGGGAAGGGAGACAGAAATCAGGAAACTATAGACTACTTAGTTTAATATCTGTTTTTGTAATACGGCAGAGTCGAATATTAAAGTATTAAATAGCAGGACATTTAGAAAAGCTTATCATTAAACATGGTAGACTGGGTTTTGTGAAAGAGACACTATGATAAATTTGCGACATTTCATTGAGGAGATAACAAGCAGGGCTGATAAAGGGCAATCCAATGATGTTCTGTATTTGGATTTTAGAAATGCAAATGATCAGGTGCTACAGAAAAGTTAATTGCATAATACAGGAGCTCACTGTGTCAGGGGTGACGTATTTGCATGGAGTGAGGATTGGTTAACTACACTGGCTGTTGCTGAGACCTCACTTGGAGTACTGTACGCAATGTTAACTCCCATATTTAATAAGGGATAAATCAGTATTGGAGACCATTCAAAAAAAGATTCAGCTAGCTGCTTCGAGGACAAAAAGGTTGACCTATCAAGAATAGCTAAACAGGTTAGTTCATTATACAATAGAATCTCAACAAACAGATTACATACAGTGTGGAAACAGGCCCTAGGCCCAACAAGTCCACACCGATCCGCCGAAGCACAACCCACCCAGACCCATTCCCCTACATTTACCCCTTCACCTAACACTACAGGCAATTTAGCATTGCCAATTATCCTAACCTGCGCTTTTTTTTTGGATTGTGGGAGGATACCGGAGCACCCAGAGGAAACCCACGCAGACAGCGTGCAAACTCCACACAGAGAGTCACGTGAGGCAGGAATTAAACCCAGGTCTCTGGCACTGTGAGACATCAGTGCTAACCACTGTGCCACCCACATAATATAAGGGGTGATCTTATGGAAACAAGATTCTGAGGAGGTTGACTGGGTAGATGTTGACTAGATCTTCTAGCACCAATGAAGTCTCAAACCAGGGGACATTACATAAGGGAACATTCATTTTGTAAAAAAGGTAAAGAATTATTTTCTCTCAGTGAATGGCTAGACTTTTCTAGCCCAAACAATTGTGAAAGTTAAATGTGGTAGGGGAATGGATCTGGTTTGGTTACTCTTCAGATGGTTGTGTGGCTTGTTGGGCCGAAGGGCCTGTTTCCACACAGTAGGGAAGTTATGATTCTATCTCAAAATATTCTAAAAGAGGGCAGATAGATTTTTGAAATATTGAGCAGTTGAGGGCTATGCAGATCAAGCATTAAAGAGGTGTTGAGGTCGGAGTTGGCCCAGCCATGATCTGGTAGCCATGATAGAATGGGGGAACAAACTGGAGGGGATGAATGCCCTACTCCTGCTCCGATTCCTTGAGGCTCCATTTCATGCTTTTTTTATTTCCAAAGAAGAGTGTGATACAATGTGATGAAGATCTCAGATGTTGTGAAAATGGTGTGTTTATGTACTGGTTCAGATGGCATTGGTTCATTAATCACAGCTATGCAGTCGTGAGTAGGAAGGCAATTCCCTCCATTAATAAAGGAAATCTACTTCAGAGCTCACACAAAGGTATCCTTCCTCTCAGTAAACTCTCCCATTACATTTCCCAACATATCAGCAAAAGCAGGACGCACTGCGCATGCTCTACCCAACAAAGGGACCCCGGGTGATTGATGTCCTCACCGGACCAATGAAAGGACGGTGGGCGGTACTGGAGGACCTGGCGGGAGGTTGGTCCTCCAACCAATCAAAGTGAACGAGGAGCAGAAGTAGGCTAAACACGTGATCACACTCGCGCGCGGCCGAGAGTCGCTGTAATGAATGCTCGGGAAGTTATCGAGCGAAAGGATACGGTAAGGATATAAATAAATAAACAGAAGGAAACGAGAGAAAAACTGTTTCTATGAGCGGAGAGGTTTTACAAACATGTTGTGCACGTCGGAAAACACAAATTTGAACATCCCAGTCCCTTGTTTGTAGTAAACGGGGCTGCAGGCCTGAGTGACTGCTGGCTTTTTTATTTGGGGCAACGATTCAGTGGACAAGTGTGCGGCCGCTATCTTTGTAGGGTGCAAGGTGCAGCCAGGCGCATGTGCAGCCATTCTCTCGTACAGAGTCATTGGGCAGGATTTACACAGAGCACATTCAAACTCAGAGAAATGGATGTTTATTTCTGGATTTGTTTCGTCATTCATTTAAATGACTTGCTATCGTAACTGAGTTTGCAGGTCATTCAAAATTGGAGGTATTGTGCATAATGAAGAAGGTTACCTCAGGTTACAGTGAGATATTGATCAGATATGGATTAATTTAGATAAATGTGAGATGCTGCATTTTGGAAAAGCAAGTCAGGGCAGGACTTATACACTAGGGGAAAGTGAAGACTGCAGATGCTGGAGATCAGAGCTGAAAAATGTGTTGCTGGAAAATCACAGCAGGTCAAGCAGCATCAAGGGCTCATGTCTGAAACGTCGATTCTCCTGATCTTTGGATGCTGCCTGACCTGCTGTGCTTTTCCAGCAACACGTTTTTCAGCCCAGGACTTATACACTGAATGGCAAGGCCCTGGAGACACTAGCGGAACAAAGAGACCTTAGACTGCAGGATCATAGTCCTTGCGAGTCAAGTTGCAGGTAGATAGGATGATGAAGAAGGTGTTCAGAGCATTTTCCTTTATTGGTTAGAGCATTGAGTATAGGATGTGGGAGGTCATGTTGCTGTACAGGACATTCGTTAGGCCACTTTTGGAATATTGTGTGAAATTCTGGCCTGCCTCCTTTCAGAAGGGTGCTGTGAAATTTGAAAGGTTTCATAAAAGACTTACAAGGATGTTGTTACGTTTGGAGGATTTGAGCGACAGGATGAAGCATAAGAGGGTGGGGCTGTTTTCCCTGGAGTGCCATAGGCTGAGCGGTGATGTTATGGAGGTTTATACAATCATGAGGAGCATAAACAGGGTAAATGAACAAGGTGTTTTCCCTGGAGTAGTGGTGTCCAAAAGTAGAGGACATTGCTTTAGGGTGAACGGGGCAAAAATTCAAAGGGGCCTAAAGGGCAACTCTTTCATGCAGCGGGTGGAATGAGCTGCCAGAGGAAGTGGTGGAGGCTAGTACAATTAAAACTTGTTGAAGGCATCTAACTGGACACATGATACGATTAGGAAGCGTTTACACGGATATGGGCCAAGTGCTGGCAAATGGGAATAGATGAGGTTCGGATACCTGGTTGGCATGGATGAGTTAAACCGAAAGGTCTGTATCGGTGCTATACGCCTATATGACTGTGGGATCATAACAGCTTATACATCTGTGCTTCATCTCTGGGCTCCCTTATGAGCACTTTGTCAATATCTGGCTTGCTCAGTATCGAACAATGGGTGTATTTCTGGTCTGTTTAGTATTTTCCGATTACTTTTACAGACATTTTTCTAAGTTAATTTTTCTCTGCTGCACAGCCCCTGACCATGTGCTGCTTATTAATTTTTTTCTGCAAAATATTTGACTGTCAAGAATTCTTTTTTCCAATAAGCAAGTGTATTTTCCTTCCATTTCTGACGATTAAATTCTGCACCATTTTCATTCCCTGTAATCTGTTTTGCACTCCCTGAAACATCAACTGTGTTTCTCCTTTCACAGAAACCAGTGATTAATGCCAAATCCCTGTTGCCTGTGGAGAGGGTGATGTTTGACTTTCTTGTACAGCTGCAGTGGTGAAGGTGCTCCCACAATGTGGTTGGGTAAGAGACATTACAGAGTATTCTTTATAGCAACAGTGATGATTTGAAGGTAATGTCCAAATCAAGAACAGTTTGTAGTTTTATTATCCTGCTTATAATTTCACAAAAAATATTATTGGGAACTTTAGACATAAGGTCACAGACTGTTGATATTAGGTCAGGAGACCAAAAACATTGCCAAATAAGCAGGCTTTGATGAATGTCTTAAAGGGGGAAAGCAGACCTGTGAGGTTTTGGCTGCGAATTTCAGAAAATGTTGCTTTGACAACTGTAAAAGCAGCCATACAGGTGAAGTAATGAATTAACAGATCATTGGGAGTCTCGAACAGAATGGGTTGTCGAGGTCTTCAAGGATGTGTGATGCGGTGAGCTAGGGATGATCACAACCAGGAATTAAGTCAAGAGTGAGAATGTTAAATTGAGGAATGTGGGCCGGATGCTGGCAGGTGAGACGAGATTGGGTTGGAATATCTGGTCAGCATGGACGGGTTGGATTGAAGGGTCTGATTCCATGCTGTACATCTCTGTGGCTGTATGTTGTTGAGTATGAATAGGAGCCTTTTGATGGATCAACAAATTTTGGTACGAGGGAGCAATTGGGCAGCAAAGATTTAGTTTTTCTTAAGATTACAGGGAGATTGAATGTGGGAAGCTGGCCAGCAGTGTTTTGGATACTGAAGTCTGGAGATAACACAAGATGGATGAGAGTATATGAGCTGAGACAAGGGTAGAATCAGCTAGAAATCATGATCTTGGAGTGGGACTAATCTGTCACCCTCACCTCGCCTCTGGGATTCAGTTAGTTGCCAGATTGTGAATCGGGCGGTAACACAATCGGGAACTGAGTGGCCCTGGTGGAGACTAAAATGAGTGTCACTCACTGGCTGTTACTGAGCAGCTGCTGCTTTATAGCCCTGTTGATGACATCTTCCATCACTTTACTGCTGATCGAGTGTGGACTGATAGATGGAAATGGGCTGGGTTGGATTGCCCTGTGTTTTTATGATGAACATTCCTGGGCAATGTTCCACATTGTCGGTAGATGCCAGTGCTGGAGTGGTACTTGGCTTGGTGGGTGGCAAGTTCTGGAGCTCAAACCATCAGTATTATTGCCAGAAAATTGTTAGGGCCCGTAGCCTTTGCACGACTGAACCATTTCTTGATGTTATTCAAACTGAATCAAACTGGCTTAAAACTCGCATCTGTGATGTTGGAAACCACTGGCGAAGGGTGAGATGGATCATCCCACTTAGCACTTCTGGCTGAGGATTGCTGCAAATGCTGTTGTTTTATCTGGTGCGTGGGCGTGGGAGACCCCTTCACCGGTAAGGGTGGGGATATCTGTGATGTTTCCTCCAGTGAGTTGTGTAATTGTCCATCACTGTTCACAACTGGGTGTGGCAGAACTGCAGAGCTCCGATCTGATCTATTGGTTGTGGGATCGTTTAGATCTGTTGCTTGCTGCTGATGCTGTTTGACATGAAATAGCTTCAGGAAATGGTTTAAGTAGAATCCAAAGAGATTAAACAAATATATCACAGACAAAAGATAATAGGACCCCTTAAAGATTAACGAGGCTGTCGATGGAACCACCGGGGGTGTGAAAGATATGCAAATATTTCACGTCCTTTTTACTGGAGAAAGATATGGAAGATCGAGAGGTTGGCGAAATAAACAGAGAGAACTTGAAAAGTATCCATGTTACAGTGGAGGTGTTACTGGATGTCTTGAATCGCTTCAATTTAGATAAAGCCCTGGGACCTGATCAGATGTATCCCGGAACTGTCTGGAAATCTAGGGAAGTGACTGTTGGGCCACTTCTGAGGTATTTGTATCATTGATAGTGACAGGTGAGGTGCTATTATTTTTAAAAGGTGATAAGGAGAGGCCGTGGAACAAGAGTATAGTGAGCCTGAAGTCAGTGGCAGGCAAGTTGTTGGAAGGGATTCTGAGAGACAGGATATCCATCTATTTGGAAGAGTAAGGAATAATCATTGACTGTTGTCAATGTGGAGCTGAAAATGTGTTGCTGGAAAAGCGCAGCAGGTCAGGCAGCATCCAAGGAACAGGAGAATCGACGTTTTGGGCATCAACCCTTCTCGAAACGTCGATTCTCCTGTTCCTTGGATGCTGCCTGACTGGCTGCACTTTTCCAGCATCACATTTTCAGCTCTGATCTCCAGCATCTGCAGTCCTCACTTTCTCCTGTTGTCATTGTGGCTTTGTACGTGCACAATCGTGTCTCACTAACTTAACTGAATGTTTTGAAGTGACAAAGAAAATTGATTAAACCAGGCTGTGAACATTGTTAATATGGACATTCAACAAGGTTCCAAAAAGCAGATTGCTTAGCAAGGTTACATAACATGGAATGAAGGGAGAACAAGCCATTTGGGTACAAAACTGGCTTGATCGTAGCAGACAGCGGGTGATGTTGGAGGTTTGCTTTGTGGACTGGAGGACTGTGAGCAGCAATGTGCTACAAGGATCGATTATTGGGTCCTTAAATAAATGACTTGGATGTGAATATGAGATATGGTTAGTAGCTTTACACAAGACACCAAAATTGGAGGTGTAGTGGACAGCAAAGAAGGTTAGTTCAGAATACAACAGGATCTTGATCAGATGGGCCAGTGGAGCAAGGAATGCCAGATAGAGTTCAATTTAGATCAATATTAGCTGTTGGACTTTGTAAAGGCAAATCAGGGCAGGGATTATACACTTACTAGTAAGGTCCTGGGGAGTGTTGCTGAGCAAAGCGACCTTGGAGTGCAGGTTCATAGTTCCTTGAAAGTAGAGTCACAGGTAGGTAAGGGAGTGAATGCAGCGTTTGTTTTGCTCTCCGTCATGTTGTGGCTGTACAGGACATTGATAAAGGCTCTTCTGGAATTCTGTTTTCAGTTCCAATCTCCCTGTTCCAGGAATGATGTTGCGAAACTTGAAACATTTCAGAATATGTTTGCAAGGTCTTTGCCAGAGTTAGACAGTTTGATGGCAGTGCATGTTTGGAGTGAGCTGCCAAGGGAAGGGGTGGAGGCTAGTACAATTACAACATTTAAAAGACATTGATTAAGCCACTTCTGGAATTCTGCTTTCAGTTTGAATTTCCCTGTTCTGGGAAGGATGTTGTGAAACGTGAAAAGGTTCGGACAAGATTTACAAAAACGTTGCCAGGTTTGGAGGATTTGGGCTACAGGGAGAGGCTGAATAGGCTGGGGTTAATTTTCCTCGAGAATCCAAGACTGAGAGGTGACTTCATGGAGATTTATAAAATCACGAGGGGCATGGATAAGGTGAGCAGACGGGGTTCTTTTTCCTGATGTTAGGTCGGTCCAAAACTAGAGCACATGGTTGAGAGGGCAACGATTTAAAAGGAATCTAAGGGCAATGTTTTCAAGCTGAGTGTGGTGTTTGTATGGAATGAGCTGCCAGATGAAGTAGTGGAGGCTGATAAAATCACAACATTTAAAAGGCATCCGATTGGGTACGTGAACAGGAATTGTTTTGATGTACACAGGCCAATAGCTGGCAAATGGGACTCCAGTAGTTTAGGATTCCTAGTTGGCATGGATGAATTGGACCGAAGTTCTGTATCTGTGCTGTATATGTCTATGATGTTAATAAACTAAGATGCGTTCCTCTTGTGGAGAGCAAGCTACAGCACAGATAATTGTCCTTGGAGCTGAGAAGGTGAAGCAGTGATTTTGACCAGGTGCAGATTTGGTTCCAAGGTCTTGAATTTGTGGAGAGAGAGGAATTGTTAACACTGTCACAACTTTTAGTAACTACTTTCAAGTAATTGGCAAATAATACAAAGTGAAAATGTGAACATTATTGTACTCAGTAAGTTCTGAGCATCTGGAACATTCTGAACGACACAGATTCAGCAGGTATTCTGAAAGAGACTTGGAATTTTAATTTTTAAGGAAAGATTTGGGGGGCTGTGGGAAAATAGGAGGGGAATTGGGACAGATTTGCATCATCTCCAGAGGGAGAGAGTACAGCCCCAATGGGCTGAATAGCCCCCAGGCCCTGTCATCTGTGATACTGCCCCATTCACTGTGAATGATGAAGCTCATCCCAGGGCAGAGAGAGGGATTAGCCCTCCACTCTCATCACAATGGGGCCCGGCTGATTGACGGCAACTCCAGACCAATGGGAGGAGAGTCTGTGTGATCCTGCAGCCAATCGGAGTGAATGAGGGGTGTGGCCAGCAAGATGACACATGTCGATGAGCTGTGCAGGTGCAGTGTCACTGTTTGGGGTTGGGAGAGACAGCAGAGACTGGGACAGGGGCTGTTGGACCTGAATTACAAACTCCCGGTAAATTAAAACCAAAGGAACTGCCGAATATGTAAATCAGAAACAACAACCAGGAGGTTCTGGAAATGCTCAGCAAGTCTGGAAGTATCTGTGATGAGAAATCAGAGTTAAAGTTTCAGATCCAGCGTCCCTTCCTCAGAACTGATACTGAGAGAAAAAATGTTGGTTTATATGCAGAAGGTAGGGTTTAGGGGAGGATGTAAGGAGTAAAGGACAGGTGGGGATAGAGCG
The DNA here is from genome assembly GCF_047496795.1 of Chiloscyllium punctatum. Taxonomy (NCBI): domain Eukaryota; kingdom Metazoa; phylum Chordata; class Chondrichthyes; order Orectolobiformes; family Hemiscylliidae; genus Chiloscyllium; species Chiloscyllium punctatum. Next base: position 79,811,243 of record NC_092759.1, on the reverse strand, counting down.
AGAAGAAGGGTTGGATAAAGGAGTGGATAACGATCTGCCTGGGAAGGGCGACGAGCTGTTAATGGAAACTGTTAGTGGCTAACCATAGGTAGTGTGTAATGACAGGCTGTGAGAACAAGGCCTGGTGTGTGGGGCAGGGGGGCTAGAACATGGGGTTGCTAAACTATGGTTAGCCACTAACTGTCTCCATTGTAAGCTGTTCTCCACAGACATCACTCCGTGTTTGGAGCTCCAGATGGGCGGCACGGTGGCATAGTGGTTTGCACTGCCGCCCATCAGCGCCAGAGACCCGGGTTCTATTCCCATCTCAGGCAACTGTTTGGGTGGAGTTTGCACATTCTCCCAGTGTTTGTGTGGGTTTCCTCCGGGTGCTCCGGTTTCCTCGCACAGTCCAAAAATGTACAGGTTAGGTGAATTGGCCACGCTAAATTGCACGTCGTGTTAGATGTAGGGGAATGGGTCTGGGTGGGCTGATCTTTAGACGGTTTGACTGATCTAAAAACCTCTTCAATATCCTTCCCAACCCCCTTTGTACTCCTCAAAGATGTATCTTAAAGTTGTTATCTTTAATCAACGTTTCCAGCATTCGTGAAGCACTTTAGGAGAATTGTCATGCGAAAGGCTCCATACAATGGAGGTCGTTGTTGTTAATGTCTGACATTAGGAGAAACAGGAATGAACACTCTCTTATACCTGATGAACAGCAGCAAAAGCAGGAAGCACTGAGCATGCTCCTGCCCACAAAGGGCCTCTGGTGATTGATCTCAGAGCAGGACCAATAAGAGGATGGGGACGGGGCTGGAAGACAAGGTTGTGCCGGTTGGTCTGAGTGAATTAGGGGCGTGGCTACACTCAACCACGTGATAAGCTTCTGGATTAGTGGTGCTGGAAGAGCACTGCAGTTCAGGCAGCATCCAAGGAGCAGCGAAATCGGCGTTTCAGGCAAAAGCCCTTCATTAGGAATAAAGTGATACCAGGTGATAAGCTTCACTGGCAGCACTGTGATGTTGTGACCAAGCCATTGGAAATGTGTGAAGGTGCAGGGCATGGTTCAGGAAAGACATATTGACCAGGAAGAGAAGGAAATTTTAATGGAACGGGCTGAGAGGTTTTACAGAACTTAGTGCACATCGGAAAACACAAATTTGAAAATCCCTGGCCCGTTTTTGTGGCAAATGAGAAAATGCCCAAATGGTGAAAGGCGTGAGTGATCGCCGCCATCTTTATTGGGGGCAGTGATCCGTGGGACACGTGTGTGGCTGCCAACTTTGAGAGGGGAAAGCTGCAGGGGGACACATGCGCAGCCTTCCTTGGCAGGGAGTGATAGGCTAGGATTTACACAGAGTCTCAGAGTCAGTATATTTTCAATGTCAAAGAGTGTGATGCTGGAAAAGCACAGCAGGTCAGGCAGCAGCTCATCGGTGGGAAGGAAGATGGACATGTAGGGTAGGTCAAGAGGGCGGTGCTGAGTTGGAAGGCTGGATCTGGGATAAGGTGGGGGGAGTGGAAATGAGGAAACTGGTGAAATCCACATTGATCCCATGTGGTTGGAGGATCTGAACACAGATGATGAGGCGTTCTTCGTCCAGGCATCAGATGCCTGGGATTTGGCGGTGGAGGTGGCCCAGGACCTGCATATCTTTGGTGGAGTGGGAAGGGGAGTTAAAGTCTTTGGGCACAGGCTGTTTGGCTTGTTTAGTGTTTTTTCTGTTACTTTCACAGACCTTTTGTAAGTTAATTTTCCTTTGCTGCCCAACCCCTGACAATGTGCTGCTCTCTCAACGGACTAAATTTTCCACAGTATCTTTGACAGTGAATAATTCTTTTTTTCGACAAAAGAGTGCGTTTTCCTTCCATTTCTGACCATCAAATTCTGCAACATTCTCTCTTCCTGTAATGCATTTAGCACTCCCTGAAATATCAACGATGTGTTTCTCTCTCCACAGACACCAGTGATTAATGCCAAAGCCCCATTGCCTGTGGAGAGGGTGATGTTTGACTTCCTTGTACAGCTGCAGTTCGTGTGGTGAATGTGCTCCCACAATGTTCTTGGGTAAGAGATGTTACAGATTATTCACTCAGCGACAGTGAAGAGTTGACAATGTGTGTGCAAATCAACAACGGTTTGTATTTTTATCATTTTTATAATTTCACAGAAATTGAGAATTTCTGACATATCCCCATTCTGATGGAGATATTGGGTCAGGTAATCAAAAGTATTGCCAAATAAGCAGGTTTTCAGGAATACCTTAAAGGAGGAAAGCAAGTCTGAGAGGGTCAGGGTGCGAATTCCAGACTGTGTTCCCTTGACCGTGTTGAAACAGCCAGACTGGTGAAGCAATGAATAAATGCATCTTTGGGAGTCTGAAAGAAAATGAGTTGTCGGGGTCTCACAGGTTGTGTGGTGCGGGGAGACAGGGATGTTCACAGCCAGGAATTACATCAAGGGTGAGAATTTTAAATTGTTGCTTGTTAATAGGAGCCTTTTGATGGATCAACAAGTTTTGGTACAAGTGAGCACTTCGGCAGGAGGGTTTTAGATACTCTTGAGATTACATGTAAGTTGAATGTGGGAGTCTGGCCAGGACTGTGTTTGGATAACGAAGTCTGGAGATAACACAGGGATGGACGAGTATTTCAGTAAATGAGCTGAGACGAGGGTGGAGTTGGGTGATGTCACTGATGTAGGAATAGTGCTTTTGGAGTTGGGCTGCTCCTCATCACTCCCCCTCCCCAATTCACAAATCTTGTTTGTTGTTCTGTCTGTCTTTTCTGGTTATGTCCTTCTCTCCAATTCTGCTAAGAACTAATATTTGACCTCACGGTTGTTGGAAACTCCTGCTCCATCTCCACTCTCCCTTTCCTTTCTGAATTCCTCATATGTGGTGTCCATCCAGGATCTATCTTTGTTCCTTCCTGTATCTCACCTACATACTGCCTGGAGGTGACATCGTATTGGTTTCACATGTACACTGACGATGCCCAGCTCTCTCTCCCTATCATCCCTCTCCATTACTCCACTGTTACTCATTCATCAAACTACTTACCACACGCCTCCAACTCGATTGGCTGCAATTTCCTCCAATGAAACACTGCAATGGTTAAACCCTTTGCCTTCAGTTGCTATTACAAATTCCTTTCCCTTACTGCTGAGCCCCTCCCTCTTACTGGGAAATGCCTGAGGCAGAACTTCACAATATTGCTCTCATATTCTGACCCCAAGGTGACCTTCTGATCAGACATCTACACAATTGCAAACACCAGGAATTCCAATCTCTAAAATGTTGCTTTTGTCCACCTCACCCCAGCTCCATTGCGACTGAAACCCCTTACCCATGTCTGTGTTGCATTAAAGTTGACAAATCTAAAACAGAACCCTTGATTCTGCAACTGACCCAGAATCTGGTTCTAGGTAACCTCATGATGGGACACATCCTCTCAGTATTTACCCTATCATATCCCTTCATAAACCTATATGTTTCAATAAGATCCCCTCTCATTCTCCCCCAAATCCAAAGAGTCAAGTCCCAGCTTCTTCAGCCTTTTCTTAAAAGATAGTCCCTGCAAACCAGGGATCATCCCAGTCAATCTTCTCTGAATGCTTCCGATGAAGTGATGTATTTCATTAAATAAAGGGACCAAAACTTCTCTCATTACTCCATATGTGGTCTCACTCGCACTATATAAAGTGGCTCTCAGGTATATACTCCAAACTCTTATACTGCAAATCCCCTGAAATAAGGAATAATATTCCATTCCACTTCCTGATGACCTGTTGTAACTGTGTGCTAACTTTGTATTTCCTGCACAGTTACCCCCTGGTCCCTTTTGTGTTGCAGGTTTCTACAGTTTCCACCATTTAAATAGTCCTCTGTTCTTTTATTACCTCCTCCAAAATGAACAACTTCACATTATCCCAAGTTGTGCTCCATTTACCAACTTGTCCACTTCTCCGAATCCCTCTCTGTAAACTGTTTATAATCCTTTTGGAAGTTTACTGTTCTACATTTTCTAGGAGATTTCCCCCCTCATTCTTCTAAATCTTTCCAGGGATCACCGGACAGTGGGAAGCATGCTGAGATGCTGTCTTTTCAGAGAGATTCTTTGGAATGACTGGGAGGATCTTGCTGCCCATTGATCAGAATGGAGACAACTTGCCCATCAAGCTGCATGAGCCTTTCACCCCCCATGTCTTATTGATGAGGCACAGTGGCAGCACGGAAGGAAAGAAAAGGAAGAAAATCCTGCTGTCCGCATCTCACTGACTCTTGGAACATTCTGTCCCATGTGTCAAAGATCTGCCCTGTTCAGTCACATTAAGTCCCAAGGTGAAACTCATAGAAACCCACACAGATTTCCCCCTGAACTGACTGCTGGTCTCCACAAGGGGTAATGTGTACAGTCATCCATGACTAGGAGGAGGGGATGGTGTGAGTTTCTAACCTGACCTGACAGTGAGAGATTTTATAAACTTGTATTACAGGATACTACAGGTGGATATTCAGATGGCAATCTCAGTAATTGTAACGCCAAACTCTGATTGAATTACTCCATTCATCAGGACCTGGATATTTGCACTGTGTGTGAGTATTTTGTTCCAGCTCAATTCCATTTTCTGCATAAACATTCTCCTTTGAATCAAAACGTCCTGTCAATAGATCTCCCCTAAATCTTCAATATGTGTCCAGTAATCCATTTATGATGAGTTGATGAGTGTAAGGTTTAACATCCTAATGAATATGTTTTATAAGCACTTGTCTCTCAGCTCCCCTCAATTTCCTTTGCTACCAGGAGAACAATCTCAGTTTCCCCAAACGCCTGATTCCCCAATGTCTCTTTGCTCTCTATAAGGCACACATCAGGATTGTGTTAGAACATTCTCCACTTGCTTTCATCAGTGCAGCCCTCAACAGCATTAAAGAAAGCGAACATCCTCCAGGACAAAGCACTGTGCCACAGTGGTGTCCCATCTACCACCTTCAGCATTCCCTCTCTCCACCGCCGATGCACAGTGGCATCACTGTGTGAAAGGTAAAGTCAGTATTGTCCTACCAGACCATAGGGCCTCTCTGTTATTAGGGACAGATGTCTGGTGGTGGTTTAACCTGAAGGTTACCACAGCACAGGCAAGGGGAGAGGTTGAGAATGAGAGTCCATCTATTATAGATGGATATTCTTGATATGTATTAACAACACCCATGTTCCTGCAACTAAAATCCCCCATTCCTTGAACCATCCTGGTAACTCTCCTGTGCATCCTCGCAGGGACCCTGCCATCCTTCCCAATGTGTGGGCGACCTCTGGTTTGCACAGACCCAGCTGCTCTGTGTTCCTGTGGGTGATGTCGTCATCGAGCAACAGTTGCAATAAACCTCACTGTCTGTGAGGGTGGGAGACACAAATCCCCAAAACATTTGAGATGTATTTAGTGTGCACTTGCTATGCCATGATAGATGACACTTTTCCACAAGTACTGGAAAATAGATGAGGATACGTCGGTGGTAGTTTTCTTTCTCACAGACCCGATGGACCACCAGAGCATTTTTCTGTTCTGTTTACCGCTGAGATGTTTATTATAGGAATA